>NC_080391.1:11154944-11754944 GCF_028751815.1 Salvia miltiorrhiza
TTGGGACAACTTGCGCCGTTGGAAGCTAATTCCAACAGCCCACACAATACTGAACGGTCCCAAAAGCACAATTCCAAGTCCGTTGAAAATTATCGGGGCAGGTTTGACCGGTAAAACCAATGGCACCTGAGTGATCTCGGCCCTCCCCGGCCCGAACCTGAGATTGCGGGCCGGAGCGTGGTTGTAACGTCACTGTATGTTTCCCATGACATATGTGTTCCAAGGGTGAAAAGAATCAAGGCATTCCGACTTGTACGAAGGAGAGGTGCGCATAATACCCGATTCATCGTTCGGAAGCAGTTCTGAACCGCACGATTTTCAATACGATGCACTCTGGATCGTGCGGATCGGCCCGACCATAGTCGTAGCCCTCTGAGTTAGTTTGAAATCAGCATTGGTTTGACTTGAATCCGACCCATAACGAATGAGTTATGGCCAAAACAATGGACGTCTACCGGGAAACGGAGCCAAATGGAGGCCACTTGGATTCTGTTGTCTTGGCCCCGTTTCTTGCGAAATAATGTTTCGGCCTTATCTCCCTCGTTACTTATCGGATTGCGGCGATTCACGCGTCTATGGAAACCTTATTCCGATCCCTACGGCCTAATGCGGTCGAAATTGACGTTCGACTTCCGCACAAAAAACTGGGCAAGAAACGGGATATAGCCCTTGACGGAAAACGCAGATCCCCACTGTTTTGGCCGTATCTCCTTCGTTACTCGACGGATTGGGACGATTCTTGCGCCCTTGGAAAGCTAATTCACAGGCCCACAACAATACTGAACGGTCCAAATCACAATTCCAGTCCGTTGAAAAATTATCGGGCAGGTTGACCGGTAAACCATGCACCGAGCGATCTCGCCCTCCCGGCCCGAACCGAGATGCGGTCGGAGCGTGGTTGGAACGTCACTGTATGTTTCCCATGACATATGGGTTCCAAAGGTGAAAGAATCAAGGCATTCCGACTTGTAACGAAGGAAAGGTGCGCATAATACCCGATTCATCGTTCGGAAGCAGTTCTGAACCGCACGATTTTCAAATACGATGCACTCGGGATCGTGCGGATCGGCCCGACCATAGTCGTAGCCCTCTGAGTTAGTTTGAAATCAGCATTGGTTTGACATGAATCCGACCCATAACGAATGAGTTATGGCCAAAACAATGGACGTCTACCGGGAAACGGAGCCAAATGGAGGCCACTTGGATTCTGTTGTCTTGGCCCCGTTTCTTGCGAAATAATGTTTCGGCCTTATCTCCCTCGTTACTTATCGGATTGCGGCGATTCACGCGTCTATGGAAACCTTATTCCGATCCCTACGGCCTAATGCGGTCGAAATTGAAGTTCGACTTCCGCACAAAAAACTGGGCAAGAAACGGGATATAGCCCTTGACGGAAAACGCAGATCCCCACTGTTTTGGCCGTATCTCCTTCGTTACTCGACGGATTGGGACGATTCTTGCGCCCTTGGAAAGCTAATTCACAGGCCCACAACAATACTGAACGGTCCAAATCACAATTCCAGTCCGTTGAAAAATTATCGGGCAGGTTGACCGGTAAACCATGCACCGAGCGATCTCGCCCTCCCGGCCCGAACCGAGATGCGGTCGGAGCGTGGTTGGAACGTCACTGTATGTTTCCCATGACATATGGGTTCCAAAGGTGAAAGAATCAAGGCATTCCGACTTGTAACGAAGGAAAGGTGCGCATAATACCCGATTCATCGTTCGGAAGCAGTTCTGAACCGCACGATTTTCAAATACGATGCACTCGGGATCGTGCGGATCGGCCCGACCATAGTCGTAGCCCTCTGAGTTAGTTTGAAATCAGCATTGGTTTGACATGAATCCGACCCATAACGAATGAGTTATGGCCAAAACAATGGACGTCTACCGGGAAACGGAGCCAAATGGAGGCCACTTGGATTCTGTTGTCTTGGCCCCGTTTCTTGCGAAATAATGTTTCGGCCTTATCTCCCTCGTTACTTATCGGATTGCGGCGATTCACGCGTCTATGGAAACCTTATTCCGATCCCTACGGCCTAATGCGGTCGAAATTGACGTTCGACTTCCGCACAAAAAACTGGGCAAGAAACGGGATATAGCCCTTGACGGAAAACGCAGATCCCCACTGTTTTGGCCGTATCTCCTTCGTTACTCGACGGATTGGGACGATTCTTGCGCCCTTGGAAAGCTAATTCACAGGCCCACAACAATACTGAACGGTCCAAATCACAATTCCAGTCCGTTGAAAAATTATCGGGCAGGTTGACCGGTAAACCATGCACCGAGCGATCCTCGCCCTCCCGGCCCGAACCGAGATGCGGTCGGAGCGTGGTTGGAACGTCACTGTATGTTTCCCATGACATATGGGTTCCAAAGGTGAAAGAATCAAGGCATTCCGACTTGTAACGAAGGAAAGGTGCGCATAATACCCGATTCATCGTTCGGAAGCAGTTCTGAACCGCACGATTTTCAAATACGATGCACTCGGGATCGTGCGGATCGGCCCGACCATAGTCGTAGCCCTCTGAGTTAGTTTGAAATCAGCATTGGTTTGACATGAATCCGACCCATAACGAATGAGTTATGGCCAAAACAATGGACGTCTACCGGGAAACGGAGCCAAATGGAGGCCACTTGGATTCTGTTGTCTTGGCCCCGTTTCTTGCGAAATAATGTTTCGGCCTTATCTCCCTCGTTACTTATCGGATTGCGGCGATTCACGCGTCTATGGAAACCTTATTCCGATCCCTACGGCCTAATGCGGTCGAAATTGACGTTCGACTTCCGCACAAAAAACTGGGCAAGAAACGGGATATAGCCCTTGACGGAAAACGCAGATCCCCACTGTTTTGGCCGTATCTCCTTCGTTACTCGACGGATTGGGACGATTCTTGCGCCCTTGGAAAGCTAATTCACAGGCCCACAACAATACTGAACGGTCCAAATCACAATTCCAGTCCGTTGAAAAATTATCGGGCAGGTTGACCGGTAAACCATGCACCGAGCGATCTCGCCCTCCCGGCCCGAACCGAGATGCGGTCGGAGCGTGGTTGGAACGTCACTGTATGTTTCCCATGACATATGGGTTCCAAAGGTGAAAGAATCAAGGCATTCCGACTTGTAACGAAGGAAAGGTGCGCATAATACCCGATTCATCGTTCGGAAGCAGTTCTGAACCGCACGATTTTCAAATACGATGCACTCGGGATCGTGCGGATCGGCCCGACCATAGTCGTAGCCCTCTGAGTTAGTTTGAAATCAGCATTGGTTTGACATGAATCCGACCCATAACGAATGAGTTATGGCCAAAACAATGGACGTCTACCGGGAAACGGAGCCAAATGGAGGCCACTTGGATTCTGTTGTCTTGGCCCCGTTTCTTGCGAAATAATGTTTCGGCCTTATCTCCCTCGTTACTTATCGGATTGCGGCGATTCACGCGTCTATGGAAACCTTATTCCGATCCCTACGGCCTAATGCGGTCGAAATTGACGTTCGACTTCCGCACAAAAAACTGGGCAAGAAACGGGATATAGCCCTTGACGGAAAACGCAGATCCCCACTGTTTTGGCCGTATCTCCTTCGTTACTCGACGGATTGGGACGATTCTTGCGCCCTTGGAAAGCTAATTCACAGGCCCACAACAATACTGAACGGTCCAAATCACAATTCCAGTCCGTTGAAAAATTATCGGGCAGGTTGACCGGTAAACCATGCACCGAGCGATCCTCGCCCTCCCGGCCCGAACCGAGATGCGGTCGGAGCGTGGTTGGAACGTCACTGTATGTTTCCCATGACATATGGGTTCCAAAGGTGAAAGAATCAAGGCATTCCGACTTGTAACGAAGGAAAGGTGCGCATAATACCCGATTCATCGTTCGGAAGCAGTTCTGAACCGCACGATTTTCAAATACGATGCACTCGGGATCGTGCGGATCGGCCCGACCATAGTCGTAGCCCTCTGAGTTAGTTTGAAATCAGCATTGGTTTGACATGAATCCGACCCATAACGAATGAGTTATGGCCAAAACAATGGACGTCTACCGGGAAACGGAGCCAAATGGAGGCCACTTGGATTCTGTTGTCTTGGCCCCGTTTCTTGCGAAATAATGTTTCGGCCTTATCTCCCTCGTTACTTATCGGATTGCGGCGATTCACGCGTCTATGGAAACCTTATTCCGATCCCTACGGCCTAATGCGGTCGAAATTGACGTTCGACTTCCGCACAAAAAACTGGGCAAGAAACGGGATATAGCCCTTGACGGAAAACGCAGATCCCCACTGTTTTGGCCGTATCTCCTTCGTTACTCGACGGATTGGGACGATTCTTGCGCCCTTGGAAAGCTAATTCACAGGCCCACAACAATACTGAACGGTCCAAATCACAATTCCAGTCCGTTGAAAAATTATCGGGCAGGTTGACCGGTAAACCATGCACCGAGCGATCCTCGCCCTCCCGGCCCGAACCGAGATGCGGTCGGAGCGTGGTTGGAACGTCACTGTATGTTTCCCATGACATATGGGTTCCAAAGGTGAAAGAATCAAGGCATTCCGACTTGTAACGAAGGAAAGGTGCGCATAATACCCGATTCATCGTTCGGAAGCAGTTCTGAACCGCACGATTTTCAAATACGATGCACTCGGGATCGTGCGGATCGGCCCGACCATAGTCGTAGCCCTCTGAGTTAGTTTGAAATCAGCATTGGTTTGACATGAATCCGACCCATAACGAATGAGTTATGGCCAAAACAATGGACGTCTACCGGGAAACGGAGCCAAATGGAGGCCACTTGGATTCTGTTGTCTTGGCCCCGTTTCTTGCGAAATAATGTTTCGGCCTTATCTCCCTCGTTACTTATCGGATTGCGGCGATTCACGCGTCTATGGAAACCTTATTCCGATCCCTACGGCCTAATGCGGTCGAAATTGACGTTCGACTTCCGCACAAAAAACTGGGCAAGAAACGGGATATAGCCCTTGACGGAAAACGCAGATCCCCACTGTTTTGGCCGTATCTCCTTCGTTACTCGACGGATTGGGACGATTCTTGCGCCCTTGGAAAGCTAATTCACAGGCCCACAACAATACTGAACGGTCCAAATCACAATTCCAGTCCGTTGAAAAATTATCGGGCAGGTTGACCGGTAAACCATGCACCGAGCGATCTCGCCCTCCCGGCCCGAACCGAGATGCGGTCGGAGCGTGGTTGGAACGTCACTGTATGTTTCCCATGACATATGGGTTCCAAAGGTGAAAGAATCAAGGCATTCCGACTTGTAACGAAGGAAAGGTGCGCATAATACCCGATTCATCGTTCGGAAGCAGTTCTGAACCGCACGATTTTCAAATACGATGCACTCGGGATCGTGCGGATCGGCCCGACCATAGTCGTAGCCCTCTGAGTTAGTTTGAAATCAGCATTGGTTTGACATGAATCCGACCCATAACGAATGAGTTATGGCCAAAACAATGGACGTCTACCGGGAAACGGAGCCAAATGGAGGCCACTTGGATTCTGTTGTCTTGGCCCCGTTTCTTGCGAAATAATGTTTCGGCCTTATCTCCCTCGTTACTTATCGGATTGCGGCGATTCACGCGTCTATGGAAACCTTATTCCGATCCCTACGGCCTAATGCGGTCGAAATTGAAGTTCGACTTCCGCACAAAAAACTGGGCAAGAAACGGGATATAGCCCTTGACGGAAAACGCAGATCCCCACTGTTTTGGCCGTATCTCCTTCGTTACTCGACGGATTGGGACGATTCTTGCGCCCTTGGAAAGCTAATTCACAGGCCCACAACAATACTGAACGGTCCAAATCACAATTCCAGTCCGTTGAAAAATTATCGGGCAGGTTGACCGGTAAACCATGCACCGAGCGATCTCGCCCTCCCGGCCCGAACCGAGATGCGGTCGGAGCGTGGTTGGAACGTCACTGTATGTTTCCCATGACATATGGGTTCCAAAGGTGAAAGAATCAAGGCATTCCGACTTGTAACGAAGGAAAGGTGCGCATAATACCCGATTCATCGTTCGGAAGCAGTTCTGAACCGCACGATTTTCAAATACGATGCACTCGGGATCGTGCGGATCGGCCCGACCATAGTCGTAGCCCTCTGAGTTAGTTTGAAATCAGCATTGGTTTGACATGAATCCGACCCATAACGAATGAGTTATGGCCAAAACAATGGACGTCTACCGGGAAACGGAGCCAAATGGAGGCCACTTGGATTCTGTTGTCTTGGCCCCGTTTCTTGCGAAATAATGTTTCGGCCTTATCTCCCTCGTTACTTATCGGATTGCGGCGATTCACGCGTCTATGGAAACCTTATTCCGATCCCTACGGCCTAATGCGGTCGAAATTGACGTTCGACTTCCGCACAAAAAACTGGGCAAGAAACGGGATATAGCCCTTGACGGAAAACGCAGATCCCCACTGTTTTGGCCGTATCTCCTTCGTTACTCGACGGATTGGGACGATTCTTGCGCCCTTGGAAAGCTAATTCACAGGCCCACAACAATACTGAACGGTCCAAATCACAATTCCAGTCCGTTGAAAAATTATCGGGCAGGTTGACCGGTAAACCATGCACCGAGCGATCTCGCCCTCCCGGCCCGAACCGAGATGCGGTCGGAGCGTGGTTGGAACGTCACTGTATGTTTCCCATGACATATGGGTTCCAAAGGTGAAAGAATCAAGGCATTCCGACTTGTAACGAAGGAAAGGTGCGCATAATACCCGATTCATCGTTCGGAAGCAGTTCTGAACCGCACGATTTTCAAATACGATGCACTCGGGATCGTGCGGATCGGCCCGACCATAGTCGTAGCCCTCTGAGTTAGTTTGAAATCAGCATTGGTTTGACATGAATCCGACCCATAACGAATGAGTTATGGCCAAAACAATGGACGTCTACCGGGAAACGGAGCCAAATGGAGGCCACTTGGATTCTGTTGTCTTGGCCCCGTTTCTTGCGAAATAATGTTTCGGCCTTATCTCCCTCGTTACTTATCGGATTGCGGCGATTCACGCGTCTATGGAAACCTTATTCCGATCCCTACGGCCTAATGCGGTCGAAATTGACGTTCGACTTCCGCACAAAAAACTGGGCAAGAAACGGGATATAGCCCTTGACGGAAAACGCAGATCCCCACTGTTTTGGCCGTATCTCCTTCGTTACTCGACGGATTGGGACGATTCTTGCGCCCTTGGAAAGCTAATTCACAGGCCCACAACAATACTGAACGGTCCAAATCACAATTCCAGTCCGTTGAAAAATTATCGGGCAGGTTGACCGGTAAACCATGCACCGAGCGATCTCGCCCTCCCGGCCCGAACCGAGATGCGGTCGGAGCGTGGTTGGAACGTCACTGTATGTTTCCCATGACATATGGGTTCCAAAGGTGAAAGAATCAAGGCATTCCGACTTGTAACGAAGGAAAGGTGCGCATAATACCCGATTCATCGTTCGGAAGCAGTTCTGAACCGCACGATTTTCAAATACGATGCACTCGGGATCGTGCGGATCGGCCCGACCATAGTCGTAGCCCTCTGAGTTAGTTTGAAATCAGCATTGGTTTGACATGAATCCGACCCATAACGAATGAGTTATGGCCAAAACAATGGACGTCTACCGGGAAACGGAGCCAAATGGAGGCCACTTGGATTCTGTTGTCTTGGCCCCGTTTCTTGCGAAATAATGTTTCGGCCTTATCTCCCTCGTTACTTATCGGATTGCGGCGATTCACGCGTCTATGGAAACCTTATTCCGATCCCTACGGCCTAATGCGGTCGAAATTGACGTTCGACTTCCGCACAAAAAACTGGGCAAGAAACGGGATATAGCCCTTGACGGAAAACGCAGATCCCCACTGTTTTGGCCGTATCTCCTTCGTTACTCGACGGATTGGGACGATTCTTGCGCCCTTGGAAAGCTAATTCACAGGCCCACAACAATACTGAACGGTCCAAATCACAATTCCAGTCCGTTGAAAAATTATCGGGCAGGTTGACCGGTAAACCATGCACCGAGCGATCTCGCCCTCCCGGCCCGAACCGAGATGCGGTCGGAGCGTGGTTGGAACGTCACTGTATGTTTCCCATGACATATGGGTTCCAAAGGTGAAAGAATCAAGGCATTCCGACTTGTAACGAAGGAAAGGTGCGCATAATACCCGATTCATCGTTCGGAAGCAGTTCTGAACCGCACGATTTTCAAATACGATGCACTCGGGATCGTGCGGATCGGCCCGACCATAGTCGTAGCCCTCTGAGTTAGTTTGAAATCAGCATTGGTTTGACATGAATCCGACCCATAACGAATGAGTTATGGCCAAAACAATGGACGTCTACCGGGAAACGGAGCCAAATGGAGGCCACTTGGATTCTGTTGTCTTGGCCCCGTTTCTTGCGAAATAATGTTTCGGCCTTATCTCCCTCGTTACTTATCGGATTGCGGCGATTCACGCGTCTATGGAAACCTTATTCCGATCCCTACGGCCTAATGCGGTCGAAATTGAAGTTCGACTTCCGCACAAAAAACTGGGCAAGAAACGGGATATAGCCCTTGACGGAAAACGCAGATCCCCACTGTTTTGGCCGTATCTCCTTCGTTACTCGACGGATTGGGACGATTCTTGCGCCCTTGGAAAGCTAATTCACAGGCCCACAACAATACTGAACGGTCCAAATCACAATTCCAGTCCGTTGAAAAATTATCGGGCAGGTTGACCGGTAAACCATGCACCGAGCGATCTCGCCCTCCCGGCCCGAACCGAGATGCGGTCGGAGCGTGGTTGGAACGTCACTGTATGTTTCCCATGACATATGGGTTCCAAAGGTGAAAGAATCAAGGCATTCCGACTTGTAACGAAGGAAAGGTGCGCATAATACCCGATTCATCGTTCGGAAGCAGTTCTGAACCGCACGATTTTCAAATACGATGCACTCGGGATCGTGCGGATCGGCCCGACCATAGTCGTAGCCCTCTGAGTTAGTTTGAAATCAGCATTGGTTTGACATGAATCCGACCCATAACGAATGAGTTATGGCCAAAACAATGGACGTCTACCGGGAAACGGAGCCAAATGGAGGCCACTTGGATTCTGTTGTCTTGGCCCCGTTTCTTGCGAAATAATGTTTCGGCCTTATCTCCCTCGTTACTTATCGGATTGCGGCGATTCACGCGTCTATGGAAACCTTATTCCGATCCCTACGGCCTAATGCGGTCGAAATTGACGTTCGACTTCCGCACAAAAAACTGGGCAAGAAACGGGATATAGCCCTTGACGGAAAACGCAGATCCCCACTGTTTTGGCCGTATCTCCTTCGTTACTCGACGGATTGGGACGATTCTTGCGCCCTTGGAAAGCTAATTCACAGGCCCACAACAATACTGAACGGTCCAAATCACAATTCCAGTCCGTTGAAAAATTATCGGGCAGGTTGACCGGTAAACCATGCACCGAGCGATCTCGCCCTCCCGGCCCGAACCGAGATGCGGTCGGAGCGTGGTTGGAACGTCACTGTATGTTTCCCATGACATATGGGTTCCAAAGGTGAAAGAATCAAGGCATTCCGACTTGTAACGAAGGAAAGGTGCGCATAATACCCGATTCATCGTTCGGAAGCAGTTCTGAACCGCACGATTTTCAAATACGATGCACTCGGGATCGTGCGGATCGGCCCGACCATAGTCGTAGCCCTCTGAGTTAGTTTGAAATCAGCATTGGTTTGACATGAATCCGACCCATAACGAATGAGTTATGGCCAAAACAATGGACGTCTACCGGGAAACGGAGCCAAATGGAGGCCACTTGGATTCTGTTGTCTTGGCCCCGTTTCTTGCGAAATAATGTTTCGGCCTTATCTCCCTCGTTACTTATCGGATTGCGGCGATTCACGCGTCTATGGAAACCTTATTCCGATCCCTACGGCCTAATGCGGTCGAAATTGACGTTCGACTTCCGCACAAAAAACTGGGCAAGAAACGGGATATAGCCCTTGACGGAAAACGCAGATCCCCACTGTTTTGGCCGTATCTCCTTCGTTACTCGACGGATTGGGACGATTCTTGCGCCCTTGGAAAGCTAATTCACAGGCCCACAACAATACTGAACGGTCCAAATCACAATTCCAGTCCGTTGAAAAATTATCGGGCAGGTTGACCGGTAAACCATGCACCGAGCGATCTCGCCCTCCCGGCCCGAACCGAGATGCGGTCGGAGCGTGGTTGGAACGTCACTGTATGTTTCCCATGACATATGGGTTCCAAAGGTGAAAGAATCAAGGCATTCCGACTTGTAACGAAGGAAAGGTGCGCATAATACCCGATTCATCGTTCGGAAGCAGTTCTGAACCGCACGATTTTCAAATACGATGCACTCGGGATCGTGCGGATCGGCCCGACCATAGTCGTAGCCCTCTGAGTTAGTTTGAAATCAGCATTGGTTTGACATGAATCCGACCCATAACGAATGAGTTATGGCCAAAACAATGGACGTCTACCGGGAAACGGAGCCAAATGGAGGCCACTTGGATTCTGTTGTCTTGGCCCCGTTTCTTGCGAAATAATGTTTCGGCCTTATCTCCCTCGTTACTTATCGGATTGCGGCGATTCACGCGTCTATGGAAACCTTATTCCGATCCCTACGGCCTAATGCGGTCGAAATTGACGTTCGACTTCCGCACAAAAAACTGGGCAAGAAACGGGATATAGCCCTTGACGGAAAACGCAGATCCCCACTGTTTTGGCCGTATCTCCTTCGTTACTCGACGGATTGGGACGATTCTTGCGCCCTTGGAAAGCTAATTCACAGGCCCACAACAATACTGAACGGTCCAAATCACAATTCCAGTCCGTTGAAAAATTATCGGGCAGGTTGACCGGTAAACCATGCACCGAGCGATCTCGCCCTCCCGGCCCGAACCGAGATGCGGTCGGAGCGTGGTTGGAACGTCACTGTATGTTTCCCATGACATATGGGTTCCAAAGGTGAAAGAATCAAGGCATTCCGACTTGTAACGAAGGAAAGGTGCGCATAATACCCGATTCATCGTTCGGAAGCAGTTCTGAACCGCACGATTTTCAAATACGATGCACTCGGGATCGTGCGGATCGGCCCGACCATAGTCGTAGCCCTCTGAGTTAGTTTGAAATCAGCATTGGTTTGACATTGAATCCGACCCATAACGAATGAGTTATGGCCAAAACAATGGACGTCTACCGGGAAACGGAGCCAAATGGAGGCCACTTGGATTCTGTTGTCTTGGCCCCGTTTCTTGCGAAATAATGTTTCGGCCTTATCTCCCTCGTTACTTATCGGATTGCGGCGATTCACGCGTCTATGGAAACCTTATTCCGATCCCTACGGCCTAATGCGGTCGAAATTGACGTTCGACTTCCGCACAAAAAACTGGGCAAGAAACGGGATATAGCCCTTGACGGAAAACGCAGATCCCCACTGTTTTGGCCGTATCTCCTTCGTTACTCGACGGATTGGGACGATTCTTGCGCCCTTGGAAAGCTAATTCACAGGCCCACAACAATACTGAACGGTCCAAATCACAATTCCAGTCCGTTGAAAAATTATCGGGCAGGTTGACCGGTAAACCATGCACCGAGCGACCTCGCCCTCCCGGCCCGAACCGAGATGCGGTCGGAGCGTGGTTGGAACGTCACTGTATGTTTCCCATGACATATGGGTTCCAAAGGTGAAAGAATCAAGGCATTCCGACTTGTAACGAAGGAAAGGTGCGCATAATACCCGATTCATCGTTCGGAAGCAGTTCTGAACCGCACGATTTTCAAATACGATGCACTCGGGATCGTGCGGATCGGCCCGACCATAGTCGTAGCCCTCTGAGTTAGTTTGAAATCAGCATTGGTTTGACATGAATCCGACCCATAACGAATGAGTTATGGCCAAAACAATGGACGTCTACCGGGAAACGGAGCCAAATGGAGGCCACTTGGATTCTGTTGTCTTGGCCCCGTTTCTTGCGAAATAATGTTTCGGCCTTATCTCCCTCGTTACTTATCGGATTGCGGCGATTCACGCGTCTATGGAAACCTTATTCCGATCCCTACGGCCTAATGCGGTCGAAATTGACGTTCGACTTCCGCACAAAAAACTGGGCAAGAAACGGGATATAGCCCTTGACGGAAAACGCAGATCCCCACTGTTTTGGCCGTATCTCCTTCGTTACTCGACGGATTGGGACGATTCTTGCGCCCTTGGAAAGCTAATTCACAGGCCCACAACAATACTGAACGGTCCAAATCACAATTCCAGTCCGTTGAAAAATTATCGGGCAGGTTGACCGGTAAACCATGCACCGAGCGATCTCGCCCTCCCGGCCCGAACCGAGATGCGGTCGGAGCGTGGTTGGAACGTCACTGTATGTTTCCCATGACATATGGGTTCCAAAGGTGAAAGAATCAAGGCATTCCGACTTGTAACGAAGGAAAGGTGCGCATAATACCCGATTCATCGTTCGGAAGCAGTTCTGAACCGCACGATTTTCAAATACGATGCACTCGGGATCGTGCGGATCGGCCCGACCATAGTCGTAGCCCTCTGAGTTAGTTTGAAATCAGCATTGGTTTGACATGAATCCGACCCATAACGAATGAGTTATGGCCAAAACAATGGACGTCTACCGGGAAACGGAGCCAAATGGAGGCCACTTGGATTCTGTTGTCTTGGCCCCGTTTCTTGCGAAATAATGTTTCGGCCTTATCTCCCTCGTTACTTATCGGATTGCGGCGATTCACGCGTCTATGGAAACCTTATTCCGATCCCTACGGCCTAATGCGGTCGAAATTGACGTTCGACTTCCGCACAAAAAACTGGGCAAGAAACGGGATATAGCCCTTGACGGAAAACGCAGATCCCCACTGTTTTGGCCGTATCTCCTTCGTTACTCGACGGATTGGGACGATTCTTGCGCCCTTGGAAAGCTAATTCACAGGCCCACAACAATACTGAACGGTCCAAATCACAATTCCAGTCCGTTGAAAAATTATCGGGCAGGTTGACCGGTAAACCATGCACCGAGCGATCTCGCCCTCCCGGCCCGAACCGAGATGCGGTCGGAGCGTGGTTGGAACGTCACTGTATGTTTCCCATGACATATGGGTTCCAAAGGTGAAAGAATCAAGGCATTCCGACTTGTAACGAAGGAAAGGTGCGCATAATACCCGATTCATCGTTCGGAAGCAGTTCTGAACCGCACGATTTTCAAATACGATGCACTCGGGATCGTGCGGATCGGCCCGACCATAGTCGTAGCCCTCTGAGTTAGTTTGAAATCAGCATTGGTTTGACATGAATCCGACCCATAACGAATGAGTTATGGCCAAAACAATGGACGTCTACCGGGAAACGGAGCCAAATGGAGGCCACTTGGATTCTGTTGTCTTGGCCCCGTTTCTTGCGAAATAATGTTTCGGCCTTATCTCCCTCGTTACTTATCGGATTGCGGCGATTCACGCGTCTATGGAAACCTTATTCCGATCCCTACGGCCTAATGCGGTCGAAATTGACGTTCGACTTCCGCACAAAAAACTGGGCAAGAAACGGGATATAGCCCTTGACGGAAAACGCAGATCCCCACTGTTTTGGCCGTATCTCCTTCGTTACTCGACGGATTGGGACGATTCTTGCGCCCTTGGAAAGCTAATTCACAGGCCCACAACAATACTGAACGGTCCAAATCACAATTCCAGTCCGTTGAAAAATTATCGGGCAGGTTGACCGGTAAACCATGCACCGAGCGATCTCGCCCTCCCGGCCCGAACCGAGATGCGGTCGGAGCGTGGTTGGAACGTCACTGTATGTTTCCCATGACATATGGGTTCCAAAGGTGAAAGAATCAAGGCATTCCGACTTGTAACGAAGGAAAGGTGCGCATAATACCCGATTCATCGTTCGGAAGCAGTTCTGAACCGCACGATTTTCAAATACGATGCACTCGGGATCGTGCGGATCGGCCCGACCATAGTCGTAGCCCTCTGAGTTAGTTTGAAATCAGCATTGGTTTGACATGAATCCGACCCATAACGAATGAGTTATGGCCAAAACAATGGACGTCTACCGGGAAACGGAGCCAAATGGAGGCCACTTGGATTCTGTTGTCTTGGCCCCGTTTCTTGCGAAATAATGTTTCGGCCTTATCTCCCTCGTTACTTATCGGATTGCGGCGATTCACGCGTCTATGGAAACCTTATTCCGATCCCTACGGCCTAATGCGGTCGAAATTGACGTTCGACTTCCGCACAAAAAACTGGGCAAGAAACGGGATATAGCCCTTGACGGAAAACGCAGATCCCCACTGTTTTGGCCGTATCTCCTTCGTTACTCGACGGATTGGGACGATTCTTGCGCCCTTGGAAAGCTAATTCACAGGCCCACAACAATACTGAACGGTCCAAATCACAATTCCAGTCCGTTGAAAAATTATCGGGCAGGTTGACCGGTAAACCATGCACCGAGCGACCTCGCCCTCCCGGCCCGAACCGAGATGCGGTCGGAGCGTGGTTGGAACGTCACTGTATGTTTCCCATGACATATGGGTTCCAAAGGTGAAAGAATCAAGGCATTCCGACTTGTAACGAAGGAAAGGTGCGCATAATACCCGATTCATCGTTCGGAAGCAGTTCTGAACCGCACGATTTTCAAATACGATGCACTCGGGATCGTGCGGATCGGCCCGACCATAGTCGTAGCCCTCTGAGTTAGTTTGAAATCAGCATTGGTTTGACATGAATCCGACCCATAACGAATGAGTTATGGCCAAAACAATGGACGTCTACCGGGAAACGGAGCCAAATGGAGGCCACTTGGATTCTGTTGTCTTGGCCCCGTTTCTTGCGAAATAATGTTTCGGCCTTATCTCCCTCGTTACTTATCGGATTGCGGCGATTCACGCGTCTATGGAAACCTTATTCCGATCCCTACGGCCTAATGCGGTCGAAATTGACGTTCGACTTCCGCACAAAAAACTGGGCAAGAAACGGGATATAGCCCTTGACGGAAAACGCAGATCCCCACTGTTTTGGCCGTATCTCCTTCGTTACTCGACGGATTGGGACGATTCTTGCGCCCTTGGAAAGCTAATTCACAGGCCCACAACAATACTGAACGGTCCAAATCACAATTCCAGTCCGTTGAAAAATTATCGGGCAGGTTGACCGGTAAACCATGCACCGAGCGATCTCGCCCTCCCGGCCCGAACCGAGATGCGGTCGGAGCGTGGTTGGAACGTCACTGTATGTTTCCCATGACATATGGGTTCCAAAGGTGAAAGAATCAAGGCATTCCGACTTGTAACGAAGGAAAGGTGCGCATAATACCCGATTCATCGTTCGGAAGCAGTTCTGAACCGCACGATTTTCAAATACGATGCACTCGGGATCGTGCGGATCGGCCCGACCATAGTCGTAGCCCTCTGAGTTAGTTTGAAATCAGCATTGGTTTGACATGAATCCGACCCATAACGAATGAGTTATGGCCAAAACAATGGACGTCTACCGGGAAACGGAGCCAAATGGAGGCCACTTGGATTCTGTTGTCTTGGCCCCGTTTCTTGCGAAATAATGTTTCGGCCTTATCTCCCTCGTTACTTATCGGATTGCGGCGATTCACGCGTCTATGGAAACCTTATTCCGATCCCTACGGCCTAATGCGGTCGAAATTGACGTTCGACTTCCGCACAAAAAACTGGGCAAGAAACGGGATATAGCCCTTGACGGAAAACGCAGATCCCCACTGTTTTGGCCGTATCTCCTTCGTTACTCGACGGATTGGGACGATTCTTGCGCCCTTGGAAAGCTAATTCACAGGCCCACAACAATACTGAACGGTCCAAATCACAATTCCAGTCCGTTGAAAAATTATCGGGCAGGTTGACCGGTAAACCATGCACCGAGCGATCTCGCCCTCCCGGCCCGAACCGAGATGCGGTCGGAGCGTGGTTGGAACGTCACTGTATGTTTCCCATGACATATGGGTTCCAAAGGTGAAAGAATCAAGGCATTCCGACTTGTAACGAAGGAAAGGTGCGCATAATACCCGATTCATCGTTCGGAAGCAGTTCTGAACCGCACGATTTTCAAATACGATGCACTCGGGATCGTGCGGATCGGCCCGACCATAGTCGTAGCCCTCTGAGTTAGTTTGAAATCAGCATTGGTTTGACATGAATCCGACCCATAACGAATGAGTTATGGCCAAAACAATGGACGTCTACCGGGAAACGGAGCCAAATGGAGGCCACTTGGATTCTGTTGTCTTGGCCCCGTTTCTTGCGAAATAATGTTTCGGCCTTATCTCCCTCGTTACTTATCGGATTGCGGCGATTCACGCGTCTATGGAAACCTTATTCCGATCCCTACGGCCTAATGCGGTCGAAATTGACGTTCGACTTCCGCACAAAAAACTGGGCAAGAAACGGGATATAGCCCTTGACGGAAAACGCAGATCCCCACTGTTTTGGCCGTATCTCCTTCGTTACTCGACGGATTGGGACGATTCTTGCGCCCTTGGAAAGCTAATTCACAGGCCCACAACAATACTGAACGGTCCAAATCACAATTCCAGTCCGTTGAAAAATTATCGGGCAGGTTGACCGGTAAACCATGCACCGAGCGATCTCGCCCTCCCGGCCCGAACCGAGATGCGGTCGGAGCGTGGTTGGAACGTCACTGTATGTTTCCCATGACATATGGGTTCCAAAGGTGAAAGAATCAAGGCATTCCGACTTGTAACGAAGGAAAGGTGCGCATAATACCCGATTCATCGTTCGGAAGCAGTTCTGAACCGCACGATTTTCAAATACGATGCACTCGGGATCGTGCGGATCGGCCCGACCATAGTCGTAGCCCTCTGAGTTAGTTTGAAATCAGCATTGGTTTGACATGAATCCGACCCATAACGAATGAGTTATGGCCAAAACAATGGACGTCTACCGGGAAACGGAGCCAAATGGAGGCCACTTGGATTCTGTTGTCTTGGCCCCGTTTCTTGCGAAATAATGTTTCGGCCTTATCTCCCTCGTTACTTATCGGATTGCGGCGATTCACGCGTCTATGGAAACCTTATTCCGATCCCTACGGCCTAATGCGGTCGAAATTGACGTTCGACTTCCGCACAAAAAACTGGGCAAGAAACGGGATATAGCCCTTGACGGAAAACGCAGATCCCCACTGTTTTGGCCGTATCTCCTTCGTTACTCGACGGATTGGGACGATTCTTGCGCCCTTGGAAAGCTAATTCACAGGCCCACAACAATACTGAACGGTCCAAATCACAATTCCAGTCCGTTGAAAAATTATCGGGCAGGTTGACCGGTAAACCATGCACCGAGCGATCTCGCCCTCCCGGCCCGAACCGAGATGCGGTCGGAGCGTGGTTGGAACGTCACTGTATGTTTCCCATGACATATGGGTTCCAAAGGTGAAAGAATCAAGGCATTCCGACTTGTAACGAAGGAAAGGTGCGCATAATACCCGATTCATCGTTCGGAAGCAGTTCTGAACCGCACGATTTTCAAATACGATGCACTCGGGATCGTGCGGATCGGCCCGACCATAGTCGTAGCCCTCTGAGTTAGTTTGAAATCAGCATTGGTTTGACATGAATCCGACCCATAACGAATGAGTTATGGCCAAAACAATGGACGTCTACCGGGAAACGGAGCCAAATGGAGGCCACTTGGATTCTGTTGTCTTGGCCCCGTTTCTTGCGAAATAATGTTTCGGCCTTATCTCCCTCGTTACTTATCGGATTGCGGCGATTCACGCGTCTATGGAAACCTTATTCCGATCCCTACGGCCTAATGCGGTCGAAATTGACGTTCGACTTCCGCACAAAAAACTGGGCAAGAAACGGGATATAGCCCTTGACGGAAAACGCAGATCCCCACTGTTTTGGCCGTATCTCCTTCGTTACTCGACGGATTGGGACGATTCTTGCGCCCTTGGAAAGCTAATTCACAGGCCCACAACAATACTGAACGGTCCAAATCACAATTCCAGTCCGTTGAAAAATTATCGGGCAGGTTGACCGGTAAACCATGCACCGAGCGATCTCGCCCTCCCGGCCCGAACCGAGATGCGGTCGGAGCGTGGTTGGAACGTCACTGTATGTTTCCCATGACATATGGGTTCCAAAGGTGAAAGAATCAAGGCATTCCGACTTGTAACGAAGGAAAGGTGCGCATAATACCCGATTCATCGTTCGGAAGCAGTTCTGAACCGCACGATTTTCAAATACGATGCACTCGGGATCGTGCGGATCGGCCCGACCATAGTCGTAGCCCTCTGAGTTAGTTTGAAATCAGCATTGGTTTGACATGAATCCGACCCATAACGAATGAGTTATGGCCAAAACAATGGACGTCTACCGGGAAACGGAGCCAAATGGAGGCCACTTGGATTCTGTTGTCTTGGCCCCGTTTCTTGCGAAATAATGTTTCGGCCTTATCTCCCTCGTTACTTATCGGATTGCGGCGATTCACGCGTCTATGGAAACCTTATTCCGATCCCTACGGCCTAATGCGGTCGAAATTGACGTTCGACTTCCGCACAAAAAACTGGGCAAGAAACGGGATATAGCCCTTGACGGAAAACGCAGATCCCCACTGTTTTGGCCGTATCTCCTTCGTTACTCGACGGATTGGGACGATTCTTGCGCCCTTGGAAAGCTAATTCACAGGCCCACAACAATACTGAACGGTCCAAATCACAATTCCAGTCCGTTGAAAAATTATCGGGCAGGTTGACCGGTAAACCATGCACCGAGCGATCTCGCCCTCCCGGCCCGAACCGAGATGCGGTCGGAGCGTGGTTGGAACGTCACTGTATGTTTCCCATGACATATGGGTTCCAAAGGTGAAAGAATCAAGGCATTCCGACTTGTAACGAAGGAAAGGTGCGCATAATACCCGATTCATCGTTCGGAAGCAGTTCTGAACCGCACGATTTTCAAATACGATGCACTCGGGATCGTGCGGATCGGCCCGACCATAGTCGTAGCCCTCTGAGTTAGTTTGAAATCAGCATTGGTTTGACATGAATCCGACCCATAACGAATGAGTTATGGCCAAAACAATGGACGTCTACCGGGAAACGGAGCCAAATGGAGGCCACTTGGATTCTGTTGTCTTGGCCCCGTTTCTTGCGAAATAATGTTTCGGCCTTATCTCCCTCGTTACTTATCGGATTGCGGCGATTCACGCGTCTATGGAAACCTTATTCCGATCCCTACGGCCTAATGCGGTCGAAATTGACGTTCGACTTCCGCACAAAAAACTGGGCAAGAAACGGGATATAGCCCTTGACGGAAAACGCAGATCCCCACTGTTTTGGCCGTATCTCCTTCGTTACTCGACGGATTGGGACGATTCTTGCGCCCTTGGAAAGCTAATTCACAGGCCCACAACAATACTGAACGGTCCAAATCACAATTCCAGTCCGTTGAAAAATTATCGGGCAGGTTGACCGGTAAACCATGCACCGAGCGATCCTCGCCCTCCCGGCCCGAACCGAGATGCGGTCGGAGCGTGGTTGGAACGTCACTGTATGTTTCCCATGACATATGGGTTCCAAAGGTGAAAGAATCAAGGCATTCCGACTTGTAACGAAGGAAAGGTGCGCATAATACCCGATTCATCGTTCGGAAGCAGTTCTGAACCGCACGATTTTCAAATACGATGCACTCGGGATCGTGCGGATCGGCCCGACCATAGTCGTAGCCCTCTGAGTTAGTTTGAAATCAGCATTGGTTTGACATGAATCCGACCCATAACGAATGAGTTATGGCCAAAACAATGGACGTCTACCGGGAAACGGAGCCAAATGGAGGCCACTTGGATTCTGTTGTCTTGGCCCCGTTTCTTGCGAAATAATGTTTCGGCCTTATCTCCCTCGTTACTTATCGGATTGCGGCGATTCACGCGTCTATGGAAACCTTATTCCGATCCCTACGGCCTAATGCGGTCGAAATTGACGTTCGACTTCCGCACAAAAAACTGGGCAAGAAACGGGATATAGCCCTTGACGGAAAACGCAGATCCCCACTGTTTTGGCCGTATCTCCTTCGTTACTCGACGGATTGGGACGATTCTTGCGCCCTTGGAAAGCTAATTCACAGGCCCACAACAATACTGAACGGTCCAAATCACAATTCCAGTCCGTTGAAAAATTATCGGGCAGGTTGACCGGTAAACCATGCACCGAGCGATCCTCGCCCTCCCGGCCCGAACCGAGATGCGGTCGGAGCGTGGTTGGAACGTCACTGTATGTTTCCCATGACATATGGGTTCCAAAGGTGAAAGAATCAAGGCATTCCGACTTGTAACGAAGGAAAGGTGCGCATAATACCCGATTCATCGTTCGGAAGCAGTTCTGAACCGCACGATTTTCAAATACGATGCACTCGGGATCGTGCGGATCGGCCCGACCATAGTCGTAGCCCTCTGAGTTAGTTTGAAATCAGCATTGGTTTGACATGAATCCGACCCATAACGAATGAGTTATGGCCAAAACAATGGACGTCTACCGGGAAACGGAGCCAAATGGAGGCCACTTGGATTCTGTTGTCTTGGCCCCGTTTCTTGCGAAATAATGTTTCGGCCTTATCTCCCTCGTTACTTATCGGATTGCGGCGATTCACGCGTCTATGGAAACCTTATTCCGATCCCTACGGCCTAATGCGGTCGAAATTGACGTTCGACTTCCGCACAAAAAACTGGGCAAGAAACGGGATATAGCCCTTGACGGAAAACGCAGATCCCCACTGTTTTGGCCGTATCTCCTTCGTTACTCGACGGATTGGGACGATTCTTGCGCCCTTGGAAAGCTAATTCACAGGCCCACAACAATACTGAACGGTCCAAATCACAATTCCAGTCCGTTGAAAAATTATCGGGCAGGTTGACCGGTAAACCATGCACCGAGCGATCCTCGCCCTCCCGGCCCGAACCGAGATGCGGTCGGAGCGTGGTTGGAACGTCACTGTATGTTTCCCATGACATATGGGTTCCAAAGGTGAAAGAATCAAGGCATTCCGACTTGTAACGAAGGAAAGGTGCGCATAATACCCGATTCATCGTTCGGAAGCAGTTCTGAACCGCACGATTTTCAAATACGATGCACTCGGGATCGTGCGGATCGGCCCGACCATAGTCGTAGCCCTCTGAGTTAGTTTGAAATCAGCATTGGTTTGACATGAATCCGACCCATAACGAATGAGTTATGGCCAAAACAATGGACGTCTACCGGGAAACGGAGCCAAATGGAGGCCACTTGGATTCTGTTGTCTTGGCCCCGTTTCTTGCGAAATAATGTTTCGGCCTTATCTCCCTCGTTACTTATCGGATTGCGGCGATTCACGCGTCTATGGAAACCTTATTCCGATCCCTACGGCCTAATGCGGTCGAAATTGACGTTCGACTTCCGCACAAAAAACTGGGCAAGAAACGGGATATAGCCCTTGACGGAAAACGCAGATCCCCACTGTTTTGGCCGTATCTCCTTCGTTACTCGACGGATTGGGACGATTCTTGCGCCCTTGGAAAGCTAATTCACAGGCCCACAACAATACTGAACGGTCCAAATCACAATTCCAGTCCGTTGAAAAATTATCGGGCAGGTTGACCGGTAAACCATGCACCGAGCGATCTCGCCCTCCCGGCCCGAACCGAGATGCGGTCGGAGCGTGGTTGGAACGTCACTGTATGTTTCCCATGACATATGGGTTCCAAAGGTGAAAGAATCAAGGCATTCCGACTTGTAACGAAGGAAAGGTGCGCATAATACCCGATTCATCGTTCGGAAGCAGTTCTGAACCGCACGATTTTCAAATACGATGCACTCGGGATCGTGCGGATCGGCCCGACCATAGTCGTAGCCCTCTGAGTTAGTTTGAAATCAGCATTGGTTTGACATGAATCCGACCCATAACGAATGAGTTATGGCCAAAACAATGGACGTCTACCGGGAAACGGAGCCAAATGGAGGCCACTTGGATTCTGTTGTCTTGGCCCCGTTTCTTGCGAAATAATGTTTCGGCCTTATCTCCCTCGTTACTTATCGGATTGCGGCGATTCACGCGTCTATGGAAACCTTATTCCGATCCCTACGGCCTAATGCGGTCGAAATTGACGTTCGACTTCCGCACAAAAAACTGGGCAAGAAACGGGATATAGCCCTTGACGGAAAACGCAGATCCCCACTGTTTTGGCCGTATCTCCTTCGTTACTCGACGGATTGGGACGATTCTTGCGCCCTTGGAAAGCTAATTCACAGGCCCACAACAATACTGAACGGTCCAAATCACAATTCCAGTCCGTTGAAAAATTATCGGGCAGGTTGACCGGTAAACCATGCACCGAGCGACTCTCGCCCTCCCGGCCCGAACCGAGATGCGGTCGGAGCGTGGTTGGAACGTCACTGTATGTTTCCCATGACATATGGGTTCCAAAGGTGAAAGAATCAAGGCATTCCGACTTGTAACGAAGGAAAGGTGCGCATAATACCCGATTCATCGTTCGGAAGCAGTTCTGAACCGCACGATTTTCAAATACGATGCACTCGGGATCGTGCGGATCGGCCCGACCATAGTCGTAGCCCTCTGAGTTAGTTTGAAATCAGCATTGGTTTGACATGAATCCGACCCATAACGAATGAGTTATGGCCAAAACAATGGACGTCTACCGGGAAACGGAGCCAAATGGAGGCCACTTGGATTCTGTTGTCTTGGCCCCGTTTCTTGCGAAATAATGTTTCGGCCTTATCTCCCTCGTTACTTATCGGATTGCGGCGATTCACGCGTCTATGGAAACCTTATTCCGATCCCTACGGCCTAATGCGGTCGAAATTGACGTTCGACTTCCGCACAAAAAACTGGGCAAGAAACGGGATATAGCCCTTGACGGAAAACGCAGATCCCCACTGTTTTGGCCGTATCTCCTTCGTTACTCGACGGATTGGGACGATTCTTGCGCCCTTGGAAAGCTAATTCACAGGCCCACAACAATACTGAACGGTCCAAATCACAATTCCAGTCCGTTGAAAAATTATCGGGCAGGTTGACCGGTAAACCATGCACCGAGCGATCTCGCCCTCCCGGCCCGAACCGAGATGCGGTCGGAGCGTGGTTGGAACGTCACTGTATGTTTCCCATGACATATGGGTTCCAAAGGTGAAAGAATCAAGGCATTCCGACTTGTAACGAAGGAAAGGTGCGCATAATACCCGATTCATCGTTCGGAAGCAGTTCTGAACCGCACGATTTTCAAATACGATGCACTCGGGATCGTGCGGATCGGCCCGACCATAGTCGTAGCCCTCTGAGTTAGTTTGAAATCAGCATTGGTTTGACATTGAATCCGACCCATAACGAATGAGTTATGGCCAAAACAATGGACGTCTACCGGGAAACGGAGCCAAATGGAGGCCACTTGGATTCTGTTGTCTTGGCCCCGTTTCTTGCGAAATAATGTTTCGGCCTTATCTCCCTCGTTACTTATCGGATTGCGGCGATTCACGCGTCTATGGAAACCTTATTCCGATCCCTACGGCCTAATGCGGTCGAAATTGAAGTTCGACTTCCGCACAAAAAACTGGGCAAGAAACGGGATATAGCCCTTGACGGAAAACGCAGATCCCCACTGTTTTGGCCGTATCTCCTTCGTTACTCGACGGATTGGGACGATTCTTGCGCCCTTGGAAAGCTAATTCACAGGCCCACAACAATACTGAACGGTCCAAATCACAATTCCAGTCCGTTGAAAAATTATCGGGCAGGTTGACCGGTAAACCATGCACCGAGCGATCTCGCCCTCCCGGCCCGAACCGAGATGCGGTCGGAGCGTGGTTGGAACGTCACTGTATGTTTCCCATGACATATGGGTTCCAAAGGTGAAAGAATCAAGGCATTCCGACTTGTAACGAAGGAAAGGTGCGCATAATACCCGATTCATCGTTCGGAAGCAGTTCTGAACCGCACGATTTTCAAATACGATGCACTCGGGATCGTGCGGATCGGCCCGACCATAGTCGTAGCCCTCTGAGTTAGTTTGAAATCAGCATTGGTTTGACATGAATCCGACCCATAACGAATGAGTTATGGCCAAAACAATGGACGTCTACCGGGAAACGGAGCCAAATGGAGGCCACTTGGATTCTGTTGTCTTGGCCCCGTTTCTTGCGAAATAATGTTTCGGCCTTATCTCCCTCGTTACTTATCGGATTGCGGCGATTCACGCGTCTATGGAAACCTTATTCCGATCCCTACGGCCTAATGCGGTCGAAATTGACGTTCGACTTCCGCACAAAAAACTGGGCAAGAAACGGGATGTAGCCCTTGACGGAAAATGCAGATTCCCACTGTTTTGGCCGTATCTCCTTCGTTACTCGACGGATTGGGTCTATTCTTGCGCCGTTGGAAAGCTAATTCACAGGCCCACAACAATACTGAACGGTCCAAATCATAATTCCAATCCGTTGAAAAATTATCTGGCAGGTTGACCGGTAAACCATGCACCGAGCGATCTCGCCCTCCCGGCCTGAACCGAGATGCGGTCGGAGCGTGGTTGGAACGTCACTGTATGTTTCCCATGACATATGGGTTCCAAAGGTGAAAGAATCAAGGCATTGTAGAATGTGGGAAGTCATCACCAGCGGTCCAATCATTATCACCGAAACTGTAAAAAGGGTTCCTACTAACATCCGTCAGGAACCTTACGATGAGGACCAGCCCAAGTCAAAGGCAGACTTCACCACAGAAGAAAGGAAGCAAGATGAGCTAGACAACCTCGCCAAAAGCATCATCTCCGGCACCGTTCCTGACAAGTATGTCATGAAGATCATCAAGTGCAGGATAGCAAAGGAGATGTGGGATATTCTGGAAAGAATGTGCGTAGGTTCTGAGGAGATCAAGGAGAATAAGCTTTCCATAGCTTGTCAGAAATTCGACTCCTTTCTCATGCTCAAGAATGAATCTGTCGAGGAAATGGAACAAAGATTCAACCTCATATTGAATGAAGTTCAATCCATTTCCAAAGACAAATACACTCAACGAGAAATCAACTTGAAGATTCTTCGAGCACTGCCACGAGGAGAATGGCAGATCTACTCAGTCGCTCATCAGCATAAGCCAGGATTCAGTCAGCTCCCGACAAACAAGCTTTTCTCCGATCTCATGGCAAATGAGTTCGATCTTCTGAGAAATATTGGTAACAAGAAGGCTGGAGGATCAGACGAAGATGGTCCATCAACCTCAAGAGGAGTTGCACTGAAGGCCTCAACCAGAGAAGGCAAGAAGCAGATCAAGGAGCCAACGGAACTCAACCCTGAGGACTTCTTCAGTCAATATGCCTTGTTGACTGACAGATTCAACAAGATGGAGTCCAAGTTCCGGAAGTACAGAAGGTTCCACAAGCAGCACTACAAGGGAAAAGAAAGAGAAAGGGACTCCAGACATTCCACAGATCGAAGCGGAGAAAGGAGGTCAGCCGCTAACGACATCAAAGAATTGGAATGTTATGGATGTAGAAAGAAAGGACACTTTAAGCATGAATGTCCTGATTTGACTCCAGCTGAGCGCAGGGAACTGAAAGCAAAGAAAGATCGCAGATCTTTGAAGAAGAAAGCGATGGTTGCTGATGATGCTGACTCTTCCAACGGCATATCAGAATCATCCGACTTCGACAGTTCCAGCTCAGATGATGAGAGCCGAGCCCTGATGGCCAACGGATCAGAAGGTGTAGCTGACAACAGCTACGACAATGGAATGAATGGCCCAGAGGTAAAATCTCTCACGAAAACTCCATATACTGATAACTTCCTGATGCTTTCAGGAGACCACTCAGAATCTGGAGATAGCTCATCCGTTGAAACTGACGAGTTTGATCAGCTCCTGACTGATCACTGTCAGCTGAGGAAAATGTTCGAAGATCTCCTCAAGCAGAATCAGAAAAAGGACAAGGAGATTGATGATGAACGAGCTAAACATCAGACAATCATCTACTTTTCGGATGAAACATGTCTTGATCAGCTAATCATGGAGAACAGCCGACTGGAAGAAGAGCTCAGAATCTCCAACTCAGAATGTGAAAGAGCTTCTCATGAAATCAAAAGGCTTAATCACAAGCTGGAAGAAACAGTCAAGAACTGCATGATGCAGTCTCCCATGATGAGCAACTTTCCATCGAAAGGACTGGTCAACAGCATCGAAGGAAAGGTTGCAGCTGCCAAAGGAAAGGATATCATGATCATCTCTAAGAATGATCCTTCTGAAATCACAACCTCAGAAGAATCAAGAGATCATGATATGGATGAAGTTCACAAGCGCAGACTGATGGCCAGATCAAATGTTCCACCTCCACGAAGCTACAGACGAGATAAGGAGGCTCCCAACCAGATCATCTTATTGAAAAGGCTGGAAAGCAGATTTCAGTCAAAGATCCGGGAAGGAACATCAGGAGCCAAGAAGAATCCTTCTCATCAACCCAGGGGGAAGAAAGGCCACATCAGTCAGAAACTGACATCCTCAATTCAGTTTCAGAAAGAACAACATCCATGGAGATCAAGCAATGCTGAGTCCAGTCGAGCCATGCCACTTCCTCGACGACAAGCCACTGGACGTCAGACAAATCTCCATAAGTCTGCAAAGACTAAAGTATCTCACGGAAGATACTTCGGCGAGCAAAGAAGACCTCAACCACTCACCAGACAGAACTGCTACAAGAGTGAGGCCTTCAAAAGGATTTCTCAACGGAAGAATGCTCATATGCCACCTGAAGCGCCAACGACACCGATCAGACATCCAACAATGCGCAAGAAATCAGCCAGACCAATTCTGAAGCAGATTTGGGTTCCAAAGGGAACTCGAACTAACATTGAAGGACCCAAAGCTTGATTGGGTGCCTGAAGCAACTCTTTCTTGCAGGTCAATGTCAGGAAACATAAAAAGAAGGAAGAGGCCAAAGCTTCAATCAGAACGTGGTATCTGGACAGTGGCTGCTCGAAGCATATGACGGGCTACAAAGAATATCTATCCCAGTATGTTGAGAAAGCTGGATCCAAAGTTGCATTCGGAGACAACTCGATTGGAGAAACAAAAGGCTATGGTGTGCTCAACATGGGTAACGCCAGTATCAGTAATGTTAGCTTTGTTTCTGGTCTTAAACATAATCTGTTGTCTGTGAGTCAATTTTGTGACAGTGGTTTCACAGTGAAAATCAAAAAAGATGAATTCACTGTTAGAAACAATCAGAAGAAGGTGGTTCTGAAGGGATTCAGACAAGGAAGTCTCTACGTCGTTTCTTGGGAAGACAGCCCACCAGAAACGTGCCTCATCAGTAAAAGCAGCTCAGAGCTCAATTGGCTATGGCACAAGAGACTCAACCATCTCAACTTCAAGACGATCAACAAACTTGCTAAACATCAACTGGTAGAAGGACTCCCTTCTATTGTATTCCAGAAGAAACAAGAATGTGAAGCATGCCTCAGAGGAAAGCAGACGCGGACATCATTCAAGTCAAAGACAGGACACTCCTCTGAAAGGATTCTGTATCTACTTCACATGGATCTGTTTGGCCCGATCACTCCAAGAAGCTACAACGGTAGGAAGTACACCTTGGTAGTTGTGGATGATTATTCACGATATACCTGGGTTATCTTTCTTTTCAAAAAGAAAGAGACACTGGAGGAACTGCCAAAGCTGTTGAAGAGACTGAGCGTTGAAAAGGAAGTCAACATCATCAGCATCAGATCAGATCGTGGGACTGAGTTCCTCAATACTGTCATTCGTGAGTATTGTGATGAACAAGGAATCAGTCATCAAACTTCTGCAGCAAGAACTCCACAGCAGAATGGAGTTGCAGAGAGAAGAAACCGGTCTCTAAAGGAAGCAGCAAGGACGATGCTAGCCGAGTCAAAACTCCCCTTAAAGTTTTGGGCCGAAGCAGTCAACAACGCATGCTACACGCAGAATCGCTCCTTCCTCACTCAGAGACATGGAAGAACTCCTTACGAGTTATGGAAGAACAGAAAGCCATCGATTGCCCATTTTCATGCTTTCGGTTCTAAGTGTTTCATACACAACAACGATAAGAAGAGGTTGAACACCTTCGATTGCAAGGCTGATCCAGGAGTCTTCCTTGGATACTCCGGAACAGAACGTTCAAGCAAAGCCTATCGAGTGTTCAATACTCAAACTCTATGTGTAGAAGAAACACCTCATGTGATCTTTGATGAGTCTACAGATGGTTTCAGGGAACAAGATGCTAAAAAGAATGTTCAGATCACTGAAGGTTCCAAAGCTGAAATCCATACTGACGAGCCCTCTACTGTCTTGGTATGGGGACCTGGCAAGGATGAAGATACTGAGATGCTTCAGTATCAGAAGATCAACCAACGGTCTGAAGTTCAAACTGGAGCCAATACAGATGACAATAGTCAAGGGGGAACTCCAGTTGCTGAAGTTCAAGATGAACGCGCAGAAGCCGCCCCAGCTCAACTCTCCCCTGCTCCAGAAAGTGCTCAACATCCAAGAGCTATTCTAACTGAAGAAGCTCCACCATCTCCTGAAGAAATCAAGAAATATCGAAGATGGTTTGAACTCCACTCTAAGGAGAACATCATTGGAGAACCATCAGATGGCGTCAAGACTCGGAGATCTATGTGCAACCTCGTCTTCGACATCAACCAGAACTGCATCAATGAAGATAAGAATTTCAGCTGTTTCTTATCAACTACAGAGCCGAAGGATATTGAAGAAGCTCTGAAGTCCACAGAATGGGTCATCGCAATGCTAGAAGAACTCAATGAATTCAACCGGAATTCTGTTTGGGAGCTTGTGGATCGACCAGACGATGCAAAGGTGATTGGCTTGAAATGGATTTTCAAGAACAAGAAAGACGAAGAAGGAAACGTTGTGAGAAACAAAGCAAGGCTTGTGGCTAAAGGATACAGTCAAGAAGAAGGAATCGACTACGACGAGACATTTGCCCCAGTTGCCAGATTGGAAGCAGTCAGACTCTTCTTAGCTTTTGCAGCTCACAAAGGTTTCAAGGTACACCAAATGGATGTCAAGTGTGCATTTCTCAATAGAGTGCTCACAGATGAAGTCTATGTAGAACAACCTCCAGGATTTGAGGCTGCTGGACCAGAAAAGGTGTACAAGCTGAAGAAAGCGCTCTATGGGTTGAAGCAAGCACCAAGAGCGTGGTATGATACTCTCTCGGAGTATCTGATTGAACAAGGCTTCAAAAAGGGATCTATGGACAGAACGTTGTTCACTCTCAAAGAAGGAGAAGATCTCTTGCTTGTTCAAATTTATGTCGATGACATAATCTTCGGATCCAAATCTGAACACATGTGCAATAAGTTTGCTGACATCATGAAGAACAAATTCCAAATGTCCATGATGGGAGAAATGAATTTCTTTCTCGGATTGCAAGTCAAGCAGACCAAAGAAGGAATACTGATCAGCCAGTCCAAATATGCGAAAGAGCTGATAGCTAAGTTCGGTATTCAGCACATGAAGTCAGTCAAGATCCCAATGAACACAAACTGGAAAGTTGATCCAGGTTCAGAAGGAAGCTCTGTCTCTTCGAAGAAGTACAGAGAAATCATTGGATCTTTGCTGTATTTGACTGCGAGCAGACCAGATATCGCATTTGCAGTCGGGGTTTGTGCAAGATATCAATCAAATCCTAAGGAAGCTCATTTAGATGCAGCTAAGCGGATTCTGAGATATCTCAAGGGCACACCCAATTTAGGATTGTGGTACCCAGCAGAGGACGACATCAAGCTCACCGGATTTTCAGACTCCGACTTCGGTGGATGCAAGCTTGATCGCAAATCAACCTCCGAAACATGTCAATTCCTAGGCAACAAGCTCATCTCTTGGTTTTCTAAGAAACAGACTTCAGTCGCCACCTCTACAACTGAAGCTGAATATGTTGCTGCCGGAAGCTGCTGCTCACAAATCCTGTGGTTAGTCCATCAACTAAAGGACTATGGGATCGAGGAAAAGGAAGTTCCTATCTATTGCGACAGCTCCAGTGCTATTGCAATATCCCAGAATCCAGTTCATCACACCAGAGTCAAACATATTGAGATTCGACATCACTTCATTCGTGATCATGTCGAAAAGAAGAATGTCTCTGTGGAATGGATTCCCACTGCTATTCAGAGAGCGGACCTGCTGACCAAGGCTCTTCCAGAAGAGAGGTTCAACGATCTTTGTGCAAAGATTGGCCTCATCAACCCTGAAGAGTGATGCTGTGTTTGAAGATCTTCTCGAACAGTCATGCTGACTGGTGGTCAACCAACTGCTGCTTCTACGTTCGTCGACGTAAAAAGCAATGAAGTCCGAGTGCTCATCTGAAGAGGAAGTCATCCTGATGAATCATCCAGGATCACGTGGTATCAACTGACTACTATGTTCAGTTGATCAGTAAGTATTTTAAGATGCTTACCTTTTCAAAATCAGTTATTTCAGTTTAGAGCTTTAAGTTTTTAGTTCAAAATCTTTTCTCTAACTGATCAGTTTCTTTCAAAAACTTTAACTGATTATTGGAATTGTTGGAATTGGAATATCCGAATTAGGATAAGATTTTTATAAAGTGAAAATCTGTTTTGATTGAACTTGTCCTGATCTTTTTGCCAAAAATCCTTCCAACCTTTTTGCCTCTGCAATAAAATTTCTTGAAACGCTCATTGACATGACATGTGTAATGATGCCTTTTGAAGTCCCTCGCAGTGACGGCGGACGCGAAATTTTTCTTCAATTGCATTTAAGGCACAGTTTTCGAAAAACCTTTTCATCATCTACATGGTTCACATCTTGTTTATTTATACCATGTTGTCTTCATAGTGTTTCTGCATCAACTAACAACTCTCCACAGCTTTCACTGTGAGAAAAAGTTTCAATTGTTTCCAAAGTTGCAGATAAAAATTGTTCCGACTAAAGGAGAAATCTATGACTGCAAAGTCATGGAGTGGAAGAATGACGCTCATAGTCTTGGTCTTCACCGGACCCTTCCACTGGATCACAACGTCTCTCCGGCGTCAAAGTTTGCTCTACCCTCACTTGTATCCAGCGAAACGAGCGTCTTCCATCCTCATGCCCGGCACATGGATTGGAAGTTCCTGTCTAGAATATGGACAGACTTCACCTGTTTCTCAGGAAACTTCTCACCTTTTGGTGAAGACTCCATGTGGTGCAACAGCAATGCGCAAAAGCTCATTGCCATCCGGCGCAAAATCGACAGTGCTAGTCCTCACGACTGTCACTGATTCGATTCTCCATCTTCACATCTTTTTCTCCCCCATGTATGACGAAGGCATGTTCTGATCCAATTCTTTCATGAACGCCTCGTCATATATTTCCTTCGTTTCTCCTCCCCTCCTCTCGCACTTCTAATTCATCTCTTCTCGTCTGTCTTCTCGCTCTTCGGATAGTATGTAGCTACATCTCATGATTATCTCTAACGATGCTATGCATACTTTCCCTTCCTTCAAACTGCTTCCCATCATTCCTCTATCTCCCCGCCTTCTCCGTCATTCTTTTTCTTTCTTCTCCACCCACTCCTGACGTTCTTCTCCTTCTGCATTCTCGGGACCTCTCCTCTTCTCAAGACGTTTTCACAACTTGAGAATTGGAGTTGTTGTCTCATTTGATTTTCAGCTTCCATGGTCATCTCTCTCTTTTGATGTTGCCAAAAAGGGGGAAAGTTGGGAAAGTAAGAGTCAGTGAGTAATCTGTTTGAGAAGATTACTCCTGCCCCTATTTCTTGACTATAGATGGGATAGCTATGGATCACCAGAAGGATGACGTTTCAGAAGAGACCTCAATTCAACGGAAAACAAGTGAGAGTGGAACAAGCTTAGGAACATTGAAGACACGAAGACAGAAGATGAAGATCAAGAAGTTCAAGGCGCAGACAAGCAGACTGCTGGAGTCCATGGTTTATCCATGATGTTTTTGTTTTACTTTTTACTCCAATGTAAGTCTTGCTCTGTACCTAGACTGATGGCTTATCAGTCCGTTTAATGAAATGAACTTCTTATTGATCTCACCCTGAAGACAATGACTCTTTGTCCAGGCTCTGATTTATGGTTTTGTTTCTGTCTTCTTACTGTTCTGTGTTTAGAACTGTTTTCGTTCTTGCTCTGAGTACAAGTTATTTAGGTTCTGTTGTTAAGGGGGAACAACTTTCACCCCTTGTCTAGAACTTGTACTGTGAGCTCAGTCTTTTTGCTGTCTAGAACTGCTGTGTGGTTTTGGCATCATCAAAAAGGGGGAAATTGTTGGGAACCTTGTGGAATATCCTAACCCTTGTTTTGATGATACCAAAATTCATAGGACTTAAATGTAATAGACTAGAATCGTTTTTGAACTCAAGTGTTAGAGTTCGTTTCTAGTTTAGTTGCGGTGTCAAAGACTGAAGACAGAAGACTGAAGACTGAAGACTGCAGTTACCAACTGAAGTATCAGTTGAAGAATCAGTTGAAGACTGATTATTTAATGCGCGCCATGGACTGATACTAAAGTCAAGTATCAGTTGAACATTCCTCCTAGGACTGATCTTCCAACGTTCAGAGGAAGCCACGTACGCTCAAGTACAGCCGCATTAAATGCAGAGATATCTCAATATCTTATCTCTGCAGAGGTCATTCCTATCTGGTGGTTACTTTTCAGAGATGTCACATCTCCTGTCCATCAAAGAGAGCCGTTTCCACACAGACAAGGAACCTCGAAGATTGAAGCCTCAGCCCAAATTCGAATTGCTCTCCAACGGAAGAAATCTTGAGGACGATTTACGCCAACGGATCTATTCAAGAGTTCTCCTACAAATAGCGCTCGAGGATCACTTCAATCTTCACCGATTCAACGACATAAGCTGAAGCTCTGCCGAAATAGCTACTCAGCCTAAAGCTTAAACCGCCCAAAGCTTGAATCGAAGAAGAGAATTCCAAAGCCAAAATCAGTCACTGCTGATTACATACATTCTCTTAGACCCTAGGCATATATTCTGTGTACCCAGAAGCCAAAGGTCAAACTTGCTTCAAAGAACTTGTTCTTTGTAAGTATAGTTGGCACTCGTTTAAACCTCTCCCCCATAAGAGTGTTTGAGTGACTCGGAGTTTCAGAAGGTGTTCTGAACTCTGATAGGGAAGTCTGAGCACGAGGTGTGCTTAGCAAGGAAATCCTGCGCGAGCTGTGTAGGTGCTGAAATCCTGCGCGAGGTGTGTAGGTAGGGAAACCCTACGCGAGGTGTGTAGGTGCTGAAGAGAGAGCTATCTTCAGTTCACGGTTTGCAGTGCACCCGGGAAGCACTTGCGGAGTGGATTGTTGGTCTGATCAACCAGCCGTGGATGTAGGAAAGAGTTTTTCCGAACCACGTAAAAGTCTCTGTGTTATTTACAGCTTTCAGTTTTATATTCATAACTGTGTTATTTCAATTGATAAAACTGAATGCTGACTAACTGAAAAGAGAAACCTTAATCCAACTATCTGCTCCACCGAGGCTATTCGAAACTAAGTTTAATTTCCGCTGCGTATGATATCAATCTGACTCACTATCCTCTGATAGTAAGGAAGAGAGATATCATCTTCATCTCTGCAAACACGACTGAAGCCCTTACGTGGATCAGTTAAGTTCCAGTGACTTAACTGATAACTCTTTACTGAAGAGCTTTCAGTATCAGTCGTCAACCCTGTTGGTCAACACTTATTTCGGTTAAACAGGTGTCTTGTTTGCGTGTAAAGTTTTGTTTCTATCTCTGACTGAGATCCCTCTGATTGAGGCTTGTAGATAGTCATAAAAATAGCCTATAGGTGTATTCCCCCCCCCCATACACCTATTCGAGACCCCCCGGACCCAACAGAAAGAATCAAGGCATTTCGACTTGTAACGAAGGAAAGGTGCGCATAATACCAGATTCATCGTTCGGAAGCAGTTCTGAACCGCACGATTTTCAAATACGATGCACTCGGGATCGTGCCGATCGGCCCGACCATAGTCGTAGCCCTCTGAGTTAGTTTGAAATCAGCATTGGTTTGACATGAATCCGACCCATAACGAATGAGTTATGGCAAAACAATGGACGTCTACCGGGAAACGGAGCCAAATGGAGGCCACTTGGATTCTGTTGTCTTGGCCCCGTTTCTTGCGAAATAATGTTTCGGCCTTATCTCCCTCGTTACTTATCGGATTGCGGCGATTCACGCGTCTATGGAAACCTTATTCCGATCCCTACGGCCTAATACGGTCGAAATTGACATTCGACTTTCGCACAAAAAACTGGGCAAGAAACGGGATATAGCCCTTGACGGAAAATGCAGATCCCCACTGTTTTGGCCGTATCTCCTTCGTTACTCAACGGATTGGAACGATTCTTGCGCCGTTAGAAAGCTAATTCACAGGCCCACAACAATGCTGAACGGTCCAAATCATAATTCCAGTCCGTTGAAAAATTATCGGGCACGTTGACCGGTAAACCATGCACCGAGCGAGCCCGAACCGAGATGGGGTCGGAGCGTGGTTGGAACGTCACTGTATGTTTCCCATGACATATGGGTTCCAAAGGTGAAAGAATCAAGGCATTCCGACTTGTAACGAAGGAAAGGTGCGCATAATACCCGATTCATCGTTCGGAAGCAATTCTGAACCGCACGATTTTCAAATACGATGCACTCGGGATCGTGCGGATCGGCCCGACCATAGTCGTAGCCCTCTGAGTTAGTTTGAAATCAGCATTGGTTTGACATGAATCCGACCCATAACGAATGAGTTATGGCCAAAACAATGGACGTCTACCGGGAAACGGAGCCAAATGGAGGCCACTTGGATTCTGTTGTCTTGGCCCCGTTTCTTGCGAAATAATGTTTTGGCCTTATCTCCCTCGTTACTTATCGGATTGCGGCGATTCACGTGTCTATGGAAACCTTATTCCGATACCTACGGCCTAATGCGGTCGAAATTGACGTTCGACTTCCGCACAAAAAATTGGGCAAGAAACGGGATATAGCCCTTGACGGAAAACGCAGATCCCCACTGTTTTGGCCGTATCTCCTTCGTTACTCGACGGATTGGGACGATTCTTACGCCGTTAGAAAGCTAATTCACAGGCCCACGATAATACTGAACGGTCCAAATCATAATTCCAGTCCGTTGAAAAATTATCGGGCACGTTGACCGGTAAACCATGCACCGAGCGAGCCCGAACCGAGATGCGGTCGGAGCGTGGTTGGAACGTCACTGTATGTTTCCCATGACATATGGGTTCCAAAGGTGAAAGAATCAAGGCATTCCGACTTGTAACGAAGGAAAGGTGCGCATAATACCCGATTCATGGCGGAAAACGCAGATCCCCACTGTTTTGGCTGTATCTCCTTTATTACTCGATGGATTGGGATGATTCTCACGGCGTTGGAAAGCTAAATCAGAGGCCCACAACAATTCCGCCGGTCCAAATCATATTTCCCGTCTGTTGAAAAATTGTCGGGCATTTTGTCCGGTAATCAACACACCGAGCGATCTCGCCCTCCCGACCCGAAGCGAGACACGGTCGGAATGTGGTTGGAACGTCACTGTACGTTACCCATCACATATGGGTTCCAAAGGCGAAAGAATCAAGGCATTCCGACTTGTAACAAAAGAAAGGTGCGCATTAATCCCGATGAATCTTTCGGAAGCAGTTCTGAACCGCACAATCTTCAAACACGATGCACTCGAGATCGTGCAGATCGGCCGACCATAGTCGTAGCCCTCTGAGTTAGCTTGATATCAGCGTTTGTTTGACATGAATCCGACCCATAACGAATGAGTTATGGCCAAAACAGTGGACGTCTATCGGGAAACGGAGCCCAATGGAGGCCACTTTGATTCTCTTATCTTGGCCCCGTTTCTTACAAAATAATGTTTTGGCCTTATCTCTCTCGTTGCTTATCGGATTGCGGCGATTCACGCGTCTATGGAAACCTTATTCCGAGCCCTATGTCCCGATGCGGTCGAAATTGACGTTCGACTTATGCACAAAAAATTGGGCAACAAACGAGATATAGCCCTTGACGGAAAACGCAGATCCCCACTGTTTTAGCCGTATCTCCTTTATTACTCGACGGATTGGGATGATTCTCACGGCGTTGGAAAGCTAAATCAGAGGCCCACAACAATCCCGACAGGTCCAAACCATATTTCCCGTCCGTTGAAAAATTATCAGGCATTTTGTCCGGTAATCCACGCACCGAGCGATCTCGCCCTCCCGGCCCGAAGCGAGACGCGGTCGAAATGTGGTTGGAACGTCACTGTACGTTCCCCATCACATATGGGTTCCAAAGGCGAAAGAATCAAAGCATTTCGACTTGTAACGAAAGAAAGGTGCGCATTAAACCCGATGAATCGTTCGGAAGCAGTTCTGAACCGCACAATCTTCAAACACGATGCACTCGGGATCGTGCGGATCGGCCCGACCACAGTCATAGCCCTCTGAGTTAGCTTGATATCAGCGTTTTTTTGACATGAATCCGACCCATAACGAATGAGTTATGGCCAAAACAGTGGACGTCGACTGGGAAATGGAGCCTAACGGAGGCCACTTTGATTCTCTTGTCTTGGCCCCATTTCTTGCAAAATAATGTTTTGGCCTTATCTCCCTCGTTACTTATCGGATTGCGGCGATTCACGTGTCTATGGAAACCTTATTCCGATCCCTATGGCTCGATGTGGTCCAAATTGACGTTTGACTTTCGGACAAACAATTGCGCAAGAAACGGGATATAGCCCTTGACGGAAAATGCAGATCCCCACTGTTTTGGTCGTATCTCCTTTGTTACTCGACGGATTGGGATAATTCTTACGGTGTTGGAAATCTAAAGTAGAGGCCCACAACAATCCCGACCGGTCCAAATCATATTTTCCGTCCGTTGAAAAATTGTCGGGCATTTTGTTCGGTAATCCACGCACCGAGCGATCTAGCCCTCCCATCCCGAAGCGAGACGCGGTCGGAATGTGGTTGGAACGTCACTGTACGTTCCTCATCACATATGGGTTCCAAAGGCGAAAGAATCAAGGCATTCCGACTTGTAACGAAAGAAAGGTGCGCATTAAACCCGATGAATCGTTCGGAAGCAGTTCTGAACCGCACGATCTTCAAACACGAAGCACTTAGTCGTAGCCCTCTGAGTTAGCTTGATATCAGCGTTTGTTTGACATGAATCCGACCCATAACGAATGAGTTATGGCCAAAACAGTGGACGTTTACTGGGAAATGGAGCCCAATGGAGGCCACTTTGATTCTCTTGTCTTGGCCCCGTTTCTTGCGAAATAATGTTTCGGCCTTATCTCCCTCGTTACTTATCCGATTGCGGCGATTCACGCTTCTATGGAAACCTTATTCCGATCCCTAGGGATCGATGCTGTCAAAATTAACGTTCGACTTCCGCACAAAAAATTGGGCAAGAAACGGGATGTAGCCCTTGACGGAAAACGCAGATCCCCACTGTTTTGGCCGTATCTCCTTCGTTACTCGACGGATTGGGACGATTCTCGCACCGTTGGAAATCTAAATCAGAGGCCCACAACAATGTCGACCGGTCCAAATCACATTTCCAGTTCATTGAAAAATTATCGGGCAAGTTGATCGGTAATCCACGCACCGAGCGATCTCGCCCTCTCGGCCCGAACCGAGATGCGGTCGGAGCATGGTTGGAATGTCACTATACGTTTCCCATGACATATGGGTTCCAAAGGCGAAAGAATCAAGGCATTATGACTTGTAACGAAAGAGAGGTGCGCATAAAACCTGATTCATCGTTCGGAAGCAATTTTGAACCGCAAGATCTTCAAACACGATGCAATCGGGATCGTGCGGATCGGCCCGACCATAGTCGTAGTCCTCTGAGTTAGCTTGAAATCAGCGTTGGTTTGACAAGAATCCGACCCATAACGAATGAGTTATGGCCAAAACAGTGGACGTCTACCGGGAAACGGAGCCCAATGGAGGCCACTTGTATTCTGTTGTCTTGGCCCCGTTTCTTGCAAAATATTTTTTTTTGCCTTATCTCCCTCGTTACTTATCGGATTGCGGCGATTCACGCGTCTATGGAAACCTTATTCCGATCCCTACGGCCCGATGTGGTCGAAATTGATGTTCGACTTCGGCACGAAAATCTGGGCAAGAAACGGGATATAGCCTTTGGCGGAAAACGCAGATCCCCATTGTTTTGGCCGTATCTCCTTTATTACTCGACGGATTGGGATGATTCTCACGGCGTTGGAAAGATAAATCAGAGGCCCACAACAATCCCGACCGGTCCAAATCATATTTCCCGTCCGTTGAAAAATTATCAGGCATTTTGTCCGGTAATCCACGCATTGAGCGATCTCCCCCTCCCGGCCCGAAGCGAGACGCGGTCGGAATGTGGTTGGAACGTCACTGTACGTTCCCCATCACATATGGGTTCCAAAGGTGAAAGAATCAAAGCATTTCGACTTGTAACGAAAGAAAGGTGCGCATTAAACCCGATGAATCGTTCGGAAGCAGTTCTGAACCGCATAATCTTCAAACATGATGCAATCGGGATCGTGCGGATCGGCTCGACCATAGTAGTAGCCCTCTGAGTTAGCTTCAAATCAGCATTGGTTTGACATGAATCCGACCCATAACGAATGAGTTATGGTCAAAACAGTGGACGTCTACCGGGAAACGGAGCCCAATTGAGGCCACTTGGATTCTGTTGTCTTGGCCCCGTTTCTTGCGAAATAATGTTTTGGCCTTATCTCCCTCGTTACTTGTCGGATTACGGTGATTCATGCGTCTATGGAAACCTTATTCTGATCCCTACGGCCCGATGCGGTCTAAATTCACGTTTGACTTCCGCACAAAAAACTGGGCAAGATACGGGATATAGCCCTTGACGGAAATTACAGATCCCCACTGTTTTGGTCGTATCTCCTTCGTTACTCGACGGATTGGGACGATTCTCACACCATTGGAAAGCTAAATCAGAGGCCCACAACAATGCGGACTGGTACAAATCACATTTCCAGTTCATTGAAAAATTAACGGGCAAGTTGACCGGTAATCCACGCACCGAGCGATCTCGCCCTCCCGGCCCGAACCGAGATGCGGTCGGAGCGTGGTTGGAATGTCACTATACGTTTCCCATGACATATGGGTTCCAAAGGCGAAAGAATCAAGGCATTATGACTTGTAACGAAAGAGAGGTGCGCATAAAACCTGATTCATCGTTCGGAAGCAATTTTGAACCGCAAGATCTTCAAACACGATGCAATCAGGATCGTGCGGATCAGCCCAACCATAGTCGTAGTCCTCTGAGTTAGCTTGAAATCAGCGTTGGTTTGATAAGAATCCGACCCATAACGAATGAGTTATGGCCAAAACAGTGGACGTCTACCGGGAAACGGAGCCCAATGGAGGCCACTTGTATTCTGTTGTCTTGGCCCCGTTTCTTGCAAAATATTTTTTTTGCCTTATCTCCCTCGTTACTTATCGGATTGCGGCGATTCACGCGTCTATGGAAACCTTATTCCGATCCCTACGGCCCGATGTGGTCGAAATTGATGTTCGACTTCGGCACGAAAATCTGGGCAAGAAACGGGATATAGCCTTTGGCGGAAAACGCAGATCCCCATTGTTTTGGCCGTATCTCCTTTATTACTCGACGGATTGGGATGATTCTCACGGCGTTGGAAAGCTAAATCAGAGGCCCACAACAATCCCGACCGGTCCAAATCATATTTCCCGTCCGTTGAAAAATTATCAGGCATTTTGTCCGGTAATCCACGCATTGAGCGATCTCCCCCTCCCGGCCCGAAGCGAGACGCGGTCGGAATGTGGTTGAAACGTCACTGTACGTTCCCCATCATATATGGGTTCCAAAGGTGAAAGAATCAAAGCATTTCGACTTGTAACGAAAGAAAGGTGCGCATTAAACCCGATGAATCGTTCGGAAGCAGTTCTGAACCGCATAATCTTCAAACACGATGCACTCGGGATCGTGCGGATCGGCCCGACCATAGTCATAGCCCTCTGAGTTAGCTTGATATCAGCGTTTGTTTGACATGAATCCGACCCATAACGAATGAGTTATGGCCAAAACAGTGGACGTCGACTGGGAAATGGAGCCTAATGGAGGCCACTTTGATTCTCTTGTCTTGGCCCCATTTCTTGCGAAATAATGTTTCAGCCTTATCTCCCTCGTTATTTATCGGATTGCGGTGATTCACGTGTCTATGGAAACCTTATTCCGATCCCTACGGCTCGATGCGGTCAAAATTGACGTTCGACTTTCGGACAAACAATTGCACAAGAAACGGGATATAGCCCTTGACGGAAAACGCAGATCCCCACTGTTTTGGCCGTATCTCCTTTGTTACTCGACGGATTGGGATAATTCTCACGGTGTTGGAAAGCTAAATTAGAGGCCCACAACAATCCCGATCGGTCCAAATCATATTTTCCGTCCGTTGAAAAATTGTCGAGCATTTTGTCCGGTAATCCACGCACCGAGCGATCTCGTCCTCCCATCCCGAAGCGAGACGCAGTCGGAATGTTGTTGGAACGTCACTGTACGTTCCTCATCACATATGGGTTCCAAAGGCGAAAGAATCAAGGCATTCCGACTTGTAACGAAAGAAAGGTGCGCATTAAACCCGATGAATCGTTCGGAAGTAGTTCTGAACCGCACGATCTTCAAACACGAAGCACGTAGGATCGTGCGGATTGGCCCGACCATAGTCGTAGCCCTCTGAGTTAGCTTGATATCAGCGTTTGTTTGACATGAATCCGACCCATAACGAATGAGTTATGGCCAAAACAGTGGACGTTTACTGGGAAACGGAGCCCAATGGAGGCCACTTTGATTCTCTTGTCTTGGCCCCGTTTCTTGCGAAATAATGTTTCGGCCTTATCTCCCTCGTTACTTATCGGATTGCGGCGATTCACGCTTCTACGGAACCTTATTCCGATCCCTACGGATCGATGCTGTCAAAATTGACGTTCGACTTCCGCACAAAAAATTGGGCAAGAAACGGGATATAGCCCTTGACGAAAAACGCAGATCCCCACTGTTTTTGCCGTATCTCCTTTGTTACTCGACGGATTGGGATGATTCTCACAGCTTTGGAAAGCTAAATCAGAGGCCCACAACAATCCTGACCGGTCCAAATCATATTTCCCATCCGTTGTAAAATTGTCAGGCATTTTGTTCGGTAATCCACGCACCGAGCGATCTCTCCCTCCCGCCCGAAGCGAGACACGGTCGGAATGTGGTTGGAACATCACTGTACGTTCCCCATCACATATGGGTTCCAAAGGCGAAAGAATCAAGGCATTCCGACAGAAGAAAAGGTACGCATAAAACCTAATTAATCGTTTGGATGTAATTCTGAACTGCCTGCTCTTTAAACACGATGCACTCGGAATCGTGCGGATCTGCCCGACCATAGTCGTAGCCCTCTGAATTAGCTTGAAATCGACGTTGGTTTGACTTGAATCCAACCCATAACGAATGAGTTATGGCCAAAACAGTGGACGTCTACCAGGCAACGGAGTCCAATGGAGGCCACCGGGGATTCTGTTGTCTCGGCCTCGTTTCTCGCGAAATAATGTTTGGCCATATCTCCCTCGTTACTTATCCGATTGCAGCGATTCACGCGTCTATGAAAAGCTTATTGCGATATTCACAACCCAGTGCGGTCGAAATTGACGTTGGACTGCCGCACAAAAAATTGGACAAGAAACAGGATATAGCCTTTGACGAAAAACGCAGATCTCATTATTTTGGCTGTATCTCATTCGTTACTTGACCGATTGGGACGATTCTCGCGGCGTTGAAAAGCTTATTCAAAAGCCCACAACTATCCCGACCGATCCAAATCACCGAGTCATCTATAGCTGTTAACATAATATCAGCATAGTTTAATTCTATTGTAGTATTATTCATTGGCATGTAGCTCACCATATCATTTATTATTCCAAAATCAATCGGCTAAATGTAGCACACCGTATCATCTATATCTATATTATATATAAAAAGGGAGTTCAACGGTAATAATTTGCCGCCATAATTTAAAGTTTAGTTATTAAAGATAGATTTCAGCTATAATTTAGGAGATTAGTTATTAAAGAGAGATTTCAGCTATAGGAGAGTTACGTTCAATTGCAGTTTTCTAATTTATTTTCTTCATTTTTTTTTTCCTCTTTCTTTCTATATATAGTTTTTTTTCAAACATCTTACAATTTGGCTAATAATGAAATATACAATATATATATATATATATATATATATATATATATATATATGTGTGTGTGTGTGTATCAAATTAAAGATCATGACAAAAGCTTTAATTTGATATGTTATAGGATAAAAATCATCAAAAATGAATTTACAATGAATAAGTAATGAAAATTTTTAAATATTTTATTTTCTGTTTCTTCATTAAAAATTCACAATTTTTTATTTATGTTATGAAAAATATTTACTATGAAGTACTATATAATGATATGCATAATGCAAAATTTCGTTATCGAATCATTTTTAAATTTATTTAATAATTTTAATTATCATTACACTTCGTATAAATTGAAAAAATTTATTTTTAAATTCAAGATTTTATTGAGTAATTGATGTGAATTATTATATTTTATTTTAAAACATATTTTGCATCGCAAAAATGGGCGTATACTAGTTTATTCCAAAATCATACGATTTACGTAATCACATAATTTAACTTTTCTCACACGTTATTAACATATTTAATTCCGAACACGACTTTAAATCACACTTATTTGTCATTTTGCAATAAACTCAGCCAGATGATCATAAACTCGTTGTAAGCGTAAAGAAAAAGTGGAGGCGTTACGCGAGAGAGAACATAAATAATCATGAGGCACTCTCCCGTGCAATCGGTTGCACCGTGCAACTAGTTTCTGAATGTTCAACATACAAATGACATTTATAGATTTTCAAGTGTCATTTGTATGTTGAAGTAATGTCATTCGAAAATGTTCAAATGTCATTTCCCGAATAAAGTAGTGTCATTCTAAAAACCAGTTGCACGGTGCAACCGGTTGGACAGTATTTGTGAATAATCATAACAATGTTTATGGCTGAAAACGCCAATTTGGACGTTGCGTCCGCAACATAACATCAAAAAACAATAAATGTGCTTCTACATGAGTTCACATACATTACTAGTACATTATTTCAAAGCGGCTATAATCACTCCATCATTGGTTTAATAAGCCAATATCAATTCCAAGCGCGATGCAATACCTAACATCGCTTCTACCCCCTTGTATAAAACTCATTTTCCCAGCCAAAAAAGAAAAAGAAACTCTCAAGCTGCTGCTTCTTACTTGGTTGCTGCCACCAAGGCCATATGCTCAATCAGGTCCAATACTCGGTTACTGCAACAGAAAAACGTCATATTATGCACAGGCTCGTGTGCACGTGTGTGTGTGTGTGTGTGTGTGTGTGAGGGAGGGAGGAAGAGAGAGAGCATACCTGTAACCCCACTCATTGTCATACCAGGAGACTAGTTTCATGAATGATTTGCTAAGACCCATTCCAGCATTGGCATCAAATATGCTTGACCTACAATTAAAGTTTACAATTAAGTGCTGTTCCAGTACAGGCGTAGTCAAGAATCTAGAAAGATGGAGGGAAGAGGGGAAAAAGATACCTCGAGTCACCGACAAAATCATTGGAAACAACATCTTCATCAGTGTATCCTAGAATGCCTTTCAGTGGGCCGTCTGCAGCATATCTGAATATTAAGACATAAATTCCGTAAGTACCACAAATACGCTTAATGGAAAAGGAAAGAAAGCCAGATAAATCTGAAAGCAGAGATGAGGTTCTCGTACCTTATTGCTGCTTTAACATCTTCATAAGAAGCACTTTTGTCAAGCCGACAAGTCAAGTCTACAACAGAGACATTAGGCGTGGGCACACGGAAGGCCATTCCAGTAAGCTTACCATTAAGCTCTGGAAGAACTTTTCCAACAGCCTGAAATTTGATTTTTGATTAGAAGCAAATGGAAGAACTGCTGGATTAAGTGCATCGAAACTGACAAGTGGCCAATACCTTAGCAGCACCAGTCGAACTAGGGATGATGTTCTGCCCTGCTCCTCGACCACCCCTCCAGTCCTTCATTGAAGGACCGTCAACAGTCTTCTGTGTGGCTGGACATCAACAAAGAGGACAAAGATTACGCAGCGCTATGATAAGGACAATTATGAGCAAAAGTAAAATTTCAAAATCTGCAGGGAAGCAACTGCTGGCATAACACGTACCTGTAGTTGCATGGACAGTCGTCATCAGACCCTCTACAATACCAAACTCTTCGTGCACTACCTGAAAAATTAGCAAATTGTAAGAGAATAGAAGCAGATGAAATGACTTGAATGCCATGGGCTTGAAAAGAAGCTGCTCTTGAAAACTCAGACAAACTAAAACAAGTTGCCAGATCGAAATTAACTTTTCAGCCCAAGGAGAATCTACAATAGAAAGAGAACTCGGATTTCTCAAGAACCTTGGCAAGAGGAGCAAGGCAATTGGTGGTACAGCTAGCATTGGAAACAACATCCATGCTTGGTTTGTAACTGCTTTCATTTACACCAACTACAAACATAGGAGCATCGGCTGATGGAGCTGAGATCACAACCTTCTTAGCACCACCCTACACAACAACCTTTAATTAGAACTTAGAAGTGCATTGTATGAAACAAGCCGTATTTAGAATGTGACTGGTACTAACCTTCTTGTGTGCTGAAGCCTTTTCAACAGTTGTAAAGACCCCAGAAGACTCAATAACATACTCAGACCCATAATCACCCCAGGGAATCTCAGCTGGGTCCCTTTAGTGGGAGTATTGAAAGTTAGTACAACTTAGTGTGCTGGTTCAAGGTGTCACTAATTACAAATACATGGTAATACCTTTTGTTGGTTACTTTGATTTGCTTTCCATTGATTTCCAAAGTGGATTCATCAATAACTTGGATGGTTCCCTTGAAAGGTCCATGAGTCGAGTCATATTTGAACATGTATGCCTGTAACACATTGCCAAGATCACACTCCAGAAGTAATCTACTAGAAACATATATGTCCAAAGGTATGGCAATTCCAATACTTGTTACCTATTCTATTACATATGTTACCATCTAAAAATCATACAAAAATTGGCCACTGCCTAAAATTATGTTACAAGCATCTATTCTACCTACCAGTTTGTCAGGTCAAAAAGAATATTCAACAATCAAACCACAATGAGCATATCAATTCCAATATAGAATATTAATAGAGCAATCACTGAGAATAGCTCAGAAATTTGAATGTGGAATCAGAATTGCTTAAGAGTCCACACTGTTTAAATCATCTTTCTTCTTCAGAGGAAGTAAAATGCAAGCGAGTCTTTCCAAATCAACCACTAGGTCCACTAGACATTGAAAACAGGTCAGGCATTTGAATGCAGAATCTTAATGATCTACACTGCTTAAATTGCATTTCTTCTTCAGAGGGAAAAAGTACTTATTCTTCATAAATTTAAGTTGGTCAACTGAAACTTCAAAGTTCAAACCACAACATGGGATCGACCCTGCTTACAGAAATGTTAGATTATAATTCAAGCTGCACCTAAGGTCCTAAAGCAAGTGTCTATGGATCATGTAAGCATCAACACTATTTTCTTGGGTTTAGCTACTCCAACAATCACCAACAATGTAAAGAATGCAAATGAAGCTGAATGAGGAAACTGACCATGTATTTCACATCAATGAAAGGATCATTAACAGCTACCACATCAATATCATCCCTGAAAGATGCTATCCGTAAAACTATTCTGCCAATACGTCCAAAACCTGCATTATACCAACCAGCTCAGTCACAGACTCACATGTAAACAGAAAGAATTGAAAATAGCCAGTGGCATAATAAACTTCTTGTAGATGGCTAACAAGTAGGATGACATGATGAAACAAAGCTTACAAAATTGAAAGCACCACTAAGAAAAAGCAATTATATATAAAATTGAATAGAAGCAGAGCCACATTACGGCTAAACGTACCATTGATGCCAACCTTGGTCTTCCCACTGCTTCGTGATTCTGATCAGTAAATCATCGGAAGCAGTTCATCAAACAGATAAAGCAAACATGGACTGAAATCTAGAACAAGAAAATAAGAAATTGTATAGGCCTTACTATGGATGGTAGGAGGTACTTCTGTCGCTGTTGCTCTAACAGGATGAACAGAGCGGGCACTAGTCTTCCTACAAGTTCCAAATTCAGTTTCATTTGAGATATAAACCAAATAATGATAACAACAATCAGCTAATAATGAAAATATTCACTGAACTGTAGTGGGGAAAACTCCACTGGCAAATTAGCCCCGAATATACTTGACTGAAACTTGACAGCATTAGCAATAAGGCCGAAGGGTGCCTGAGAATGATCATGCAATTAGACATTAGAGATTGTAAAAAAGAACTTTCCGCTATGCATCAAAAGAAATACTTTGCAGGAAATAACCGAAATCCACCTTAGGAAGCTACAAACTATAATATGCATGAGAGAATCAGAGATCAAAATAATATACAGAGCAGTTATAGATTTTAGGCTGCGTAAACATGAAGAGAAATTTAAAGGGATGAAACAATTAGCCAAGAGAAAACTAAAAACCAATATGTTAATGTATTTCTTCAACCAAATATATCTTCACAACTTGACTTCTATATGTTCCAATCAGCGCTACAAATTGCAAATCCAATCTCCATAATCTTTACATTTTCACACTTACTCAAGACTAGCAAAACACAAGCAACTCCGAAATCGGACAAAAATTACTGGTCAAAACACAAGTACGAAGTCAGAAACGGAAAATCCAGAAAATTATCGAAGTTGCACAGCCAGAACCGATTTGTCAACGAAAACATAATGTATCAATCACTTCGATACAATTAAAGTGCGAAAATGCATCTTGAGATCCAAAACAATTACAAAAAAGAAAGAATGAAATGCAAAACAACTGATCTGAGCTCGATCCTTAAAGCTAAAAAAAGAAGGAAAAATTAAAACAAAAGAAGAAAACACCGAACCTTGGAGCGGTCGGAGGGACGGAAAGCGTCAGCGTCTAGAACAGGTGACGGCGCAGATCTAAGGAGCGAAGAAAAGAACGCCATTTCGCCACCAACCAACTCTTCACTGCGGAAACCTAACGCAATCAAATGATCGTATATTCTATATTCTTCTATATATAAATATAGATAGAGAGCGGGGGTGTGGGGAAGAGAAATGAATAGCAGAACCCTAGAGGAAGGAGAAGAGGCCTTGGCTTTTGAGGACAAGAGCTGGCCAACTTTCGAAGACAATTTAAATGCTTAAAGAAATGGAGGAGGCGGAGTTTATTAAGAAGGTGTAGCTCGTGTGATTGACTGCATATGCAAGACCAAATATAAGTAGCAACGAAATTGGGGCTTCGATTTTTAAGTTTGGAAATTCACCAAACGACGACGCACCACCAACTGTACATCGCGATCTCTGTTTCTTACGTTGGTGGAGTTGTCGTTTTGCGCGGGCCCCGCTGCTGTTCTTGGTTGCCACGTCAGGGCCATCTCGCCCTTTTCGGCCCCACTGGATCTTTTCCCTTCGCTTTTTCGCTCTTTTGGTCCCATTAAGCATTTCTTACTAAACCTAGGGCTGACCATGCTTAATCAGTATTTTTAATATAAATTCTTTTTAATCGATTCGACTAACTGTTAAAAATTAAAACTAAAATTAAAAATCAAAAATCGTTAATCTAAACAATAAAGCAATTAATCGATTATTTAACGGCTAATTCTAACAGAATAAAATTATAATTTTTTTATAATTTGTCAAATTTATGTGCTATTTGGACAAAATTTGTTCGAACAAAAAAATGTTAGTAAAAACTTTTAAAAATTAATTTATTTAAATTTTTTGATTAACTGTTAAAAATGATTTAGTTAGTTTTATTGTTTTCTCCATATTGTAATTTTTTGTTATTATTTTTGTAGCTTTTATATTTTAAAAATAATAAAAATTTAAAAAGTTATTAAAAAATTACAAAAAAATTACAATATGGAGAAAACAATAAAACTAGCTAAATTATTTTTTATTTTGAACCAAAATTTATAAATAAATTTATTTTATAAAGTATTTAATCATGCTTTGTCCTAACATATTTTGTCCAAATAGCATAATTGAAAAAAATAGTCCTAGAAATGATCGACAAGAGTTTTAATAAAAGTAATTGAATGTATTGTGAGTGGAGAAAAATCCACCAAAAGAGAAATGTTAATAATGATAATTAATTATATTTTAAGTGGAAAAATGGGTCACCATGTGGTAAATAAATTGATACATCAAGAGTAATATGTTATGTGGCGATGTTAAAATTGAATATTTTTGTAAACATACCAAAATGATATTCACTCCATCCCGCTTATCTTGACACTTTTATTTTAGATACAAAAATTAAGAATAAGGAGTTAACAGTGTAAAGTGGCTGGAAACCACTTGTATGATGTGTATAAAGAAGGTAGAGACCACATACTATTTTTGAAAAATGTCATTGTAAATGAGATAAACTAAAAAAGTAAGTGTGTCAAGATAAGTGGGACGGATGGAGTAATAAAAATTACTATTTTTAAGGAACCAATTGAGGATATTTGAAATATCAATTTAGAAAGTAAAAATGTATAATGGGTGATGATATGACTTGAAACGACAATGGGTGAAAAAAATAATAGACATTATTTCTTATATTCACCGTCATCTGTAGTAAAATAAGACTGCTAGAGAAATAAGCAAAATGAATTGAGTATTCCAATTAGTTTGTGTAAATTATCTATTCTTCTGGTTTAATTGCTAAAGAATGTACTGATTGTGATCTAATTTTGATTTTATACATGTTTTATAAATAGCTACAATAATTATTCTAAAAAAATAGCTACAATAATAACACACTTGTTGATGACAAAATATTTGGTGCGGAGATCTGCACATTAAAGATCAAAAGGGTCAATTAGTATTTTGGTTAAAATCCCTATTTGGTGCGGACATCTGCACCTGACTGGCTATGTTTAGCTAAATTAACTATTCGAAAAAACCTTAACCAATCAATTACAATTTACAAATGCTGCGAAACTTCGGATATTTAATGTCGTATATGTGCATGCGTTACTAGTTTATGAAATATTAAAGTAGGGTATACGTAGCATAATTATTAGTATTTAGAGTTGAAGAATAAAGGGATTGAGATATACCTACCTAGTCATACGACGATAACCATTTTTTTTTTTGTGTTAATAGTGAATTTTATGATTCAAATCTCATCGATTTTCATTCCTTAGTTCCAAAAAAAATAAAAAAAATAAAAAAATCTTAGCCAACATATGAGCTAACATGAACCAATACTGTTTCGTAACATATATATCTAATATCTAATTTGAATGCACATTATTTTTTTCCACTAACACATTCGCAAGTTGACTTTACCATAAGTAAATTAACAATTAAGGTAATCAACGCCGTGACTATATCTAAACATTTCATTAATTATATATAATTATGAGTGAAAGAATGACTAATAGTCTAATCCATGGAATATGTGATGAGATTGATGTACTATAACAATCAATATGAATACGAAAGATGAATATGAATACGAAAGATGATACAGTATCACAGAATGTATCATGCAACAAGAAAAAAATAATACACAAAGAATGATAATTTAATTCGATTAAACAACCTATATTTGGAGGGCCTCGCCCAGTGAAAATTAAGATATACAAGTGATGAGGAGTAAAATATGCATCAGCCCAGCACAGGGGATTCAGCACTGACCTTGAAATAGCGAGATCAAGTCAACTAGGGACTCCGTAAGAAGACCGCACGATAAAGCTGACAGGAACGTGACCGTGCTGATTCTACGACAACATGAGAGTAGCGTTGCAGACAGGGAAGGGCTGAAACCAAAATGGCAGGGCTGACATCGACTGAGTTGAGGAACAACGTCCAATACGAGGAATAAAGGGCAGGGAGCAGGGCTGTCTTTAGGCATGCTTATGGTCTTTTCTCACTTAATGTATGGCAGGGTTGCGACCCTAATTTTACCATTTTGCCCCTGTTTATCTCTATAAATAGAACCATTGTACCATAATGTAACTTACGTGATTCTCAATACAACAGTTCTTATTTTCTTTGCTAATTGCCCTCAACTCACATTCAACACACAACAGGTAAATCTCTCTGAAACCACCCACCAAATCCGGACTCATCAACAAGGACTTACATAATAAGCTAAAAAACAACGACTAACTTCCTAGGCGCACCTAATCCATTAAACAATAACCAAATAAAGAAGAGTTTATAACTCTTTTACAATGTACGCTCAAGTGTATTTCTCACAAACACTCTTCTGATAGAACAAATAAAGGTACAGTACAGTATCAGTAACTGTACTACAGACTGTAACAAGTCCGAGGGCCACCTAGCAGGAACAATAATTCTTGACTAGATGGCAAGAGCAATTAGGCACAAATTTCACCAGTCATCTTGAATAAAATATTGCCTCCTTATATAGCCTTCATGTCTCCAATATTCTCTTGTAGATAGACGAATCTAATAAGAGTTATAGCTCGAATATAACTCGATCAATGAAAGCAGAGTCTGTCTATAATTGTGATCCAAATAAATCTCTAAATTCACGGTCACGTAAATCCATAAAAATTGCATAAAGAAAACATCATATTTGCTGCTAAAAATTCGCAAGTCGGCAGCTTTTAACTATATTTGTCGCCCGTTAGTACATATGAAGATATTGTATTAACTATGAGAAGAACATTTGCAAATATTATCACTTGTCTACATAATGATAATATAATAAAGTATTCCTATTTTTACTCTAACAATGAGTATGTTAAAAATCAACACTATCTTAAAATATATATTTTCATTCTAAATAGATTTCATAAAATTAGTTTGAAGTGTTGCTTTAACTTTTGAGAAATACAATAATCCTAAGTAAGTGGATGCTTATAATAATAATAATAATAATATAAGGTTGACTAATTAATGCACTTCTTTCCTCTACAAAAATTGTAATCTTATTACTATATGCATTCGTTCATAAAAGTTATAGTTTTTCATTTTTTTTAAAACAATCTCTTATATTTTAAACTCCATTCACATTTAATATTTATAAAAATCAATCATTTAATACATCGGTTTTGATGGTCTCTTTCACCATTCAGCTTTGGCCATTTTCTCTACTTTATACACATCTCTCAATCATTTATTGAAATTCATATAATTTTTGTGGATGATGGAAGTATAAAATAAAATGTTAATGGGTAAAAATTCCACTTTTTAAGTTATATATAAAAATTCAACTTTTATAAAAATATATATTCTATAGTGTTTTCGAGTTTACTCTCTTTCTTTCTTTTTTTGAAAGATCTTACATTTTTTATGGGTTTACTTCGTTTCAAACTACGGTTTGAAATTTTACTTTTCTTGGTCAATTTCCTATAATTTTAGTAGTTCATAAGAAAAGGGGCCTGTATCCTTGAACATAAACAAGGACGAGGAAAAATTTGATAAGGATACCGAGCATGTGCTTGATTTTGATGTTTAACAAATTAACTACATAATTCTAACGAATTAAAAGTTATTAAATTAACATTACAAATTGTCTTGTCTAAAAAAAAATACATCACAAATTGTCCGAATTTCTGATCATTTGTTTATTTTTACCACAGAGGGAAAAGGTTAGCTAGGAGGTGATGTTGCACGAGCGCGATTGCAACGCACCGTATCTACCTGCTATAAAGTATAAAGGGCTTTATGTTAGGTAAACTGACCAAACTCGGCACGTGGTCCAACAACCAGCATTTTTTTATTTCGAATTATAATACTAGTTATTACCATAACAAAATCAAAGTCGCTCTTTTCGACTCACAATACTGTGTTTGCTACCAAATAAAATAACACCACACTGAACAATAATGGAGTACTAAATATACGAATATTTACAAAGATGTGCACACATATGATGTATGCTTGACCAACTATTAATAATATACTGCAATTTGGTGGTGGACCACATAAACCTATGAATTTGTGCCATAAAAAATCCACCAAACCACTTGAAAGAAAAAGAAAAAAAAAAGAAAAAAGAGAGCATACTACATGCAATTATAAAAAAGAGAATACTACATGCAATTATAAAAAACTAGCGGACAATAAAAGAAATATTGATTACTATTTTTATTTCATTTTTTGTTTTAAGGAAAAATATTGATTAAAAAATAACGCCGAATTAGTTTCTAAATTCCGGCACTGCAACTTTGGAAATTTTTGGGGGCGAGCGTTAATGATAATACTACTATTCACTATTCCCTCCGTCCACGAAATGAGTACCCATTTTTTTTTACAAATGTACCTCACACATCTCTTTAATTAATACACTCAAAAAGTGGGACCCTTAAACTATTCACACTACACTCCATATATTTTTTAAAACCCGTGCCGTCCACAAATGGGTACTCATTTCGTGGACGGAGGGAGTACTTTTCTTTTCTCGAAATGTTTCAAAATTATAGTTCAATTTTTTAACCCGAATACTCCCACATATAATTCCATATCTTTTGCCACGATTACTAAGAAGAAGATTAATTAAATAATATAAATAATAAAAGTTTATGAAGCCCACAATTTTATGTAAAAAAAAAGTAATTTTCTTTTTCGAAATGAGTCATAATTAATGGGACAGACAAAAAAAGAAAATAAGATATTCTTCGAATTTTGGGCCAGTCTTATCGAATTGCAGGCTATATTGATTGCGAGTTATTTAAATTGAAATATGCTTAGGTTATAAATTTTGACCTTAATCCTAAACTTTTGAGTTTTGACCTAACTCATAAAGCATGTCAAACTCGAAAATTTATACAAAAAGTAATTAATATACTCTCTATGTCCCATAAGAATGTTTCATTTTTTTTCATTTTCGTCTGACCAATAAGAGCGTATCACATCTATTTTGGGACATGACCTTACTTTCTCTTACTAACCACAACCATTTATTTCAATATGATTTTACACTTAATTCAACCACAACCATTAATTTATACATAGTGGAATAATTTATCCGCTCAATACATTATCTACCAAATATTTCTTAAAACTCGTGCCGTCCCCCAAATGATACATTCTTATGGGACGAATGGAGTATATTTCTTTTGACAATTCTATATATGTAACAAACAAATGCACACATAAATAAGCAATATTCATTTCGTCCCATTTATAATGACACATTTTTCTTTTTAGTTTGTCTCATTGATAGTGACATTTTCTAAAAATAGTATGTGGTCTCTACCCACTCTAAAGACATCAAATAAGTGATCTCTACCTACTTTACACTTTTAACACCTTATTCTTAATCTTTGTGCTCATTTCTATTATGTTTGATGAGGAGCCAAATACTCATCAGCGTTGGACATCATTTTATCTATATTTATTTATTATTATTATCATTATCGGATTAATGTCTACCTGCGCAGGCGTATCAACTAGGATCGGGAACCTTCAACTACCTAGTAAGGAGTTTACCTGCGCAGTCTAGAGTGACCTTCCTGCACAGCTCAAGAAGACTCCTCAGCACAGACAAAAGGAAGATCCTACTCCAATTACTTGACTAAGCCAAGGAAGCCAAATTCCACTCGATGATCCTAGCATACTTACCTACGCATGCGAGATCTGTACCTGCCAACTGAAAAGCTGTGAATTAGTTAGCAAAAGATGAACTTTAGATAATGATAGCTATTTGCTTTTGTACATGTAGAGTATGTGAGGGTTCAAAATGTCAAAATTGCCCCTGATCTCATAATATCTATAAGAGATTATAGCAAAAAAATACACGAACTTTGATAAAAGCTGCAATTTTCACCTGAACTTTCAAATTAGCCAAAATATACCTGAACTTATATTTTTTGTTGTAAATTTCACCTGAACTTGCAATGATTGAACTCCGTCGAGGTGAAATTTACAACAAAAAATATAAGTTCAGGTATATTTTGGCCAATTTGAAAGTTCAGGTAAAAATTGCAACTTTTATCAAAGTTCGTGTATTTTTTGGCTATAATCCCTATCTATAAATACCTTGTAAATGACCAGAATGAAATAACCACAAAAGAAATGGAGTGTTCCGCAAATTCTTTGACTTAACTCTCTATTCTCCGGCGATTTTGAGGGAATTCAGGTCTAACTTTCACTTATATTTTCCGATTATTGTTAGTGATGCTTTTTTGTTTCACCAATATCATAATAAGTGGGACAGAAAAAATATTTTAATATCGACTTACATAATAACTAATAATATGAAATTGTTAGAGGGATATATATGCACTAACTAACGAGAAATAAATTTATATAATTAAAAGAACACATTATTTTCGGGCCAACCGTAAAATGCTCTGGCTATTTTCGGGTCAATCATATTGAATTGTCGGACTATTCATTTACGAGTTATTTGGACTGTGATTTAATATTAGGTTGATATATATATATATATATATATATATATATATATATATTAAAAATAGAACTTTAAATATGTTTTATTTTTCTGCTCCATAATAAATTATATCAGTATCTTATTTGCATGGATTGTATGTCAAACTTGATATATATAAATTTATTTAGATTTAGTAAATTTTATTTCAAGAATGTCAATTGACTCCGGCTTAATCAAAATGACCATTCAAGTTTGAGCTCTTCTAATTTTCTCTTTTACAACAACGCTCAACATAAAGTTAAGGACAAACAATTTTGTATGTATGTGACTATGTGTATTTTTTTTTTAAATCAATATCAATTTTCACACATCACTAAATGCATATTGCTATATATATTAAGAGTATGATAATGCAATTGACTAAGAAATTTAATTTTTATAAATTATAGAAATGATGATAGCACTACAACGAATATAGTATATAAGAAAATATTCTTATATGTATATATAATATTGGGTTAATTGCATATAAATTATTGAACTTTCAACAAATTCTTATTTTGCACATGAATTTAAAATATTTATTAAAATTACTCAGCCATTAATTTTTTCTCATTTTGCATATTCACTCATTTTTTGGCTTGGTGACATGGCATAAATATACTCGCTTGATATGAATATGCTTATGTGGCATAAATATAGTATGTGGAAATATATAATTTGTGTCATATTGTATAGTTAGATGAAAACGATGTCGTTTTAGGCCCAAAGTTTGACCGAAAAATAAATAAATATGCAAAATAAGAAAAAAAAATTAATAGTTGAGTAATTTTAATAAAGATTTTAAAGTTCATGTGCAAAATGAAATTTTTGTTAAAGTTCAGTAATTTATATGCAATTAACCCTATAATATTATTGATAATTTATTTTTTTACTTATAAATTATACTTCATCCGTCAATGAAAAGTATGACACTTTTGTCATTTTGAGTGTCCGTATGACACTTTCCATTTCAAGACATAACTCCACCTTTTCTTTTCTCTTATCTTTTATTCTTACAAACAAATACCTCTTATTTACCAAAAAAAAAAAAAAAAAACTTTAACCACTTATTTCAAATTTTGGTGGGATCCTTTTTCTACTGTATAAAACTTTTCATCTATTTTATTAAATTTGTGCCCACCAAAAATGTCATACTTTTAATGAACTGGGGGAATATTTAATATTTATATTTTTTTATTAAAATGTTATTTAATTTTTATTATTAAAGTGCATTGTATGAGTATGAGTAGATATACTAGTTGGGGGGGAAGGAAACTTTTCGGCTTGAATAATTGACTCATGTGTTAGCGAGCAAGTTTGAGAGACCTTTCAAAGAAAGAAAAAGACTAACGTGGGTGAAGCCCCTCCAAACAAAACTTTAATTACAACTATCAACTAAGCTTAATTAATCATCTTATTTGCTTTAAAAAATCATCTGTCATTGCTAATGGTTAAAATATCGATAGCTAATTTAAGAAAATAAATGGGCTTTATGGGCTTGTGTGAGCTTATTATTTAATTATTCAGTATAAAAATTTGATAAAGCTCAGCCCAAACATAATAAAAAACTTATGCAAATTACTATACATAAATAAATTCACATAACTCAATTTAATTTAATATGTAATGCATAAAAATCAAATAATTTAATTTTTTTTTAAATGTAAATTATTTTATCGAAATTAAACTTAAAGGTTATTTTTATTTTCCGAGCGTGAATCATCTTACTCTTTTAAATTTATGAATTATTCTAAAATTTAAGGGTAAATATCATATTAAACCTTGAACTATACCCGCTTTATCAAAAATACCCTGAAACTTTTGAAATGCTCTACAAACCCTCAAACTATCAAGATTTTATCAAATATATCTCGCATCTCTTTTCCGACCACCAGAAATATGACGTGGCTCGCCGGATGCCACAATGTAATTTAAAATCTATTTTTTTAATCCATGTCATTTTTTATTCTCTTTTTTTAATCCATCCTGGAAATTAATTTAGGGCTGAGGCCAGCGAATGCTCGATCTCCTCATCTCCTTCCCTTCTCTCGGTTCTGCCGCCGCCGCCTGAGGCCAGCGAATGCTCGATCGGCGCGAACCGGCGCCGTCCGCCTCCACGCCGGCGTCTCTCTGCTTGAGCCAACGCCCCTTCTTCTTCTCCATCGCTGAAACACACCTACACACATCTCTCGTCTCTCTCGCTCTCGATCGTTGTCGCGCCGCGCTACCACGCCTGGAACCACCGTCACCCCGACGTCGCCGCTGCTGAAGCAACGCCGCCGCCCAGATCTGATGCTGCTTCGCCCGAAGTCTAGGTCGCCGCCCCCTGAAACCCCGCGTGGGGCTGCTACCGCCGCCTCAAATCGGCGGGTTGACCGCCCTGCTGGAGGAGCGCCGCCGTCGGTCTCCACCCCGCCCGAGCCGGACTTCGAGGCGCTTCTCCACGGCGTCGCGTATTGCCTCGTCGACTCGTCGTAGGCGTCGGACCGCGTGATTTGCTTGGATTAGCCTGAGTCGCCTTCTGTCTATCTCTGCGTCTCAGTTCCCTCTTTAATTCCTCGCTGAAAGCACACAATTGAAGGGAAAATGTCGAGCCCTAGCTCCTTCGTCTGAAATTGCCGGTCACCGCCCCGGGGTTGACGTCGCCGCGCCTCCCTTGGCCGGAGATCGCAGCACCACTAAAGTCCTTCATCTGCTCATGGATCGAGCCCTAGCCTTTCGATTCAGGTCAACATCGACTCTGCTCTCTCTTCTCTTCTGTTCTAGATTTCCGCCGCCGCTGTTGGAGTTTGCTCACAGCGTCGCCGCGCTTTCTCTGTTGGGGACCCTCGTCTCCCTTGCGGTTGTCGGAGGCCCCTCTAAAGCCGAGGTTGTCGCCGCTCTGGTCCGACGCTACGACGTCCTCTCCTGCCGACTCGCCGCATCCTCTATGCCATCACCGGCGACCTCTTTCTCCGTCGATCTCGACGTCAAGGCAGCGGCAGTAGATGCTACGCCTTTCTCGCCCCTTTTCGACTACACTTGATGAGCCCTAAATTAATTTCCAGGATGGATTAAAAAAAGAGAATAAAAAAATGACATGGATTAAAAAAAATAGATTTTAAATTACACTGTGGCATCCGGCGAGCCACATCATATTTCTGGTGGTCGGAAAAGAGATGCGGGATATATTTGATAAAATCTTGATAGTTTGAGGGTTTTTAGAGCATTTCAAAAGTTTAAAGGTATTTTTGATAAAGCGGATATAGTTCAAGGTTTAATATGATATTTACCCAAAATTTAATATAGAAGAACAGAGTATTAAACATTTGTCCGTGTGATCAATCCACAAAAAATGTAGTACTTCTATTTTATACATGATCCCATATTTGTTTCATATTTTAAAGTCCATTCACACTTAATAATTATAAAAAGATGTGATATAGTACTAACCAAAATCTGAACAGTAAAATGATTAATATTTAATGCCAAAAATCTTAAGTTAAAACTATTTATTTAATAAAACTAGCCATGTATTAAAATCGATACCATAATGGACATTAACCATGTATTAAAATGGATAGCATAATGGAGGGAGGGAGAATACATTATGATGGGATGGCGGCAAATATTTGTTTGGCAAGAGCGCAAAGCGGTGGGACAAGCCACGTATCACATCGGACAGCCTCTATTCAACGGCGTAAAAGGAAACTTCAACAGCTCGTCAGATCAAACCCAACCAACTCAATTCCCATAATTTTTGTGAATTTGTTCTTATCAACTTTGATCCATTGCATTGCCTCAAATTATCCGATTTCTTCGCTCAAACTTTTCTATTTATCTTTTCAAAAATACAAGTGAAATCGAGGTCCCTTCCCATTTCCTCCACCCAGTGCTGCAATCCATCGCAGGTAAACACATTTTATCATCTCCTTTTACCTGATCGAGTTTAATTCCTTTCTTCTTTCTAGCTTCTTATTACTTATTTATTTATTGTAAATGAAGGAGTGGTGCATTTTGTGTATTTAGATTTGAAGCGTATGTTTTTTTTGGTCTGTTGTGCGATTTTCTTCACGTTAGAGATGACTGTTCGATGTATCTATTGCTGCACATTGAAGAAAAACATGCATTTCTCCAATATTAGCCAACTATGGCGGGAACTGCAGAAGGTTTTATTGATTGTAGGAAGTTACATCATATTGGCATTGTTTGATTTAGTTGTTTTGTATGCTTAATTTCGATATTTTTGGCGATTGGTGGGCGTGGAGATTGTAATCTTTGTGTTGGCGGGCCTAGTTCGATCACCTTCCTGCCTTCATCCTTGATATGTATTTAGGCTGCCTCATTGGGAACTTTTTTACGCGCTCTACTGCTTTGGCTTCGTGATATGCGGTAAAATATTGGCAAATTTGGTTATTGATTCTTAGGGAATCTAGACATATTGGAGAAGATAATGTGTTCCAAATTTGTAGTAATATTTATTTTGGCCATTTTTAGGAGCATAGCAGTTAGACTTAGGTGGGATTTCTTAAATTTGTTAAAGTCATATAGTTTCCTTGGAGAGGATAGCGAATTTTTTATGGTCATATCCACGATGTGGGGAAGGAATTCTTTAGTCCAAGGATGGAAGAAATATCTGTAAAAACCCATTATTGTGATGAATAAGAAGAAGAAAAATGAAGTGTTTCACAACTTAGTTCTACAGCTGTTCCATTTGAGGACGAGCAGTTAAAAATGGGAGATATTAAGAATATAAAATGTACGGTTAATTATGTTTATTTTTGAGCTCCACTTTTCAGTCTGCCATAACATGCCCAGTCTTCAGTTATCAGTGAAGATATCTTTCTGGTCTTCCATTGCATTATATAACCTGTTGACATTACCTCAGCTCATAGGTAGAGTTAGCAAACAGGATATGTGAATGTGTGTTATTATGTTGTAGAGTTTCATTTTATTACATGTGAATATGAACTGCCTTCTTGTATAAAATTTAGAATTATGCTCCTGTTTGCTTTGTCTCAATACTGTGCTGACCCTTCTGCTGTCAGATGCATGTGCCGAACATCATTTGGCATGCATTTTAAGATGGAAGCTGTCAGCTTTAGATACTGGAATGACTGTGTGGATCCTGAGGACTTGGAGGCAATGTGGGCAGAGCCTGATGTAAGATCAGAGTGGATTAACGCTGGAGAGACTAAGGGATCCAAGGTCCACCTCTCACGTGATCCTGACGGTCAGCCTTTTTTAACACAGACTGAAATGAGGGTAAGGTTGAACCATATTTAGTTGCTAGGTCACTGATACTTTCACTTGATTCAATTATATGTTCAACCTGAAATTTACAATATGTATGTTCCTCATAAAACTGAGTACCTGGAGAACCTGAAATATTGAGCCAGGTCTGTCAGGTTGAAGTCTAAATACTACTCTTGTGGAACACCTAATGTTTTACTTCTCAAACTTAAGCTTTAAAAACTAGATAATTTTGATTCAGTTCTATCTATGGAGCTCACATCCATCCAAAAGTATGAGTTAATGTCAGAAATCAACGTAACTTGTTTATCTTGTTTAACAGGCTGTAGCAGGAATTATTGTCCAAAGGCATTTTGTCTCTCAAATAGATTTGGTATGACGATCCAATTCTCAATCACCCATGTTATGGATATATCATGAATGATGTAGAAAGTTTTAATTTCTAGCACAGGTTGCTGATTCTCATGATCTTTGCTTGTTTCTTCCTTTTCATGTAGTATTATTTTTCATAGATATATTACAATACATAACACTCAAATTTTGGTTTAATATTTTGATCAGAAATTTAACCCTCTCCTTTGTGCTTGCCAAATGTAATGGAGTTTCCTTTCTCCTTCTAAACTAACCCATTTAATTTAGTTTCTTATCTCTTTCTGTACAGGAATTTGAAAATCAACTCCTGCAAATAAGAATTGCAAGGCCTTTTTCACATTACCTATAACTTCTACTTAATTCTTACTTACTACTTGTACAATATTTCTTAGTTTTCAATTCTTTATAATTCCCCGACTGTATACCTAAGAATTTAAGTACTACACATTGAACTTCAAAATTCGGATAATTCTAGGTGTAGCTCATAATTTTTTTTTCCCAACATTTAGCGATTTCTCATTTTGGTATTTTGGCATAATGTTTTGGGAATCAGGGCAGACCTTGAAATCTCATCCTATATATATAAAGCTTAATGGGTGGAGGATGAATTCATCTTTGTTTTAGTTCAATGATGTTATGCCATACATTTCATGTCTTTAGCTGCGAACTTGTGCATAACGACAAAAGACCATAAGAAACAAAAGTGTGCCAGTAGGAATTGTCAGACAATTTATTCAAGCTATCTGAGCATAAACATGTTGTTCATGAAAGATCTCACTTCAGGCTCAGTTCAATAAAGAACAATTCGAAAGCACTCGCACACTGTTTTGAGTTTCTGGTTTAATCACTTCCTTACGTTCCATAGGACATGCTTTGTGCCATTGCTGAGATTGAAAGTGATAGACTGCCACTGGCCAAAAGCTACAACAAGAAATCTGACGAGGTCAAGATGGGGATCATGCAAATCTCGCCAAAAATAGCTGAGTGGTTCATCAGGTAACAATTAACTCAGTTTGCCTATTCGAAACTAGTGTAAAGGAGTTGAAGTTGGACTTTCCTGCAGGGAGTTGGGTTACAGAACCTATAATATGGCTGAGGATTCCACACCCATGTATAAACCTTTTCTCAATGTTTACATTGCAGCTGCCTATCTGAAATGGCTGTCAAAGTTTGACAACAAGTAAGTGGATAGAATTTGGAATTCCTAGTCTGAACTTATTCCTTGTAGTTTCTCACCCCTTCAAAGGATTTATTTTGGAAAATAACACATCACATATCTGCAAAATATATTTTTACAGAGAAAGGAGTGAAGAATTCATGATTAGGGCTTATAAAGGTGGCACGAAAAAAGCAACTCACAAGTCAACTTTGCCATACTGGAAAAAGTACCTTTCTGTTAAGGAAAGTCTTCCATCCAGGTAATTGCTTCACTATCAGATAAACTTATTTACAGGCTCAGGCTGTGTCAATGGATTCCCAAATTAGTATATTCAGCCATCTCATACAGAACCCTTTGGTCATCTTCTGTTCAATTTCTTTCCCTTCAGGAAAGTAATGCTGTAACATTACAAGTGGTCTTAGTCCTGCTTATTCCCTGATGTTGTTCATGCATGCAAAGGAGCTTGAGGACATAAAATTTGTGTCTTGGAAATTATATAGCAGCTCTATGTATCCGATTTTAGTCATTCATCAAATCTCAGCCAATTTAATTCATGTTTTGTGATAGAGATTTGGAGTTGGATGACTTTGAGCATTCTTGATTTGAATACTCTAAGGGCTCGTTTGCTATGCATGATATGGGTGGGATAGATACCTATAGCACCCTAATATGTTGTTTGCTTCAAAAATCAAAGCCCTTTATAAATTAATGGCCCGTTATCTACTATCCATATCTTTTTAATTTTGTATCACACCTGAGGCTGAGAGGTGTAATAGCTTAACACCTTTTTTATATATCTTACCAAACATAATATTGATATCTAATAAATTAATAGACATCCCAGTCAAAAATATCACACATTATCCCATACCACATAGCAAACGAGCCCTAATAATGCCTATTGAGAGCAAATGTATGATTAAATGAATACATCTCCAAAAATGCAGAAAAGTCTTTGGAGTTGGTTTTGCACTTGATGTTCCTTCACACTCTGCTGCTGGAGTTTCACAAAGCAAAGGTAGTGCTAACAATAAACTTCAGTATAGTATATAATTTTAATTGTTCTTTGTGTTATTACAAAAGGTATCGTTGATGTTCGGCTTATTTATAGAAGAGTTCGTCTCTATGTTGAAAACTTAGTATTTTTTTGAGGTAATATCTTAAAAAAGGGCAATTTCAGAATGCAAAATATATGTGTGTGCGGGGTGGGGGGTATACCACAATTTAAAGGCCTCCTGCGACCTATTAGTAGTCCATTCATGAAGAGCAGCTTTTGTAACTTTCATTTTTTATTTAATGCTAGCTACATTCTTAATCTTGTTAGACTCCTTATCTAAAAGTTTTTAGAGCTGCATCTGCCATGGTTTTCCATGTATAGCTATATTCCAATTATGTAGCGCTAGAAATAATATGCACTTTTGGCAATCGACATTGTGATCCATTTGTATCTGAGGTAGGTCAATTCATGAAGTATCTAAATTTCATGCAGTTCTCTCATTCTCTGAGTATACCGGTTCCTTGAAGTTGGTAAAATTTAGGTTGCTGCTCAAACTGGTTTGGGTTTTTGAGGATTTTTTTTGAGAGGGGGGTTTTGGAGGATTAATATATCAATAAAGTACAATTAATTTTCTTGATAAGTAGTTTACATGACAATCAAATGCAGTGGCTGAAATTTTTAATGCATTTTGTTTTATATATACTTTATTATTTTCAATATGAAAAGAGAGTATTATTACGGCCTCAGAACTTCACAGTATGTGATGATGCTAGCTTAATATTTTTAATACCTAACTTTGTTTCTATAGAATATCAATACGGGCTGTTTACTTACTTTCAATTTGTATTGGATCAGGTCCAATCCATGCAACTTGGGATTCAAAGACTTCACCTGAAGACATGGAATTGATGTGGAAAAACCGTGATGTAAACAAAGAATGGACCAAATCCGGTGAGAAAAGGGGGAAAGTGCGATTCTCTCATGATGTAGAAAAGCATCCTTATCTTTCTCGGGTAGAACTAAGGGTAAGAAACAACTCGTTTAAATGGTGACTCTTATTTTTACCTTCTCATTTCTTGCTTGATAGCTTTTGCTATACGGATTCTCGTACATTCACTCAATTTTACTGAGTCTGTCCCTTTCAAGTAATGCTTTTTTCTTTTCTTTTCTTTTCTGGACATGCACGTTTCAGAGCCACAATGAAACATTTTCTGATCATAGAGCTTTTTGGTCATTTGTTTGTTATTTTTATAATCCATTTAATGACGATGGGCTTTGGTAGTGATGATGATGATGTTGAGTTTGTTTGTGAATACTCTATTTGAGATTCAGAAGTCAGTTCAACAAATAAAAAACGGAACTTTTTTTTTTAGCACAAATGACATAAATAGGTAAATGCTTATTTTTGTTATTTTAAGAAAACCTCCTCAGTGGAGGTGCTTTGGTCATGCTTGTGTGTATGTTATTAAAGAGTATTGACTTATGATCTTGTGGTACTTTCTGCTTGCTGCTGTTTGACACATTTTGGTGAATGGTTTATTCTAATGGTGATGAGAACCTTTTTGTTGTACAGCTATTGAACTAACTAAATGGAATTATTTTTCTTGCAGGCAGTTGCAGAGATCATTTGGTCTAAACACTTCAGCAAGAAAGGGGGAGATAAATCTGTTAGTAGTGACTTCTTAAACTACATACTCTGTTTAATTTGTACCGCATTTTGCTTACTTGAAATCAAATAGGACATCAAAATTCCTTTTGTGGTTCACTTCTCCTTGGAAAGCAGTAAATGAGATTCTCACTGTTGTTTGCATTCAGAAAATTTGCTTAACTCTGTCTAACTAGGTATATTACAAAAGCCAACGGAATTTTTTTAAATTAGTAGTATATGATTGACTTTTAAAACTGCAGTGCTTTTTTACTATTATGTAGTTTAAATTAACAATTTAGGAGTTTGTTTATATTGAAGAAAAGAATATTCAAAATATTTACCACTGTAGGATTCTGTTTTGGGGTCTATATTGACAGCTCTCCCTCTTCCTTTGCTTTCTCCTTTTGAGGTACCACAATAGCCAAAATATCAGATAATAACATGTCCCTTTTTTCTTTGGACAGACTGTTTTATGTGCTCTCTGTGAGATGGTTAGCATGCGGTTCATAAATGGAGTCGGCCAACACACAGGGCTAATGGGAGTCGACTATCCCACAGCATGTTGGCTATACAAGTATGTCCACTGAACATTTTGAAAGTGCTAGTGAAATACATGAAACTCTTGTCTCTCCTTTTATTAACTATTCAGTTTATTACTCACAACTACCATAAAACATGGTAATTGCATGGCTGTATTGAGGTAGTAATGTCATAATCTTCTCTTGGCCAGAAGAATTGGAATATTGACTCATAAATCATAATGGTTGACAATATCACCTCGATTTGTGTTGTCTATATCTGATCCTAACACTTCATCTACTGGATTGACAACTAGCGGCTTGGGCTACAAGGCTTACTCCGTGGAGGCTGTCGAAGATCTTACCAAGCCTTTCGTATCCATGTACTTTGGTGCAGCCTACATGACTTGGTTATCAGAATATGAGGGAAGGTACATTTTTATTATACGAAGTACATTTCTATCACCATCTCATTCATTCTTGGCATCATGCATATTCGACGAGTTCCTAAGGTTCTTGCACTTTAAGTTTCGCACACTCAAATTTGGTCTCTGTGGAAGAAAATATTGACTACCTAGCAAAGAACCAGCTTTGATGCAAATGGAATCGTAAGGGATTAAATTTCAATGCAAATGAATGTGCAAACTCGACCGATCTTCTGTTTTCCTATTCCAACAAGATCATCTCATGAAGAAGTATAATATTGTTGCAGGGAAAGAAGTCTCGCATTTGTAGCTCAGGCCTATATGTGTGGACCTCATAATGTGAACTTGCAAGAGACTGGTCCTCTACGTGATAAGTTTGAAGAAATACTTAGCCGCTACCAAAAACCTAGAAGGTAACAAAATATTGAATTGCTTTCTTCCTTTTTCTCGTATTTCATATATATCTTTCTTTTATGTGTAGTGATGAGTAAAATTTATTTTACAGAGATTCTAGCAGCTGCACTATCATGTGAGCTTCCGACCTCATATTTGATGCACCTATTTTTGTAATTCTTCCCTCCTGTAAAAAGGCAATTATATGTATTTTGTATATGGGTCCAGAATTCCATGCTGAGAATATATGTAACCGTTTTTGTGCAAAGCAATGCTTGTTTTGAGTTGCACCGCCCCGATAATGGACAATGCCAAATACGATAGTCTTCGTTTACACAAACACGACACTATGTATATAGTCCATCAAAAATCGATGGGAATTATTAATTAATAATTTTAGTAAAAATTGTACTACTACATTAGTCCCGCTTTAAATGATCCAAAAAAATTAGGCACGGAGATTAATAAATGTGTGATAAAGGTGTAAAGTGGTGGTGGGACCTTTCAAAAAATAGTGTTAAATATTTCTAAATTTGGATTGGGTCATTTGAAATGAGACAATCCAAAATAAAAATTGGGCGAAGAGAGTATATAATAAGAAATTATTCACTAAAAATCACAACTTCCTCAATTTAAAAGTAACATTTTTATTTAACTTGATTGGTCACTATATACAATAAAATTATAAATTATATGTATATATATAACTAACATATAAATCTTTCAAAATTACTTATAAACACCACATGTAAGATTGAAAAATTAATCAAGAGTTCATTTGATCCACTTGGATATTAATTGCATATTTGCATTGGTCAAAATCAAAACTATTTATTAGACTTAAAAAATACAATAAGTTCATCGTACTTATGATAATTATTTCATAGTAGTTCTTCAGTTGTTGAGGACAAAAAAAATTGAAATTGAAATAATGTTAAAATGGGATTTTGACACATAAAATCACGAATTATTTTGAAATTGCAATTTTAACGAGTTTTTTTGAAGTGTGACGAATTAAATTTCTACCTTTTCAATGTTTGCAATTATGTCCCCCAATTTTCTTTCGGTTGCCAAAGTGGTAAATTGAAGCTTATGTGGATTAGTAAAGAAGACGTCGTTTTTGTGAGGCTTAAACGATGTTGTTTTGTATAATTTTAATTATTATTATTTTTCCAAATTATAAAGGGTTAGATCCTGTATTTGCACCATCATTTTCAATATTAAGCAATTTTATAGAAAACGACTTCGTAACATGAGTATTACGTGGCGAATTAATCGTTGTAAACACAAACTCAATAATCTAACAATCGAAAGAAATAGGGGGAAAATTGTAAAAATTGAAAAAATGGTAATTTAATTTATCACACTTCAAAATTCACGTTAAAATTACAAATTCAAAATAGTATGTGATTTTATATGTCAAAACCCCTTAGAAAAAAAAAACTTTTAATTTGAAGAGTGATTAAAAAATAGACCTAAAACTCTTGTCCACAAATGTCGACTTCGTGCGGCAAAAGAAAATGTGTTGAAAATTGGAATATGCTGCACGCATCTTTCACCGTCCAACATTAACAAACCAAAAATCCGGCCGTCCATCGACTTTTTATCTTAATGCAACCATCCATCGTGATTCATTATATATCACTTTTGCTAAAAGAAAGAAAATCTAAATAACTAGTGTATTTGATTTGCTTTCACATTTTATATACTTAACTTCGATTATGGAATCAAACTAAATTCATAAATCTGACTAATCAGAACCTGAGTGTCAGCATTTGCTTTTAAAATCTGTGGGATCTTGAATCGGAAGAATCAATAACCTGCCTGTCAGATCTAAACTTCTTTTCATTTTTTAAATGAGAGAAGTATAATTATTTATCAGTAACTAAACTACCATCAATTCAATTTATTTTGAAAATATGATTCGATTCAATTGGTTAATCATTTTCAAGTCTAACTTTATCTCTAATTTTCTACATAGAAAAGTAATATCGCTAAAGTGTAAAAGAATTGATTCATTTGCTTGAATTTTAAGCACAACCACGTACACACTTTTTAGCTTTCCAAGGTCTTCAAATAATCATTAATGATCCCGAGTAGGCCTGCCCTAATCTTCGCTGACACCAGAAAATAATACGTTACCTAGTATTGTTCCATATTCTGGTATTTAACAAATAACAATAATGGATAGAACATTTATCAATACAATAAATCTAGGGGTGGAATTAAAATTACTCACCCCTATAATATGTCTATGAAAAATACCCACCCCTTTATTAGGAGTGGGTATTTTTTATAGACATATTATGGAAGTGGGTATTTTAATATATTAAGTCATAAATCTATGCAGCCCACGTATCAATAAATCTACGCAATTACATTCTGGCCGCCCACATATCAATTAATTATGATTATTTATTTATTTTATTTATTTTTTAATAAAAAAAGATTTTATTAGTTTACTTTTATTTTTTATCAGAAAAATTTATTACTCAACAGAAGGTACAAGAAATACCTTGATACATGGCAGAAGAAAAGAAAGCCACTCGACAGGACGCCGAGCTAAGGCAACAACAAGATGATCAGAACAACAACAAACACCACAACAACTACACCAAAACACCCCTGAGACCCTAAAAAAAGAGTGAAATGAAGAATCCCATCGACACAAGTGTGCAAGAAACCTCAATTCATGATATGACCGATCAATCCCTCTTCACACCAAACCTGAAGACTGAAGTCCTTCTTTGTAATTCCGAAGATCTTGTTCTAGCACCACATCCGGACCTTAATTTCTGTACAAATGTCGCGAGAGTTCCAAACTTGACCTTCGAATCTGCAGCAATTCCTCTTCCTCCACAATGTCCAAATAGTGCACACCCAAAGGGAAGTCAACAGTTTCTTAACGCTCTTTCCTCCGTGAAAATTTGCTGTCGAGAGAAGGTGTGCCCTGACCTCATTTGGTCTGACGGTACTGATTCCGATCCATGATTGCAAAACATTCCAAACCTCCTTCGTCTTTGTACAAAGCAAGAAGAAGTGGTTTGTCGTCTCACCTTCCGACTAACAAGCGTTACATTTGGCTTCTTCGTCACTAATAACGACTTTCCTCTTCCTCAAATTCTCACATGTGGGCATCCTATTTTTTAAGACTCTCCAAGCAGTTGTCTTTGCTTTTTGAGTCGCACCACAGTTCCACGTCGTAGTGAACACTCCTTCTTCATTTGTCAATGTAGTTTCCTCCTTCTTCCTAGCGATGAGAGTTTCATATGCCGTTTTGGTAGTGAATTTGGAAGCCGTCGATGGCAGCCACTCCCAGCCGTCAGTAGCACCTGCCATAAGAACACAAGAATCCGACATCGATAAAAGGTTAGTGACTCCCTCCCCTTCCCACTCTCTTAACTCTCTTCTCCATTTCAAATCCCACACCCACCTTCCGTTCTCCCACCTTCCCGACTCAGCTATACTAGACTCCTTATTCTCACACAGCTGGAACAATCTTGGGAAAACTGACATGAGCGGCTTCCTCCCCACCCAAACATGCGTCCAAAATTTTGTCTCACCACCGCCCCCGACTCTCCGCCTGCAGTTTTCCAAAAACCAGTTGTCCTGCGACCCCCCTTCCAGCTTAACAACTCTAGCCCACCACCCACACTTGTGTCTCCTGTTTCCCCCCAGACTCAAACCTGACTCCCCCCACTCCAACTCGCCGTAAATAGATTTGACAATCTTTGCCCACAGCGACATTCCGCACCCCTCTAAATACCTCCATAACCACTTTACAACTAAGACTTCGTTAAACCACTCAAGATTTTTCATCCCCAAGCCCCCTTCAGATTTTTTCAAACGAAGATCTCTCCACTTTACCCACGCAATCGAACCCGATCTCACCCCGCCCCCCCCCAAATGAAGCTTCCCAACATAGAATTCAAAGATCTCACCATAGTCTTTGGCATGAGGGAAAATGAAAGCTGATAGGTTGAGATAGCTTGAAGCACCGCCTTAACCAACGTGGCTCTACCTGCCAACGAGATTTTCATGTTACTCCATCCATCGATCTTCTTCCTGACTTTGTCGACAATGTAGTTCCAATCAATCACACTATTAAGATTGTCGCCCACTTTGATACCAAGATACTTAAACGGTAACGAGCCGACCGTACATTGAAGTTCTGTTGCCATGATCTCCAGTTTCCTATCGTCAAAATCGACTCCCATTAAGGAGCTTTTGTCATAGTTGACCCTCAACCCCGAGATCAGATGAAACAGTTCCAAAATGCATTTAATCGCACCAACATTGCTTTCTTGTCCATTCAAGACGAAGATCGTATCGTCGGCATATTGCAAGAGAGAGATCTTAACCTTATCTTTTCCAATCAAAGCCGGCTGAATAAGATTCTTCTTAATTGCTCTCTCCACAATAGATTGAAGACCTTCCGCTGCGACGAGAAACAAGAACGAGGATAGAGGGTCCCCCTGGCGGAGCCCCTTTTCCATAATGAACTCCCCGGAAGGAGACCCGTTCACCAACACATTTGCCGATGCCGTCATAAGGCAGCCCCTTATCCATTTTCTCCAGACACTGTGAAAGTTCATCATGTCCATCATCACGTCCAAAAAGTCCCATTCAACCGTGTCAAAAGCTTTTGCGAAATCAATTTTGAAAATCATTCTTTCCCCTCTAACTCTCTTTGCTTCAAGAATGGCTTCGTTCAGGATGATGACTCCATCGAGAATGAAACGTCCCCCGACAAAAGCACTTTGATTTTTGGAAATCACAGATCCAATGACTGAACTTAGTCTGCCGGCAAGAACCTTTGCAATAACTTTGTATAAGCTTCCGATCAGAGAAATCGGCCTGTAATTTCTCAGTGTGCTGCACTCCTCTTTTTTCAGGATGAGAATGATGAAAGACGCATTACATCCCTTTGGAATTCTACCGTTAGCGTGAAACTCCCTCATGACTCTAAGAAGATCCGCTTTAATCGTATCCCATGGTGATTTCCAGAAGTTAAGATTGAAGCCATCCGGCCCCGGGCTCTTGTTTTCGTCGCAGCTCCAAATTGCTTCTTTGACTTCCTTTTCTGAGAAGGGCCTAATGAGCTATTCTTTATCTTCATCAGGCAGCTGCCTAGCCGCAAAGTCTGCTGGAATAATCGGCATAACTCTTGCTCTCCTTTTAAAACTCCTCCTGAAGAACTCTGAAATCTCGGCCTTGATGGTGGCCGGGTCTTCCACCCACTGATTCCCAATCAGCAGCACTACAAGCTCGGCCTTCTTCCTTTTTCCGATGATGACTTTATGAAAGAATTTTGAATTCAAGTCCCCTTCCTTTAACCACTTGATCTTCGCTTTCTATTCCAAGAGACTTTGCTTGTTTCTAGACTGAATGGTGAGATTAGCTCTGATTTCATTTCTCCTCAAAATCTCCAGATCCTCAAGGCCAAAGACGTCGTCTATAGTGTCCAAACTGTGGAGCTCCTCCTTCAAATTTTTAATGTTATTCTCGGTCATCCCAACCGAGGATTTATTCCACTCTTTCAAGGCCGCTTTTACCGCTTTAAGCTTTTCTTTGAAGACGAAGCATCCCCACCCAGAAACCTGCGTCTCTGACCAAATCTTTTTAACCACTTGCTGGAATTCCGGATGAGATGTCCAAGCGTTCACGAAACGGAACGGTCTCGGGCCCCAATCCACCGAATCAGTGGTAAGGATGATTGGGCAGTGGTCTGAAATAGATCTCTGGAGAACTTTGTCGGTTGAGGATGGCCAAACACTCAGCCAGCGTTCGTTGACAAGAATTCTGTCAAGCTTACTCTTGCAGCCCCCGTTCGCTTGGTACCAGGTGAACTTCCTTCCCTGAGTCAAAATCTCCGTGAGCTCACTAACTCTAATGAAAGCATCAAAATTCCTCATGTCAGTATTACTCTGACTGATTCCCCTTCCAATCATTTCCCTCACATTCCGGACCGCGTTGAAGTCACCCATGATACAGAGACAATAATCAACATACTGCCTAGTAATGCTGTTAAGTGTATCCCAAAGCACAAGTTTCTCCGCAGCAACCAACGGGGCATACACATTGATAAAGCAATAATTAGTATTACTTGGGATCCACCTCTCATTGATAATCACTGCCCCCGGAATATCCCACTTGCTCGTTGCCGCAAAAACTTCGCTGTTCCATGCACACAGAAGTCCACCGGATCTGCCAACCGCTTCTCTACTCGCCAATTCAGTGTTTCTTCCCCCCACCACTTTAAATGAGTTAAATCTTTTGCTCTTTCCACTTTAGTTTCTTGAATAAAACACACATCAATTTTTTTGCTGCGAAATGACATCTTTGATATCTCTTTTCTTAGCCTTGCTCCCCAAGCCCCTAATATTAAATGAGAGGATCTTCATGGATTCACATTACTAGTCGCCCCCAGACCTGCAACATCTCTAACTTGTTCCGAGATTTGTTTAATCATATCAGCTTCCGGGATGTCACTTGAGAGTCCCACCTTTTTCCCGAAATTCCAAATTTTCATTCCCATTTCACAGCTACAATCAACCCTCTCTTCAGCTGACCCCTCCAGAGTATTATCAGTAGCATCAGTCTCTTCAACGGGCGAGGGATTTTCTGAGTCAATCTGGGAGATGAAGGAATTCCATCTTCTCATTTCTAACTTCTTAATCTAGTTCATTTGTGACTTTTTAATTTTTTTGGAGAGACTTCGAATTTGTCCCCATCTGGCCTCTGTCCCCGATTTTCTTCTTGCCTCGTCTCTGCCGCACCAAATCCCCTTTACGAGCCTTTTCGTCGTCAGCATTGATCTCGATAACAGAAGCATCCCCAAGTCCGGTACTTGTATGCTCCATTGCTTGCTTCCTCGAAGATGTGGCTTCTAGCTCCGACGCCTCGCTCTTGTCGACACTCTCCCTAAGAAAAACACTCTGATTGAGCTCTTCGCGAAGGAAGCTCTGATTCTCGCCAAATGGGGGCGGAGATCGAGATAGGGATTCTAGAGCATGTTTGTTCTGGAGACTGGTTTGGCCCGGGGGGTAGGAATTGGGCTGGGGCCGTGTTTGGGCCTCAGTCCGTAACTTATCCAGCGACTTGTCTCCTTCTATTTGATCCATCGGCCCAGGAATATGTGTCTCCACCTCATGCTCAGCCCAATCCGATCTTTGGGCCCAAGAAACGGGGCATGCGAACTTCGAACCACAATCCGCCGTCTTTGGGTTCTCGGGAACTGGAGCCGCACACTTATTATGCACCGGATACGAAGGGACGTGAATCATTGTTGCGCTGGCATTGGTAACTGAAACATCTCCGACCAGTTCGCCTTCTTCCGAGGCTCCATCGAGGTCCGCCTTCGCCAACGAGTTTGACACCTCCTCTACCCAAGACCATTCTGATTCAGAGTCAGATCCATTCCTCTCGATATCTCCTTCTTCCGAAAAAGCCTTATCACATTGAATTTCTTCAATACGGATTCGGAAGGCCACCCCTCCGATTCTACAGCTCAGAGTTCTGTCGACTGAAGTAAGGCCCGTAGAGAGCTGGATGAAGCCTTCATCAAGCCTTTCTTTGTTCCTCGTTCTGTCATCAAGTTTCAACACCCTCCCAAACTTTGTGGAGGCGGTGTCAAAAAACCTAGGGCACCATGCATGCATCGAAACACCGTTCCACTTCGTCCACACAACCCGCTGAAGATTGACGTCAATATTTTTCCATGGGCGGGACCACTGAAACCAGAAAGTAGCCCATTCATCGAAGTCCACCAGTGCTTCCTTAACTGGCGTCTCCCCGTATTTTTGAATAAGGACGAGGTTTCCTCCCATCGACGTAACTTTGAAACTTGATGACAGAACGCCCCTTGTATCCATTTCTTCTTGAGGCTTCCCGCGACGAATTCCGATTTAAGGTACCCCGTAAACGCCCCTTGTATCCATTTCGTCTCTGAATCCGTTGGTTGGAAGTGTAATTCTTCATCAAAACTGGTATTTCCTTTCCACTTGATTTTCCAGCGGTTTTTCCAGACAGCACCTCCGCAAAGGAGACGCATTCTCTTATCTTTGAACCCGCGAAACTTTTGTTCTTACCATGACAATGCCTTTCCACCCCTTCCACCTTAGGGTTTTGTTGAGCTTCACCCACACTATATCTGTCAAACCTTGGCCTAAACACCCTAACTTTAAAGCTTCCGATCCAGAGCTCGTTCAAATCTGCCAAGAGCCTCTCTTGGTCGCTGACCTTTTCAAAACGAACAAACCCGAAAGGCTTCCCTTTAAGATCTCTCTTCTTGGGGCAGAATATATCAGCAACCTTCATAATCGTCCCGAACTTACGCCTAAGGAAATCGACACTGCAATCTTCCGGGATGTTATTAAAGAAGAACGTTGTCATTCTTCCCTGATCCGCCGGCTTTCCAAAGCTCTTGGCCTGCGAAGAGTTGCGGTACCGCGGCCTGAAACCACTACCTAACCTATCAGCATTATCAAGAGAAGGCTTAGGGTTAAACCTATGGCTGGGTAAGTGTAGCTGCCTCACCGGAGATCTCTCGACATGGGTGGAATCTACCCCTCTCCTCCTCACCTCTCTCCACCCGCTCTCCATCATTTAGGATTTAAAATAGATTTTATTAGTTTACTAATAATGTATTGTAGCTATTTTTTATTTAAAAATAAAAATAAAAGGTTACAAAAAAAATAATAATGATGTGAACAATACAATAAAATAATTATTTTTTTTATTAAAAATTAATTAAATAAATCAATATTTTCCTTATTTAATTATAGTGCGTGGCAACCACAACGTGATTGTTTAGCATCACTATTTATTTATTTATTAGTTGAAATTTGAATTCTAGACTTTGTTACTTACAAATTAAAATTTGGATCGCTTAAATGTCTTATTGAAAATATGAATATTTGTGTTTAAGAAAAATATTTAAAAACACAAAAAATATTTTAAAATGCATTATGGCACAAACTCGATTAGATTTAAATTTTAAAAAATATGTTTCAAAAAATTTATAAAATTCTCTAATCTCTTTTTTTTTTTTGTGTTCAGAACTCTAATCTTAAGTAGATTACGTCCGGTAAACGATTGAACAATATCTGCTATTTATACATAGACATTAGATTGGGAATTTGGAAGCAGCTTATACAAATACAAAATATAGACTAGAGTGAGGCAAATAAAGTCAATAATATATTAAAAAAAAAAAACCAAACCTAAATAACCTCCTAATGCCTGCACATTTAAATCGGACGTTTCAAAGTGTGAGTAGAAGAAGAAAGAGTGCCGTCTAATATATAGCTATGGTATCATGGGTTAGGTGTGAGTATATGTATATTGATCTAGTAGTGATGACATGATTAATGTCTAAATCAAATATTTACGTTTAAATTTATTTACTACTACTAGTTAAAAAAAGTGAGAATCATTAAAAAATATAATGGTATGATGGGCTAGATATGGTGAGGCATTTGTCGAATTATTTTAAGGGCAGTCAACCAACGAACTTAGCTGCAAAAACGTGTCATTCAAACTTTCATTAATACAATACAACCGCATTATTTTCTCAATCCCCTTCCATTTCACTACTACTCTCATTTTTATACTCAGATTTCTCGCTTGGCTCTGAAAATGGAGTGGTAATAATGGTGGATTTGGTCAACAGCTCTACTTCTCACACTGCATTGGGGTACACAACTTACTGATTAAGTTTGCTCATTCTGCTCTCCTTTTTCACCCTCTCTCTTTTATTGGTTCGTGTTGCCGCCGTTTTTTCATAGTTAGGGTTCTTACTGCGAAGCAATTATTGATTTTCTGATATGTGGTAGTGTGTTTCTATGTTTACACAAACGGTATTTTCTCGTTCCGGCCCGAGAATTCAGGGATTTCTTAGTTTTTACTGGTTGACCTTTGCATGGGGTAGGGTTGATGGAATCTTAGATTGATTGGTGGTATTCCTCATTTGAAAGGTTTTCGGCCTACTTCGAATAATATTGGAATGCCCCGGATCTCCCACCCTCCTTTTCACTTTTACTAATTGTTAAGCAGCTGCTTATTTCATGAGGCAGGACGTTTGATATAAATCTGCTGATCATAGAATCAAATTTTACTGATGCTTCAATTTTCTGTTTAATTCCGTAAAAAGGGACAGCAATTAGCAATCTCCTAATAGTTTGTTAATCTCATCACTTCCCATTTAACTGGGCAAAAGTGTGTCGTGTAGTTTCTTTTGGAGCAAATTCTCTTCTTACATAATTCTTAGTTGTGTAACAAGGAAACCCCATCTCCATGTAGAGCTTTCATGTGTTTTAAATCTACAAAATGTGATGCATGATTCAACTTTAATATGCGATTTTTCTTTCTTTGCCAGTTTGTTTGGTTCAAGGTTCTCATTGATGATGGTGGTGTTCATACATAATGTATTGAGTAAGAGAAGTTCCTAGGTTTCTGTGCTTATGTATCTTCTGAGTGCCCCTGAACTTGTCTTCAAGCGTAGTATTTCCATAGTTGTAAGGATTGTGGTGCTTCTGTGTGGCTATTGCAAGTTATTCACAGAGTCGTGGTGTCACCAGTTGTCACCGTTGGGTTTTTATTTTGAAGAGGAAGAGCACAGCAATTTTAATATGGAGCCACTGAAAAATCATAATATCATGCAGTATTCATCAGAATGTGGAAACGAAGATCTTGGCCCTGTATCACTAGTTCATAGGACAGGTGCTTCAGGTCATGAAAATCCCAGTTTGCAGTACCCAGAGAATAATTTTTCAGAATCTAAACCTGTACGTAACTTCTCTATACAGACTGGTGAGGAGTTCGCTCTCGAATTTATGCGTGACAGGGTCAATCCCAAGATTCCATTTATTCCAAATGTATATGGGGATCCCAGTTATGTGCCGGGTTACTTGGACCTGAAAGGCATATTAGGCATTAGTCACACTGGATCTGAAAGTGGCTCAGATATACCCATGGTTGCTGCAATGGGAAAAACTTCTATAGAAATTGAGCAGAGAAATATGTCCTTACATGGAAACAGAGGTAACGATGGCTCTCTGCAAGCAAGACATGTCTCTTCAGATTACAACAGCCAGTGCATGCTAATACATGCCTCTTCTGAGGTATCTGATAGCTCGTCACAGAAGCTTAAGGTTCTCTGCAGTTTTGGTGGTAACATACTGCCTCGCCCCAGTGATGGAAAGCTCAGATATGTTGGTGGTGAAACACGCATTATCCGGATAAGCAAGAATATTACATGGCGGGAGTTATGGTCGAAAACTATTGCAATTTATGATGAGACGCATACCATAAAATATCAGCTCCCTGAGGAGGATCTTGATGCTTTAGTCTCTGTATCAAGTGATGAAGATCTGTTGAACATGATGGAGGAGTGCAATTTACTCTATGGGAGAGAAGAATCAAGAAAGCTTCGGATGTTTCTATTCTCTCTTGAAGATTTGGAAGATGCTCATTTCAGTCTAGCCAACACCGATGGTGATTCAGAGATTAAATATGTAGTTGCTGTCAATAGCATGGACATTGTGTCGCGGAAAAGCTCTACCTTGCGTGGGTTAGCAAGCTCATCTGGAAACCATTTGAATAAATTGGACACTCTTAATGTTGAAAGGGACACAAGTAGGGCTTCTGGTGAATTTGATGGGATTAATGCCTCAGATATGTCTGGCTTTGTTGTCCCATCAACAGTTGGTGAATCATCTAAATCTGTTCCACCAAATTCCTCCAATGTTTATGAAACTGCACAGTTCGACCACGGTCAGATCGTGCACCATCATGAAGACAAGCATCAAACTCCACATTTTGACTACAATCTGCATTCTCCCTATCATGCCCCTTCAGAAAGTGCTGTGCCTCAATCTTCTTATGGGGCTGTTTCTCAGCATAAAGGTCTTGAAGGGAAGTCTCCTGGTTCCTCAGACGCACAAGGCACACAAATACAAGAAAAGGAGGCAAAACTGAAAGTTGATGTTTCAATTCAACCAGAAAGTAGAAGCAATGGTAACAGAGAAGTTAATTTTCCAGTTGAAGAGTCAACAGTTGCGATCCCTAAACTGGACAAGGATTCCTCTTCTAAAAAGACAGAAGGGAGGACCCCAGAATCTGTTCCTGCCTCTAAAGCTTTTGATGTTGCAAAATCCAGTGGAAATGAACATTTTGCATCTGGTAATGCTCCAGCTCCCGAGTCTGTTAACTCAGAATCTGATCCTGCTGATCTGGGCCACTCTGAGTCTTCTAGTCCTCCTCAAAGGATCTATTATTCTGAACGAATTCCTCGAGAGCAGGGCGGGCTTCTTAACAGAATATCAAAGTCAGATGATTCTCGGAGTTCCCAATTTATTGTTAATCAGTCTCATACTGATAGTACCCAGCAAGATTTGCAAGATATAGTTTCGGAATTTGCTGAAAAATTGCAAAATGGAAATGTAGATATTCCCGCCGAGCAGTCGATTTCTACTTATCCCATCGAGCCTGAAACCTTTGATAATGGGCATCAAAGAACTCAAATGGTAGATACACTTGATGTTAAAAATCCCTTGCATGGAAGTCAAGATCTGACAGAGGTAGGAGCTGGTTTGAAGCTTCCCGCTGAGAGCCACGAGGGTTCGACAAAACATTCTGAAGATCCTACAGCTCATTGGGTCGATGGGGTTGGGTGTGAGGCCATTCCTAATAATGCCCATGAGCATTCTCAACTTCCAAGAATGGCGGGAACTCAGGGAGAATCCAAGGCTGCTTTACCCAGAACCGAGCAAGGAGACATACTTATTGATATCAACGATCGGTTCCCTCGTAATCTTCTTTCCGATATATTTTCTAAAGCTATTCTTTCAGATAACTCATCTGATATCGGTCCCGTACCTAAAGATGGAGCTGGGTTGAGCGTGAATATGGAAAACCATGAGCCAAAGCACTGGTCCTTCTTCCAGAGGTTGGCAGGGGATGAGTTTTTGAGAAGGGATGTTTCTCTTATTGATCAAGACCATGTTATACTTTCTTCTGGAATTACAAAAGTTGAAGAGGAGGCACCTTTAGCATATGACTTTGTGCCACTTACAAGAGATGGAATTCCTCCTAGTCACCCAGAATTCCAGGAGAGTTACTGCGAACATGATCAGAAAAATGTACCAGCTGGAGATCAACCTCACTCTATGGATCTTCATTCCAATTTTGATGCACCACAAGCGAAAGTCAACGAGGGTGTTCAGTATAGTGATTTGACGGATAATATGAGAATTCCAAATTCAGAGTATGAGGTACTTTTTCTTTTGAATATGGAGAATTAATTGTCTTAGGCTGAATACTGCTTTAACTGAACATTTGTAACTTTATTAATATTTCAGGATGGGATTGGAAATATTGGCTTACCTCCTCTAGAACCATCCTTGGAGGATTTTGATATCAACTCATTGCAGGTTAGTCCTAATTATTGCCCTTATTGCCATTCTTCAAACAATATGGTAACAACATAGTTGTTGAATTGGTTGCAGTCCCATGCTACATTTCAAATAATTCTTCAAAATATATTCTAATTATTGTTAAAAAATAAAAAGTGATGTGGAGTGATAGCTGTTTTGGTATTGTACCTTGAAAATCTGCTAATTTACCATTTCTTATTTTATGTTTTTTAACATGAAATTAATTGGTATCATGAATGTGTCGTATATTATAACTTTTTGACTAAGTTACCTGTAATAACCAATTATGAATCTGTAACTATCTGATGGATGACTTACAGATTATACAAGATGCGGATCTTGAAGAATTGAGGGAACTTGGTTCTGGCACATTTGGAACGGTATATCATGGAAAATGGAGAGGCTCAGATGTAGCTATCAAGCGCATAAAGAAAAGCTGCTTCACGGGTCGACAATCAGAGCAAGAGCGATTGGTACATGATTTAATGTTACTGTCACATAAAGTTATTTTTATCCTGTCAATCTATTCTTGAAGGTGTGATCCATTGTTGGTAAAGCCTACAGTTTTACATGCTTCGAAATTTATAAAAATTGATAGTAAGTGAACTGAAGAATTGGTAGCAATGTTTCTCTTGAACTGTTCTATTTAAGTTATTATTATTATTATCATGCATGTATTTTAGACCTTGCTGACATGATTATTAAACAACTCAACATTTTCAGACCAATGAGTTTTGGAGGGAAGCGGATATACTCTCAAAGCTTCACCACCCGAATGTGGTAGCATTTTATGGTGTTGTACAAGATGGACCTGGGGGTACATTGGCTACTGTCGCAGAATTCATGGTTGATGGATCTTTGCGACATGTTTTACTTCGTAAAGATAGGTATTGTTTTCAACTGAGTTGTTGACTTCTATTGATGAAACCGTAGTTAGCCATTATTCAAGTCTACCAGGAGCCTATACCTCATGCTTTGTTTATATTATGATGTGAACTAAAAACATATTATCTAAATATTAATGTGGAATTATGCTTTTCTTCCACTTTTGCGGTAGTATTAATCCACTCAATTTTTTTATATAACTTTTCAGACACCTTGATCGCCGGAAGCGGCTTATAATTGCCATGGATGCAGCTTTTGGGATGGAATATTTGCATTCAAAGAATATAGTGCACTTTGATCTGAAGTGTGACAATTTGCTTGTTAATTTGAAAGATCCTTCAAGACCTATATGCAAGGTCATCTACATAGGAACCTATTCTTCGTTCGACTAGATTATTTGATATCCTTTCTATCTCATCATTCCTCATTAAGAATTATGTTTCCAGAGTCATCCTTTTGGAATCTTTTCTGTCATTCATCACCATTAGTATTATGCTGTTACCAATCAATATTCTGATATTGCTATGCAATTTGTCAGGTGGGTGATTTTGGTCTATCAAAAATAAAGCGGAATACATTGGTTTCTGGTGGAGTTAGGGGAACTCTGCCTTGGATGGCTCCGGAGCTATTAAATGGTAGCAGCAGTAAAGTATCTGAGAAGGTAACGCCTGTAATCTACAGATTTACCTCCACAAAACTGAATTCATAGAAAATCTAGAAATTCATGTATGTTATTCAAAGACTCCAGATCCTTTTACAATATTTTCTCATCCAGTTCGGGTTGAGAAACATCCCTCTGTTAAGAGGAATTTCTTCTTTGCATAAGCTAGTTCATTGGCATTAGAATTACATAAGCTAGTTCATAGGCTTTTAAAATATTTTCAACTGTTCTAAAATTCTTTGCAAAGTAGAGAGCAATGCAAACTGTTCTAATTAAGTATATCTATAATATTTCTGCTAGCTAATTTGGAACATCTCAATCTTTTCTGTGCTATCAGTCCATATGATTGCTGCATTTGGTTGTTTGCCTGGCAGGTTGATGTCTTTTCATTTGGTATTGTCTTGTGGGAGATACTCACTGGAGAGGAACCTTATGCCAACATGCATTATGGCGCAATCATAGGTTTGTAACAATAGTTCACACACATTTGTTTTGTGGTTGTGGTATGCAGCAATTAATGGCTTTCCTGGAATAACTTAAACTGGTTTAAATATGCATGGGAGTTCAGCTCGGTACCTATAAGGGTGCCTCCAATGGTCGGTGCAAAAGTTGGGAAAATAGTTGGAACCCAACTTTTGCACCTCCAATGGTAAAAGGTGAAAGGTGAAAGTTGGAACCAACTTCCATAAATTAAAGCCAACTCCTTTTCTTGTTTTGGGGGCCCATATGTAAAGTTGTTTGTAACATAGTGAGACCCATATGAAATATGTGTAATAATGGGCCTCATATGAAAGTTGAGTTTGTAGGTTTCATTGTTGGAGAGAAAAGTGGAATAAAAGTTGGTGGGTTTTAAAAGTTGATGTGGCACTGAGTGACCCATATGTGGGCTCTTAAATTGTAAGCACCCTAAACATACGGAATATTCATTTTGAGAAGCTAAGGATCACTTGCCAGATACTGGATGTACACTAGTCACTAACTCCAAAAACTTTGATTTCCTTTGTCAAGGGATTAATATTGTCTTGTAATTGCTGCATGGACTAAATCCTAAATAAGTGATAAAGATCCTCTATTCCATTAGCTAGGTTTTAGATTTTAGGGTGAGTTAAAATTATATTTTAAGAAAACCCTTCTTCTGGTGGCTGCTCTTGTCTGATCTTCCCATATTAAAAGTTTCTTCTTATTTCAACTGTAATTTTCTTGCACAATATGCGGGCTTTATGAAATGTGCCACTTAGTAGCTACTTGATAGTCTAGCAATATCCCTAAATCATGCATCCTCTTTTTTGGGCCATCAGCTAAAGGCAGAATGTAGTAGAGGTCTTACCATTTCACACATTTAAAACTTGCATTCCCATATGCAGGAGGCATTGTGAACAACACACTGAGGCCGACGATCCCGAGCTACTGTGATTCAGAATGGAGACAACTAATGGAGCAGTGTTGGGCCCCGAATCCAGTGATGAGGCCATCATTTACAGAGATCGCTAGCCGCCTGCGTGTAATGTCGGCTGCAGCCCAACCACGGAAGGCAGCTTCATAGGGTTTTGGTATGTTCTTTACTGATCAAAGCAATTAGTTGATTCAATTGTAAACACTAGGGAAAAACTCAGCCATGCAACACGTAGATCAACATATACAGATGCCAACTTTGTGTAACATATTATCGTGAACAATGGATTTAGTTGCCTCTTTATATATACATTTATATAAGCACAACCACTACTAAAAATAGTAAGTTGTATTTTCCCGCCAAAAATCACCTTACTATTTTTGAAAATAATTATATTTTTAAATTTTATTTGTTAGTTTATTTTGTCTACTCTAGATGATACAAATATATTTTTATAAATTTTTTCTACTCATATAATTTATTACATTTTCATGATTTATAGTTTTTATTTTAAAATGAGTTTGTAGCATAATTTTACCTTATATGACCATATTAAGTACTTCATTCGTCCCAATAAAAGTGGCAACATTTTCATTTTCCCACTAAAAGTGGCCATTTTTTAAAAATGGAAATATTTAGTATTTAATTAAGTTTAATTAATTGATTTAATTAATTAACCCTCTTTAAAATAACAGACACAAACACCCTCACAGTCGCCCCCTCCTTCTTCTCCCCCCTCTCTCTTCTTCTCTCCCTTATCTCTTCTTCTCCCCCGGATAACAGCAGCGCCGGCTGCCGCCCCGCCCCCTGATTCCCTTTCCCCAGCCAAGGCGCCGCCCTTCTCTCACAGCAACCAGCTGTCGGTCTCTCATCTCTGCCGGCGGTGGTGAGGCTGCTGGTAATCTCCCTCAACCCCCCTCTTCTTCTCTCTGAAACAGAATGCACACAGCCACCATGAGCTCACGTCTCAGTCTCTCACAAACCCTAGATCTAAACTCACCGCCTCAGCTTCTCTCACAGCAACCAGCCACCGCCTTCGCCCTATTTCCTGAGTCAGACGACGGCAACAAGGCCACCGTCGACGCTTCTCCCTCTCCTCTGTTCTAACTCAGACGATGACAACAAGCCACCATTGACATTAATTCCCTCTGGTTTGAGCGATTTGGGGAAGTCTTTTTTGGGTGAGGAAGATGAAGTTTGGTTTGGGTGAGGAAGGTCAAGTTTGGTTTTTGGTGACAGACGAACTTGTATTGAGAAAATCGGGGTGAAAATTGGATTAAATGCTATCTAGATTTTGGTGCTCATTCACAAGGAGCAGTTTCTGCAACATGATTTTTGGTTTTTGATTTTGGGTCTGATTTTGCGATTTGATTGAGGGGCGAAGGACGACCGCCGGCGTCGCCGGCGCCGGCGGCCAGAAAATGGCTCAGATGCAGTGGGAAGAAGAATGTGGACCACACTTAATTAACTCTTTAATTTTGGTGGACCACACTTAATTAAAACATAACAATCCTTTTCTTAATCTCCGTGCCGAAAAGACCGTGGCCGTGTATATAATAACATATTTTTAATTAAATATGTAATAAAATATTTTTTAGGGTTAATAGCCAAAAAATACACGAACTTTCATCGAATTTGCAAATTGTACATGACCTTCAAAAATTACCCTAAAATACACCATCTTTTAACTTACTCGCAAATTGCACACGACGAAAGTTCCGATCACTCTTATGTTTGACCGGTGATGACGTGGAAACTATTTTAAATTACATGACATTATGCGTGGCATTTTGTACACGATGGCAAGCCACGTATCCAAAACGACGTCGTTTTGATAGAAATTAAGTTGTCCTCTATTTTGATATTTTAAGAATTTCCTCAAAAATAAATAAATAAATAAATAAACTTTTGAAAAATCTGGCCTCTCTCCACCCCCAAGCCCCTGTCACCAACCCCAGCTCCTCTCCCTTCTCGTTGAATCCGGTCCGACATCGCCCCACCCTCCCTCTGAGAAACCCCAACCGCAAGAATCCACCATCCCCCCACCCTCCCTCAGAGAAACCCCAGCAGCAAGAATCCACAATCGATTTATACAGTGGCGCCCGAGGACACCGCCGCCGCCGCCCACAATCCAGCCCACCATGCCTTCTGCTTCACCGGATCGCGGATCTCCGCTGCTCACAATCGCGGATCTCCTTCTTCTCTCGTTTTTCACAGACACACACACACACGTTTCTGCTCCATTCCTACCGCCGCCGCCTAAAGCCCCAGATCCCCAAAGTCGCCGCCGCCTCGCCCTCTTGCAAACCCTCTTCCTTCATCGTCCTTGCAGTGGCGCGTCGTCCAACACACCAATTACTTCTCCTCGTGCTTCGATTTTCGTCACCCCGCCGTCTCCCTCTTCACTCACGATTTTCGCCATCCCGCCGCCCTCTCCTGCCCTAATTTTTGAGATCCGGACCGACGTCTTCGAAATCCTAATTTTCGCAGCGGTCGCCGAGATTTGGAGAAGCGACGCCTCATCTGGATCTGGGCGATTCGCTGGAGAAGAAGGGGTTCTTGCAGAATGAGCGACGATGAGTGCTTTCCATTTTTTGATTTTTTTTTTTAATTTAAAAGAGCTTGACAAAACGATGCCGTTTTACTACATTGGAAAATCGTCCACGTCAACAATATCCGACAGCCACGTCACCACCGATCAAGGTGTTAGTCAACGCGGGTGCAATTTGCGATTATATTAAAAGGTGGTGTATTCTGAGGCTATTTTTAAAGGTCATGTTCAATATGCAAATTCGGTGAAAGTTCGTGTATTTTTCGACTATTAACCCTATTTTTTAACCTTAAAATTTATGATCATATATAGATTTTTAACATATATATTTATTTATCTATCTTTCATGAATATTTAGTCAACAAGTAAGTATAAATTTTGAACATTTAAATTTAATCAAGCCACTATAATCTACTTCCTCCGTCCACGAAAGAACTTCCTATCTTTCCTTTTTGGACGTCCACAAAAGAACTTCCTACCTATTTTTGGACTATACCCCACCATTTATAATCCTCTTACTTTTCACTTTTCACAACTCTCAATATTAATTATAACACCTTTTCACCACTCTCAATACACTCAACTACTTTTTATCCACTCTCAATACACTCAACAATATTTTTTCTTAAAACTCGTGCCACTCCCTCCTAGGAAGTTCTTTCATGGACGAAGGGAGTATATAATATATAATAACGACTACATATTGTTGTTATAGTTTCTAAAAATGATATGTATAAATTGCATATCATATTTATGTATTGATAATCAACAATTAATAATTAATGTTATAATGATATAACTCATAACAATAAATTAATTTTAATATTTTAATTGAATGTTATTTCTATGGTGGCATGTAATAAACTTAATAATATTTACATATGTACAATTAATAATATATTATGCTATATAAATGATATATTACATACAATATATGTGTGTATATATCTATATTGATTTTAATCTATGATAGATAAGATATTATAGTCTATGAATGTTAATATATATCTATATAATAATAACTATACAGAAGGGGCAAAAACATCAAAATATTCTAAATCATAATTGTTTAAACAAAATAACTCATAATATGCAATATTATATGTGATCAAAGTAGTTAATTAAAAGTAATTTGTCACTCACATACATAAACATAAAAAGATTAAATTTCCACCTTTAAAAATTTGAGGACATAATAGAGCGCAGTAGCTCTCAATCAAGACAAGTGATTTACTACATTTGTTACCAATATATATAATTTTTCAGTAGAAAATACGAACTAAGAGGTGTGTAGGATTAAAAATTTTAGAACCGAATCAAATTCGTTATTACAATTTGGACTTATGAACATGGTCAATTTTTTTCATGAAACGTCTATTTCTCTATAAAAAGAAAGCAAGAATGTGAAAATGTCAATTCAAAATAATTTCACTTAATTGAATTTTAAAAAAATAAATCATTTACTATCTTTAAAAAAAATCTTAAACTTTTATATTATCTTATGTCATTTTCCTCATTCAATTTATTCCATTAAAAAATTTAATTTATTTTAGTTTCAAATTTATCTAAAAAAATCACAAATTAACACTGAAAAGGAGTATAAATTTTAATGTGCTCAAAACAATCATCCAACTTTTTCTCATATCTATTATCCTGATTCACGTTGATAAATATACTATATTCATCTCAATTAAATAGACTTATTTTTCTTTTTCAGATATCTCCAAATATAGGTCGATTTTCATAAAAGGTAATGCATTTTTAAATTATTCATAAATATATCTCTATTTACTTCTTTGCTTAACTCTAGCATTAATGTATTGTCAAATAATAAATACAAATATATTAGGAAGTTACTTGTATAATTTCCTTTCCAATGATTTTCTTAATCCTTGTGCAAAATTCAATCAGCCTATTTAATTGGGACGAATGAAATATTTTGAAAAAAATTATGAGTTGTATAATATGTATCAAAGAATAAAACTTCTAAAAAATCTTTTTTGCTAATATGCATAAAAAAAAGTTTTAGAAAATCTTTCTTGCTTAGTAGAACCTAAAATAAAAAAATAGATGGATATTTTGATGGACATTTAACTAGCTAATAAGGATCGTTGATAAAAATATGTATTTAATTGAGATACTGGTCATTGATTTGACTCACATACATGCCGGTGTAGGCAGTAGACCAGACCTTTAATGTGAACAAACTCAGTCAATTCCTTACTGCTTCGACTGATTTTCACTGCGACTTGCAAATGATTTTCATCTTGCTTCTTCGACTGATTTTCATCTTTGCGGATACTGACTGGGCTAGCTACATTGATGACCGCAGAAGCACTGGTGGGCATTGTATTTTCTTTGGCAAAAATCTCATAACTTGGTCGGCAAAGAAACAAGACGTTGTTTCTTGCAGCAATGCCGAGTCCGAGTACAAGAGCTTAGTCAATGCTACCACGAATATTGTGTGGCTTCATGGTTTGTGTGATGAGTTAGGAATTACTCTTGCTCTCCCCTCACAAGCTCTGGAGTGACAATCAAAGTGCTATTGCCACTGCTGCCAATCCCGTTTTCATGCTCGCGAACGAAATACATTGAAGTGGATGTTCATTATGTGCGTGATAAAGTGCTCGATGGATCCATTGAAATTAGGTTTGTACCTTCCTTAGATCAGGTGGCTAACATCTTTACAAAGCCACTATCTGAATCTCAGTTTTGTTCTCTACGTGAACGGCAGAGAAGGATCAAACTTAGAGGGTGTTTGGCTAAGCTTATTTTAAAGAGCTTATAAGCTCTTGGAGCTTATAAGATGTTTCAAGAGCTTATAAGATGTAATTTTTAAGAGCTTATAAGTTGTCAAAGTGTTTGGATAATTGAGCTTATAAGCTAGAGAGAGAATTTTTTTGCTAGAGAGAGAATATTTTTTTAGAGAGAGAAAATCGAAGAAAAATAAACTTAAATGATATATGATGGAACTAATAAATTATAGTTGAAAAATATTTGTAAAAAGATTGTTGCATATGAGATTATAAAAAAATAAGTTGGGGTAGAGGAACTTATTTTTTGGGGAGCTTATAAGCTGTTGAGGAGCTTATTTTGCGAAACACTTTGAAGGAGCTTATAAGCTCTTAAACAGCTTATAAGCTGTTTTGAGGAGCTTATAAGCTCAGCCAAACACCCTCTTAGTCTTTGTTGGGGGTGTATTGGATTACATATCAGTCGCAGTAGTTAGCAGCAGATTAATTAGACTAGTTTAGCTTATTTAACTCTTTAACTACTTTCTGTTATAAAGTTAGTTAAGAGGTTGAGTAGTCATTATCTAGAAGTAATAGTGTATCTATAGCTATAGTTGAGCTATTGTTTAAATACAAAACATGCAATCAGTTTATCTTTGAGTTTATATATGAAATTTACGCTTTACTATCAATTCAAAATATAGCTGATATTTTCTCTTAACATACCATATGGGATTTTTCCTTAATTTGGTAAGCAACAATGGAGTTATGCATCACCAATTCCACCGCCTCAAACAACTCATGACTAGTTAAGAGTGTTTGATTGAGTTGTGTGTATTGACCTAGCGATAAAGTGGTTAATGCCCAAAATTAAAGGTCTTATATTCAAGTTTACTGTAACACGATTTTTAATTTTTTATTTTATTTGTGAGGTACAATGACATTTGATGTAAATAATATTTAATGAGTTATATGAAAATATTTATTATGTGTCAATTTTCCATTATAATTTATTTAATTAGAACGGTGGTAATACATAATTTTGAAGGACAAGGATAATATTATTCAACATAAAAATCAGGCTAGCAATATTTCATTTATGGAGTTAGGATGTTGTGTACTAGTAATACTTAATTTTTTCAAGAAGACCATTGTGCCATTGAAGAAGAATACAAAAGAAAAAGTGATGCACAAAATGAAAACCGACCTTGCCCCATTCATGGTCCCGGTCCCTGAACAAAGGCATCGTAGAGAGTGCGGGTGAAGATGTTGCAGAATTTTATTTGTTTGTATAACTGATTTTTGAATTTCAAAGTGATTCGAAAACAATTTGAGAAATTAATTTGAAGATCCTTATTTATAGGGGCGTTTTCGTGAATTAGTTTTGATTTTGAGTAAAGAAACGTGGATGTGGGAATTTAATGTTAAAGTAGAGGGTGGGGTGAGGTGAGGTGAGCTCGCCTACGTCACAGGGAGCACCAACGGTTAATCGACACGTGGAGTATCCGGCTCTCGAGCAGACGCCACGCGTCTCATTTCCCCACAAGATTCTCTCTCTCTCATCGGACCATATTCAAAACCCTCTCTCCGCTGTCCCTCCTTTTTCTCCTTCTTTACTCTCTCTCTCTCTCTCTCTCTCTCTCAAACAGTTGTCTATACGTATACATAAACCATCTCTACGTATATCCTCCATTCTCTCTCTCTTAGGGTTTTGGCCACCGGAGAAATCTCAAGCTGCTTTATTTTTTTTCATTTCCCGAGAAAAATGGGTACGTATTTTGCACTTATTCATCTCTGTTTCTTTGTTTGATTTTTCTATGGTGCTAAAATGTTTCTATGGGGATGCCTTTATTTCTTCTCAATTTTTTATTTTGGGTGTTTTGATGTTTTGTGCTTTTATTTTATGTGCTGCTTAACTCTTGATTGTTGGTTTTAAATATTCGAGTTGACCTCATGATCACCCAGCTAAACTTAGTTCGTTCCTAAAATTAAAAGAATAGTTTAAATAAGGTATGTACCCCTTTTATTTCCAATTCCTCCTTTAGATTCTCGTGGTTTTCGTTTTGGGGGTTTTTGCATTTATTTTGGCTCATCAATAATTTTTTGGCCAAGTTGGAGATCAGGTCAAAAGAATTTAATTGGATTATTAGTAATTTCTGGAATGGTAACTTTTCTTTCCTGTGCTCCATTGCAGGTAATCGTAGAACTTGATAGGCTTTATGTGTCGTCTTCTCTTCTTCTCTGAGAGTTTAGGAAAATCTTCTTTTACAACTATTTATGTTGGACATAATACATAACCTGCAAATCATATGCAGGTTGTGTTTAATATTTTAGTGTATTATGACATTCTCTACGAAAATGCTAATATGCCATTGGATTTACTGTAGATGTGCGATGGAATAATTTAACATGTATATGGTTGGTTTTGTCCCCCATTTTCAACACTGTCTAGCACTAGATTTGGAGAAGAGAATAATCATCAGATTTGCCTGTTACAATTCGATCTCTTGCCAAGGGATTCATGGAGCATGTTTATTTTCTGATTCTTGTTTTCTCTCTTTTGTTCTTTCTATATTCAGTGTTAGATAATATCCTACAAGTTGGGTATTCTTCATGTTCATACATCTTAGTAAGTGATTCTGGCTCTATGTTTGACTTGCGGATTTTCTCGTTTATCTCATTTGCTGCACTAATTCTGCTCACCTGGAATTGGCTGTGAGGTACTATTGTTCAATGCTGGATTAATCAACGTCTTGTATTATCTAGAGCTAATTTATTGTTAAATCACAGAATTGTCATTCTTCTTGGTTACACATGTCAATTTCCTCTGTACTCGTATACATATGTAATTTTTTTGTATCTACTGTTATGCATGTATAATTGTTATTGCTGGATCTTCTTCATTATCGATTAGCTGAGTTCTTATTTCACTATCTGTTGCAGTGTCGGAGTAAGTAAAAAGTTACCATAGCATTTTCAATAGACATGGACCATTCAGATCAAAGGCAGCAGCAACTGGCACACCAGAATCAGCAACAGCAGCAGGGAGTTGCAGCAGGCGGTGGGTCGATGGCTTATGCCACTCCCCCCTATCAAACAGCACCAATGGTGGCTACTGGCACTCCTGCTGGCACAGTTTCCTCTCCAACTAGTTTCACTCCTCAGCAACAACTCGCCTACCACCAGGCCCAGCAATTTCACAGTCAACAGCAGCAGCAACAACTTCAAGCATTTTGGGCGAATCAAATGCAAGAGATCGACCAAACTACTGATTTCAAGAATCACAGTCTTCCGCTTGCCCGGATAAAAAAGATAATGAAAGCCGATGAGGATGTTAGAATGATATCTGCTGAAGCCCCTGTCATATTTGCAAAGGCGTGCGAAATGTTCATCTTGGAACTGACACTACGATCTTGGATCCACACTGAAGAGAACAAAAGGCGGACTCTGCAGAAGAACGACATTGCTGCTGCCATCTCAAGAACTGACGTTTTCGACTTCTTGGTTGACATAATTCCTAGAGATGAGTTGAAAGAAGAGGGGCTTGGCATTACCAAGGCTGCCATTCCGTTAGTTGGATCAACTCCGGATGCGCTTCCGTACTACTATGTGCCCCCTCAGGCCCCAGTGGGAGCGCCTGGAATGATCATGGGAAAACCGATTGATCAGGCTGCACTCTACGGAGGCCAACCTCCACCACCGTTCATGCCATGGCCGCAGTCTCATCCTTCGCAGCAACCACCACCATCGCAGCAGGAGCAACAGAGCGAGTGACTCGTTTTGATCTTGGGCAAGTATGTGTTCTATAATTAAGTAGGAGGTGTAATCTTTCTTGGTCCTTTTGGCTGGCGTGCTACTCCCAAACTTAGTAGTTGCGAGATAAATTTGAGCCTAGTATGTATGCACTGTTGCTTTCTGACATTTATTCATATCAGTGGTTGGGAATTGGAAACGGAAGTCGACTTTTCTCAGTAATTGCAATTGATTTCATGGTCGGTGTTGTTAAACTATGTCTGCTTTGCAACTATGGCTTCTTTATTGTCCCAATTCTTGTAATTGGATATTATCAAGTTAGAAACGATTTTGATCAATTTGTTAAAATTGGACTGGTAAATACTCGTCAAAAAAAACTATTTGGATTAATTTCAACAAGGTCTCATCAAAATAAAATATAAAAATGAAAAGGGTGCGTCGTTTCTTTCTAAACTAAAAAGTTTGTACAACAGTTGTAGAATGTTTGTCTTTAAAATTATTTTGTATGCTAAGATTGTGCATGCGTTGGTACTTCATCTAGATCAAAATCTTCCTACTCCCTATTAATACCAAGAATGAGAATATGACGGGAATAATTTTAGTGTTGAGATGCTTCAATAGCTTTGGCCCTCTTCCGTTTCTTACTCTTGTTCCCTACGTCTTTTGATCTCAACTTCTGAGCTTTCCGAGCTATGGCCTTCTCCTCAAACCCACTATCCATCATTTTCATCACTGTCACACGCCTAGCCTTGTAGACCTGATGCAATTACACCACAAACGTATATAAGCAACATGGTATATCTGATGCACAACCACGCACGCATCCTGTCCAACTTTGCTCCCTTTTAATGTGCGACGTTCATGTCTTGCAGCCAGGAGACGTAAAAAGAAAACCAAAATAATGGAGTATAACACTATTGTGAAATGGTCATAGCTCGTAAGCCATACTTACCTTTGTAATATCCTCAAGTACTTCCTTCTCTTTACACTCGAACTTATCAAGTGTTTTCCCAACAAGACCTTCTATTTTTAGCACAAGATCTATATCATTCTGTATAAACACATATTAATTGGTTAGCATTCGAGCCAGATGAACTAGGAACATGTCTTCAAGCATCAAACCACAAACACTACATCATATACAAGATAACAAAATATAAATGATGGCCAAGGCCCAAGGCCTTTTTTTATCTCAAAGTCTCTGTATGTGTATCACCAAAATACCCTGACTGACATTTTCTTCATGCTAAATCAATTCATAATCCACAAGAAAAGAATATGCAACAAAAGAAGGACCAATGCCCTATAGAGATATTTCTCTAGAATGTTCAGAGTCTTGCGAAAGTAGAGTTTTGCGAAGACTTTCTTTACAATTCAACTTTAGTGCACCGTAATATAGCTGATATAGCATATTAGAGAAGTATAACTAATTTGTTGGTGGCCTGATAGTTTATAACAAATCTCAGGCAATACCTCAAAAGCCTTGTTTACTTTCATGGTAAAATTGGATATATATTTATTAAATTTAACCCCACCTGATCCATCGCAAACTTTGATAAAAGATTAGGATTTGCTACTCGAGTTCAATACAAATTGGCCATGATTCCTCAAAATTATTAACTCAACAATTGTGATTATGTAATTGTACTATATATGCTTCTAAAGTCAACAAAACATCTAATGAGAGTAGACATCTGCCTCATCCAGTCAAACAGCATATGATTGATATTGATTTGAATCATGCACCTAATTTATCTAACAGAAACCAACATAGACAAAGGTCACCTATTCAGATATCAAATGCAAAATCCAAGAAGTATCATGGAACACAAGTGTGCACACAAACAAATATATATTCTTTAGATGAGGTAGTATGATCAGACTTCAGTGGAAGCTATTACACTAATTTTCTGTACCACCAAAAGCAGTAGCACTCTAGAATTCTGTGAAGAGTTTTGGAAATTAAATACACCGAACTCAGATTTTACCTCGTTGATGAAGCTAAGAGCAAGGCCTCCTCTTCCTACTCTTGCAGTACGACCAACTCGATGAATATAGTCCTCTGGATATCTGTAATGAACAGGCACTTCAGTACTATTCATGAGTATGATAGATGAATTAACATCATTAACATCCTTGAATATGTTATTACCTTGGAATGTCATAGTTTATGACCAAATCTACTGTTGGTATGTCTAAACCACGGTTAGCAACATCAGTTGCTATTAGCACAGGGACCTGCCCGGACTTGAATTTGTGCAATGCCGAAAGCCTCAACGACTGGGATTTATGAGAGTGTAATGCTGCTACTTCCAGTTCAAGCTGTTCCAGCAACAAACTCAGAAGTTCGCAACTCCTGCTCAATCAAAGACAACATTGGATCAAGGTCAAAGGCTCATATTTACAAATCAAAAGGTTTTGGAGAAGCAATTACGATGCATTTGTAGTTTAAACTCTACACTCTAGTTGGAAATTTGCACAACATAATAGATCCACATATGATACTTTTTACCTTACAAATATTGTGTTGATATAAATAGTAGATTTGGAACAGAAACATGAAAAAAAGTTAGAAGAGACAGAAAAGCTAGAGAATGATTAAGAAAGTTGTACCTGCAGGTGGAGACAAATATCATGGCTGATCGAACACCCATTTCCTCCATTTTCTTCAATATGTGGAGAAGATACACATCCTTCACATTCTTGGGCATAAAAATATACTGTTGTTTCAGAGATTCTACTGTTTTAAAACCTTCATATGCTGCATAGAAATATGCTTTATTTGCTGATAGTTCAAGTATCGTCTGTAAGTTGCTACTCATCGTGGCAGTAAATAGTAAAGTTTGCCGTTTCTTTGGTAAGCACTGAAAAATAACTCTCAACTCTGCTTCAAAGTTAATGTCCACTACTCTGTCTGCTTCATCCAAGACTAGAAACTGTCAAACAAGATTCTGTGTCAGACGTAAATTTGAGTGCATAAGCAGGAACGCAACTTAACTACTACTTTAATAGCAGGCCATCTTACTCAATGAATGCCTAATGTAAGGTGCACTCAACCTAGTTAAATTCAATTACATTAATCCCAAATAGGATCTAGAATCCAGATACAACATAGTGTGCCTCTTGAAATACTTTCAGCTAGGATTTTTAACAAGAATAAGAAGATAAACAGCAACTTCTAAAAAAACTAATCATTGACGAAAAGATTAATCACCTTAGTTTTAGAAAAAATAGCAGGAATATCAGGATTCTGTTCAATAAGAAATTTAATTCTTCCAGGAGTGGCAACGACCACATGCGGCCTCTGTATCAAACTCCGAGACTGAGTAATCATATCCATCCCGCCAACAATCTCCACGCACCGCAGCCCCAAACCCGACCCGAGAGCCCTAAACTGATCCGCCAATTGGTGGGCCAGCTCCCGCGTTGGAGTCACCACCAGCGCAAACACCCCATACGGGTCTTCGGCAAGTCGGTGGAGGATTGGGAGGACGAAAGCCGCCGTCTTGCCGCTCCCAGTTTGCGCGAGGCCCAGCACGTCCCTGCCCGCCAGGATTTTGGGGATGCAGTGGTACTGGACTGGAGTGGGCTGCTTCATCTTGAGCTCCTTGCAGGTGTTCACGGCCCATTCCGCCAGCCCTAGGTCGGTGAAGGTGATGTGCGACGGCGTAGGGTTGGGGTTTAGTTCTTTCTCCAGCACCTTCACGCTGGTTTCTGATGGCGGGGGCTTCTGGCTGGCGGCGCTTGTTGTGGTTGGTTTCCTTTTTTTCCGGGAGAACAATGGGAAGTTTTCGTCAAGTTCGATTACTTCATTCATGGTTGCTAAGCTCTTTAACCCTAATAGATGCACAACAAATTAAATTGGGGGTTTGGAAGAATCTGGGAAGGGAGAAGCACTTCAACTGCTGGAAACAGCGCCCGCGTAGAGCGGCAGAGACCCTTGGCGGCGACGGCGACGGCGACGTGGAAGCAACGGCGCACAGCGTATACGTTACCCTTAAACCCTCATAAATAACAAATTAAAAATACTCCTCCTCTCTCATCAAAACTACTAGTAGTGGAGTATTTCTTTTTGACGTTTTATAGTATTATAATTATAATTTACTTTTTTATTTGAATTGTTATACAATTTTCTTTTATTGAACTAATTTTATTTAATATTTGTAATTAGGGTTAAGTATCAAATAAGCATCTATCATAGTGGTCTTTATCACGTTTAGGTCCATATAGTTGAAGTTGGGCCAACTAAACCCTCAAATTACCTAATTTTTAACAATCGGGCCCTCCGCCTTAACGGCTGTTTAATACCGATAAGAATTTATTTTTATTTTTTTCACCAAAGTCGTCGGAAACTCGCCGAAAAATACATCTCTCATTTTCTCTTTCGTTTTTCCAGATTCCGGCGGTATCAACCGCTCATTTTCAGATTCCGCCATTAATATAGGCCTCTCTTTCCAGATTCGCAGCGTCTTCTCTCTCTGAAAATCCTTCCGCGGACCTTCCATCCGGCGAGAAGCCGCCGCCTCCTCTTGAATCTGTGGCGAGCCGCCACCTCGGGAAGACCGGTGGGTCGGCGTCTTCCATCCCTCGATCTCTCTCTCTCAAAAATCGAATAAACAAGGAAAGCCCTAACTTTTCCCTCGAGATTTTGTCGTTGCCGCTGCAATTCCCGACGAACAATCGGCTCACCTCTCTTCTCTCCACACGCTCCACTGAAATCTTATCCAGTTGCTGCCCTCTCTCCCATAGCAGACCAGTCGAGCTTTCCAATCGCTCTCGCCTGCAATCTGAGCTTCAGTTTCGCCGCATAGAAGGGCTTCCGCCATGGTTGCCTCCATGGAAGCTTGCTCCAACTATTGTCCTATCTCTGGATTCTCTCTCCTTCTCTTTCAAATTAAAACATATATTTGTATGGGAAATATGGTTAGTATATAATGATCAATAGAGTGATTGTTTGAAGACGATGCTAGTAAAGGTGAGATTGCCAGAGAACTTAGAAAGAAGAGAAAATGAGCAGTTGATATCGCCGAAATCTGGAAAAGCGGAAGAGAGATTGAGAGGTGTATTTTCCGGCGACTTTGGCTAAATTAAAAAAAAAAAAAAAAATCTTAACGGTGCTAAACAGCCGTTAGGGCGGAGGGCCCAATTGTTAAAAATTAGGCACTTTGAGGATTTAGTTGGCCCAACTTCGACTATAGGGATCTAAACATGATAAGGGCTACTATGATAGGGGCTTATTTGATACTTAACCCTTGTAATTATAATAAAGATATAACAAATAAAAATAAAATAAAATAATTATATAAATTTATATTTTTTAAAGAAAATTAAATATATATTTTTAATATGTGTGAAAAATGAGAGTGGATTATCTTAATAAAACAAAGTGAGTAGTTCAATAATACTTCAATGTTTACAATCAATATAATTTATGTAAAATTATTCAAATATATACCATGCACCCCATAAAAAGTCCAATTAATTATAACGAACATATCCGAGTATGTCTCATTTATTTATTGAATAAGAGCATTAGGCTCATCGTTTGACTTGAGTCAATTTCGATGATGAGCCGATAGATACAGAGTATGTTGGCTCATCTCCTTTAATGGCTTGAACGTGTCATACACGTTATTTTTTTTAAAGAATATTTACGTGGACTCGCCGCAACCACACAAGAAGAGAATGAAAATGGAGAAGGTGAAAGAGTTGAGAGAGAGAAATAGAATTTGCCTATAGGGCTTTTAAAATAATTCATAGAATTGAATAATGGGCTTTAAACATTAATTTGAACTTTTAAAATTAGTTTGAGCTTTGCTAAACGTTAAAATGATCTATTTAATTATTTTAATCTTTAATTTTTTATTAGTTTAATTTTAATAATTTAAATTAATATAATTACATTCATGCAATTAAATAAATAAAAAGGTAAAGATCAAAACTACTCCAAAAAAAATGGTCTCAGAGCATGAATGAGCCAGCAATTGACTCAACTGTCAAATCTCCAATGTATCACAATATTGCAAAAATGTATTCCCAACGTCCCACAATCTTATTTTTATTTATAAGCACACCTTTCATGGTTAATCTTAATTTGTGTTTTCAATTTCAACTTCAATTTAAATAATTTTTATTTTTATTTTTTGAGGGAATTTTGAATTTAGAAGTTTCTTTTCATAGTTTAAATATCAATAATAAATTTGAGATGCCAACTAAGGTTTATTAAATTAATGATTTCGTAAGTGTAGATGAATGTTAAATTGGGATAAAAATCATTAAGCATGAGTATTGTTAATTTGTTAGGATATTTTCGATGATATAGATTATTTCTCGACTTATTATGTCATCTTGATAAAAAAAATAAATAAATAAAGAGGAGCTGGAGAGCTTATATATGAAATGAACTCCCGTTTGTAAGCAGCTCTGTGAGGGTAAGGTATCGCTCCCCTCCCCAAATAAAAAAAAATTAACCACCCCTAACGAAGCCAGCACAAATTTATTGCAAAATAAGTCTATTCTAATTGCCATCACACCTCAAAAAGCCAAAAAAAAAAGAAAACAAAGAAATGAGGAGAAGCGTTGCTGTTTCTGCAATTGATGTGATTCGTGGAAGAGTATTTTTTGCAGCTCCATTTTCGCATAAATTTGGTATTCTCTCTCCTCCATTGTCTTTCTTTTCTTTCAATTTTTATAGCAATCGACCTTTTTCTCGTAAGGTGCCCAGAATAGATTTCAGTTGTGTTAAAGAATTAGATGATGCTATTCGCTTGTTTCAAGAAATGAAGATAATGCGGCCGCAGCCTTCTGTTCCCACGTACAACAATCTTTTGAGTATTACTGTAAAGATGAAGCAGTATTCTTTTGCACTCCATATGTTCGACGAAATGCGTCGAATGGGTACCCCCGTTAATCATTTCACTTTCGCTATCTCTATCAATTGCTATTGCCTTCTCAAACGTGTAGACTTTGGATTTGCTGTAATGGGCATCTGCTTCAAGAGCGGTTACGAACCTAATGTTGCCACATTCACCACTCTCATTAAAGGTCTTTTCTTTGATGATAAGGTCACCGACGCAGTGAAATTGTTCCTAACGATTTTGGATTTTAGAATATGCAAGCCTAATGATGTCATGGTTCTTACTGTCATAGATGGGCTTTGCAAATGTAGACAAATTCTTGTTGCTCGGGATTTGGTTCGTAGATTAGAAAGAGCTAGGTGGAGACCTGATGTTAAGTCTTATAACGCATTGATTAACCGGTTATGCAAATGTGGAATGGTGGATGATGCTTTCCAACTTCTATCTAAGATGGTTGGCAAGGGTATTACACCTGATGTTGTCTCATATAATTCGATGATTCAGGGGTTGTGTGACGTTGGTAGAGTGGAAGATGTTGAACACTTGCTAAATGAAATGGTGAATTCTAATATATCTTTTAGCGTCATTACTTTCACCATAGTGATTGATGCATTCTGCAAGGAAGGAATGCTGACAGAGGCTGAAGATGTGTTGAAAATTATGAAGCAACGAAATGTTAGTCCTAATATTGTCACTTATAATGCGTTAATGGATGGGTATTGTTTGCGAGGGGAAATCTATAAAGCACGGAAAGTACTCGATTCCATGGTAGATAGGGGACTTATGCCTGACATCTTTAGCTATAACAGGTTAATGAATGGATATTGCAAGAATGGAAGAGTGGGCGATGCTTGGCGTCTTTTTCTCGAACTTCCTTGTAAAGGTTTGGAGCATGACTCGTGCACTTATAATATCATGATACATGGATTGTTTAGTAAAGGCAGATTTTCTGACGGCTGGCAGCTTTTCAAGGATATGCAAGTTCGACGATTAAGTCCAGACTTGCACACTTATACTATATTGTTGGATGGGTTGTGTAGGAATGGGGACATTGATGAAGCTCTTTCATTACTACACAGTATTGAAGTGAAAGGAGTTAATCCCAATATATTCATATACGGTGCTGTCATTAACGGATTATGCAAAAATGGAAAACTTGATGTTGCAAGAGATCTTTTTAACCAACTTCCTTCTAGAGATGTGTTACCTAATGCTCGAACATATAATATGATCATTGGTGCACTTTGTCAAGAAGATTCTTTGGAGGAGGCAAAATGTTTGCTTATGGAGATGCAAAACCGCGGTTGTGCACCAAACGACCTAACATACAACATCATGGCTCGATGTTTGCTAAAGAAGAATGATTTTCAGCAGGCAATACCGTTTTTGGAAGAAATGCGCCAAAAGGGATTTTCAGCGGATGCTTCTACTTTTTCCATGCTAATTGATCAAATGCAAGGACGATGTGAAGATGATTTTCTTTTCAAATTGATGAAGGATGTTTTGCCCAAGGAAATTGTGTCAGTCCATTAATTCGTCTAAAATACAGCCAACATCATGGGGATTGATACTTGTCTATTTCTTCTTCTTCTTCTATTAGTAATTTTTTTTCTCCTTTTTCTTTTCATCCGAAGATTTTTCTCGTGATGTTTGGATGGGCATGATTGAGGTTATTTTACTCATGTTGGTTTTAAGTTAGCTTCGTAGGATCATATTGTTGCTTTTATTTTGATACTGGGAGGTGTTTTAAGTAGCAACTTTTATGGTTACTATCTTAAAAGGCCATTTTATTACTTGATATTATTAGTTCACCCCTGTTTGATATGGGTTTAAAAGCAGGATAAGTTAAATTAATATGGATTTATGTAGTGTTTGATATTATGTGTTACTAATATGGTCAACTCCAGGTTTATCCCAAGACCCTAGCTTATTTTGTGGGATTAACCCACACTAATTATCCCACCTCCCCCATGGGATTAACCCACACTAATTATTCCACCCCCTCCATAGGCTACTAATTTAGGTATTTGATATGTTAATCCAACCTATTTCAATGGATACCAAACACTTTTTGGGATTAATTACCAATGATATCAAACACCCATCTGAGATTAGAAATCATGACTAATCCACACTAAATTATCAGGATAATTTATATCCTGATTAATTCACACTAATTGTTATCAACAAAAGTATTAGTATGTAGGGATGTCAATGGGTGGGTTTTACCCGGACCAGAACCATTAAAATTGTTACGGTTCCGGAACCAGAACCGACCCATTGCTTAATTGATCCACACCGGACCAGACCATTAAGTGAAAAATTAATGGGTGTGGGTAGGTTAATTACCCATGGGTATTATAAGACCCATAGACCCAATAATACCCATTACCAAACTTAAAAAAGCCCATGGACTCATGACCAAGACCCAGCCACCCCCACCCCACCCCCCGCCTCCAAATTTTTTTTTTTTTTTTTTTAATTTTATTAAAAATTTTCCTCCCCAATTCCACCCCAGCCCCGCCACCCCCACCCACCCCACCCACCCCCCATCCCCCCCCCCCCCGCCAAATTTTTTTTTTTTTAATTTTTTTAAAAAAAATTCCTCCCCAATTCCACCCCAGCCCGGCCACCCCCACCCACCCCCCACCCCCCCTCCAAAAAATTTTTTAAAAAATTTTTCCTCCCCAATTCCACCCCAGCCCCGCCACCCCCACCCCCTCCAAATTTTTTTTTTTTTAATTTAAAAAAAAAAAATTCCTCCCCAATTCCACCCCAGCCCCGCCACCCCACCCACCACCCACCCCCATCCCCCTCCAATTTTTTTTTTAATTTTTTAAAAAAAATTTCCTCCCCAATCCCACCCCAGCCCCGCCACCCCCACCCACCCCCCACCCCCAATTTATTTTTTTTTATTTTTTTTTTAAATTTTAAAAAAATTAAAAAAAATTTGGGTGGGGGTGGGTGGGGGTGGCGGGGCTGGGGTGGGTTTGGGGAGGAAAATTTTTAAAAAAATTAAAAAAAAAAATTTTGGAGGGAGGTGGGGGGTGGGTGGGGGTGGCGGGGCTGGGGTGGAATTGGGGAGGAATTTTTTTTTTAAAAAATTTAAAAAAAAAATTTTTTTGGAGGGGGGGGTGGGTGGGGGTGGCGGGGCTGGGGTGGGATTGGGGAGGAAAATTTTTTAAAAAAAATTTAAAAAAAAAAAAAATTGGAGGGGTGGGTGTGGGGTGGGTGGGGTGGAATTGGGGAGGAAATTTTTTTAAAAAAATTAAAAAAAAAAAAAATTGGAGGGGGTGTGGGGGTGGCGGGGCTGGGGTGGGATTGGGGAGGAAATTTTTTTTAAAAAATTTAAAAAATAAAAATTTTGGAGGGGGGGTGGGGGGTGGGTGGGGTGGCGGGGCTGGGGTGGGATTGGAGAGGAAATTTTTTAAAAAAAAAAAAAAAAAATTGGAGGGGTGGTTGGGGGGTGGGTGGTGGTGGGTTAGCGGCAAAGCAGGTCGGGTCGGACCGGACTCATAACAAACGGGTCGGGTCGGATTAGGGCTGACAATTTTTGACATGATACGAAAATATGATACACTCTTACAGGATGGAGGGAGTATAATGTTTCCCAAGTAATTGGAGGAGCAAGAATTTAGGTGAATATGCCGACCAAAATCTGAATTAAAAAAAAATGAGAGGCGGATTTAATTAGTGAGGAGGAGATTGAATTATATAGGCCGGCAGTGATCAGCTTTAAGCTAGTTGTGGATTTGGTGATTGACCTAACCTATTTCTTCCTCTAGTATTCCACTATCGCCGGAAAAATGGAATCTCCATTCAAGTCCGACGTTCTCAAAGGAAAGGTAGCTCTGCTCACCGGGGGCGGCTCCGGTATCGGGTTTGAGATCTCCACCCAGTTTGGGAAGCACGGAGCCTCCGTCGCCATCATGGGCCGCCGCAAGAATGTCCTCGACGGCGCCGTTTCCACCCTCACCTCCCTCGGCATCCCCGTATTCACTTTTCTTTTCATCATCTTCTGATTCCTGCTCTCTATTTCCTATTTGTGTGTTGACTTACAAATAATATTCTATTTTTTCAGGCAATTGGAATTCAAGGGGATGTTCGGAAAGTGGAAGATGCAAAACGAGTGGTGGAGGAAACGGTGAGGCATTTCGGGAAGCTTGACATTCTGGTGAATGCTGCAGCCGGAAATTTCCTAGTTGCAGCTGAAGATCTCTCTCCCAATGGCTTCAAAACAGGTTATGTATATATAAATGGATTGAAAAGTAACAAGTTCGAAATTGATCTTGACTTGTGTTATGTTGTAACGCAGTTATGGACATTGATACTGTTGGGACATTCACTATGTCTCACGAAGCACTCAAGTATCTGAAGAAAGACACCTCATCATCATCATCATCATCATCATCTAGTGGAGGCCTTATTTTGAACATCAGCGCCACTCTGCACTACACGGCTGCTTGGTATCAGATCCATGTCTCTGCAGCCAAGGCTGCTATTGATGCAATGACAAGAAATTTGGCACTCGAATGGGGCACCGATTATGATATACGAGTTAACGGCATTGCACCCGGTCCTATAGGAGATACGGCCGGCATGAGTAAACTTCTGCCTGATGAAATCGGTAACAAAACCAGGGAATATATGCCTCTCTACAAACTTGGAGAGAAATGGGATATTGCCATGGCTGCTGTGTACCTTGCCTCTGATGCTGGTAATCATCTTACATTTCATTCTTGCAACACCAACTTTATTTATGGATTCATACAAGCATAACTGTCACCAAAGGTGTATCTACCAATGATTGGATTTATTTCAAAACTTGTTTGAGTTTATGGTATGGCACATTTGGTGAAGCAACCTGTCTTCTTACTTGAATAATATTCATGATTGCAGCAGCCACTGTCTTTAGGTCTTAGGCTTTGACACCGTTGATTTCTTCATTTTCCCTTATGTAATGGTTAAGTGTTGTATGTGAAGGTAAATACATCAACGGGAGCATCCTGCCTGTTGATGGAGGATTGTGGTTGAGCCATCCTCGTCATCTGGCTAAGGAAGCTGTGAAGAAGATCTCTCGATCTGTAGAGAAAAGATCTCGTGCTGCCCCAGCCGGCCTTCCCACCAGCAAACTGTAGCCGATTGCATAAGCCGTGGCGTGGGCTTAATTAGTGTGCCTATAGTTGAAACACCATTTGTCGAATTCTGCGTGTAACATTAAAAATAAGAAGGAAATAACCTCATCTCCTTCCTAGTAAATTAAAAGGATTACGTGATCGTCTTCTGCTTGGTGTTTCGAAATGCCTTCCCATTTATTTATGTTCTCAGTTAAAATATGGCAGCTCTGTTTTGTTTGGAGAAACAAATGGAACCCTTTCCAGATTTGATCAAAAAATTATGTAAACTGAATTTGCATAACTGCATCAGCTACACTACACCCAAATTGAGAAACTGAAGGTGCAAAATATTCGTAGAACATGTCAGTTTGTGTGTGTTCTGACCAGGCAGGCATGGCTGGGCTTCTATCAACTATCTACTCTATATGTATCCTGTGTCAATATCTTTCAGCCGTCCGATTTCATCAGAAAGCGAGTATGACTTCGCCCCCGTTTAGTTGAAGGAGCATGCAAGAGTTCAACATCTGTGCAGAGGAGCAGGATATATATCCAGGGGTTGATACCTAAGACGGTCATTATGCGGTAATGGTCCATCCTGCCCAGCAATGACGAGATTTAGATTAAAACACAGCATTTTTGGACAGTCAAATTTAAAGGACTACATTATGAGCATCTAATTAAGTGAGAATAAAATTTAGCAGTAGAAAGGCTTACCTCGTCCAAGTTAATCTGGTATGGTTTCACAAAATCCTCAAACATAATTGGTGACAGTCCTTTTATTCTTTCTTCCACTTCCTGGGAAAGAAACAGTGGAAATAAGAACAGATAGTCATATGCAGGAGAAGTAAGGCACTCATGTAGTCGAGGGCAAGCTTAAAGTAACTATAGATCATTATCTGTGAAAAGAACCATATCTTACCAATCCAGTTATCCTTGAACGTTCGACCAGTTCTTGGGTTATGATATCTAATATATGCTGGTTGTCCCTCAGTCCCTTCATAGCAAGTTCCTCAGTCTCATCGATGTACTGTTGTAACAATGAATCCATTATCACATTACTACTATAAGTAAGTTGAAACAATATATGACGATAAACAGAATATCTAATTACATGCTTCCATCTTGTTTTATTTCTCTTGTATATGCTACTGGAATTTGCTATAGTTTCAATTTTCAACCCTTTGTATTACTTTATCTCCTCTAGTTCTGATTTTTTGGTTTCAATACAATTCTTTTGATCCAACTTTGTCTTTCATGCCTATGGGGAACCGGAGATATTGATTTGAGCCAACCTGGTAACATGCTTATTTGCTATCATAATCTATTAATGAGTTTCCTATTAATCACAATGGCCGATAACACATTTTTAATGCACAGCCCTGAAAATTGCAATCTTCATAATTAGATATGATGAAAGACACGTAGAATATTAGACTTTCAGAAACACACCCTCGTATACATGAATCAATTGATACTCAGGTCAGGTCTAAATAAGGCCACGTCGTTATGAGGTCGAACAATTAAGTTTCTAACCTATGCCGTTAGCTAAATAAATGACAGTATGAAGAGTGTTATCCTGTAATGTAGGCAGCAGTAATATTAGCAATACACAATATCGTCCACATAATTTTTCATGCAACCAAAATAAATATACCAAGGCTTAGTGAAGTTACCCTTGTTAACTCCCTTGTGAAAAGCTCAGAAACTTCAGGTGTCATTTTTGCAGGGATCACATGAGGGTCGTCCCACTAATATGACGAAAGTTAAAGAAAATTAGTTGTTATAGAATAAGTAGTTAGAACAAAAGAACCACATCATCTACTTTGTATTTCACCATATTGAAGTAAATAATACCCTGTATCTTATCATTTCACCATCCGGGTTATCTGGTCGATCAACAAGCCCAATTCTTCTTGTCAAGGCAGTGAGCCCTAGCCTGGGATTTCTTGGGCTAATTACCATTTCTCGAGCAATCTGAAAGAGATGAAATAACGATGCATCAGTAATGCAATCGCCATATACAATGGTGATGACAATAATGAATTTCCTGTTTCTCCTTTTCAAATTCTATCTACATGGAGTGGGTAAAAAGTTGATGGTAAGGTTCAGCACCAATTCATGTTACCTTGGTAATTTTCTCAAGATCATCTCTTCCTCCATCAGTAATGTCATCACCATATACAATGCGCTCGGCACAACGCCCGCCATGAGCTACCACCATTTGCATTTGCATGTACCCAAAGGTGGTATAACCTTGATCTACTGTGTCTTCCCGAGGATAAAAGACAGACACAGCAGTCTCCTGCTCAAGCAGACAACAGATGAAATCCATTAGATATGTATCCAAATAAAACAAATTATATCCACATATTACACCATACCTTACCACCAGGTAGCAGCTGAGAAAATGCATGCCAGTCAAATCGAGGGAATAAGTGAGCTAATAGTATGTGACCAGCTTCATGCACCGCCAAAAGTCTTTTCTTTTCTAGAGATACCTATAAAAGTGTTGGATACTATCACAGATATGAAAGAAAATATATAAAATAGCTATCTTTGTTCCTAAGAAGCCGTACACTTTGTTCACATTTCTGCTGCTCTTCCTCTGTGAGAAGAACACCCATTCCCTCAAGCAGCTGCTTGTCCAAGACATCAACAATATCCTGCTGATAGATCTTCAAGTGTCCTTTCCTGACCTGCTTTCATGTATAACTTATCATTAAAGAGAAGACCTACATGATCAAGGATAGAATAACTGCTAATAAGGCCTAAAAAGTTAGCAAACACATCTGACATTAAGTTCTGACATGATCTATGAAATGGGCGACTGCATCTTCTGTGAATTAATAATCTCAGTACGAGAGATGGGAGTTATACTATAGTAATATGTGATCTCTAATGTCAAATGGACATGCGGCACAGCAAACAAAAATAGAAAGAAAAATCATACACCAGGTGTGGTAGCTTTCAAGCTCGGGATGAGTTAAGTACACGATGGTGCATGTTAAACCATATTAATGCACAAAACTCCAGAACCCTATATTTGACAAGTACCAAAACAACAACCATCCATATCCACGTCTTACCATGATCTGGACAAGCATGAAAAAGTATAAAGAAAATCATCTTTGGTGACTAGCAATATAAAGAAGACTCGAAATAGATAAAGAGGAAGAATCAAACAGACATTAATTAGCCAAAAAAAAAATTGGGGTGCAGGACAAGATTCAATTGCTAGCATAAATTGATATAGACATCATAAATGATACTCCCTCCGTCCCATAAGAAAGTATCACATTTTCCATTTTCGTCCATCCCATAAAAAAGTACCACATCCATTTTGGGACATGACCCTACTTTCTCTTTTTAACCACAACCATTCATTTTTATATAACCCACAATCAATTCAACCACAACCACTCATTTCCACTCAACACATTATCTACCAACCTTTTTTCTTAAACTCGTGTCATCCCCAAGTGATACTCTCTTATGGAACGGAGGGAGTAGAATATATAGAACTACAACAATAACATTTTTGCAAAACCCCCTAACAGAAAAGGGACGAACGACAAATTCAAAGTACATTGCTTTGTTTTTATTTCCATGTTCTTTTCAGGGTCCCATTATGTGTATCAGTGAAGCCAACTCACAAGAAAAGCAGATAAATACACCGAATAAAAGTGCACTCTCAAATATCATAACAAATAAACTTACAGACATTATTCCAGCTTCATTGACTAGATTTCGTATATCTGCTCCAGAGTACCCAACAGTGCGAAAGACGACCTATGGAGATGGAAAAAAGAGCAACTAGAATTAAGCATAAGCATGAAGAGTATATTTGATTGGATCAGTTCCTTGTAACCAATCAGTGATGAGAAAACAAAGAATCATACTTAAAGAATACATTAAGCGGAAACAACCTTTTCAAAATCAACATCTTCAGCAAGTTTTTTCCCAGCACTATGAACACCAAAGATTTGCACTCGTTGCTTTGCATCAGGTAGCCCAATATATACACGGCGGTCAATACGTCCAGCGCGAACAAATTCTAAGTCCAATTCATCTGGTCTGTTTGTAGCACATATGAAAATAACAGCTTGCCTCAATGAGAATCTATCAACACCAATTCTTTCTTTCCTGCAAATAATTTACTTAGGTGTTATGCTTAATAAACAGTAAAAATGTGCCAATAATAATACAACAAAAGTGAATGAAACTGAAAAATAACAAAATATGAGTAGCCATTCAGTTTTAATTTCATAATAGACAAATCATTCGCCATATATGTCCACCAAGCTTAGTAGTGTTTCTGGACAACTCCTTTATTCTTGGCAAATAGCCAGAGGTGATGAAGATTATGATTTGGTAGAGACCTCTTGATTTTCTTTTATGGAACCGGTTCAAGCTTCGCATCCTTTTGCCCCAAATCTTTAATCAGTTAAACGGTTTATATATTTTGTAAGTACATGGTTGACTTAAATAAAATAGTTGCTTGAAAGGAAATTCAACATTTGAACTCATCATGCAGTTTTGAGTTGCTATGTCACACCGGGATCAGGTATTATTGTCAAAATAATATCACTACAAATAAAGATGAATTGCCCCCTATGACCCAGTTTTCCTTCACAAAATTGATTATCAAAACAATCTTGCCATATATATTTTGCCGTTCCGTTTTCCTTCCACAGGTTCTCCAAACTAGCCTAGGCCATGCAAGTGACTGCATGGCTAAATCCAAGCATATCGCATAATTTAAGACAATAGTTATCCAATCAATTTTGTTCTCTTTTACTGGCTACCTTAGCTGAAAAAGAATTTTTATTATAGTCTTTGAAGGAGACATAAGAATCATTCTTTTCTTGCCTTACTAGGAGTCTACGACTAGACCACATACCACCAGTAAACATGACACGGAATTTTATGCTCTTAAAAGAGAATGCATTTTTTATCACTTACTCTCCATCAAGCTGAGCAATTAGTGCTTCAAATGTTGCTCTTCTTCGTGGATCCTTCTTAGCATGTCTTCCAGCAATAGCATCTATCTCATCCACAAATACAAAAGAAGGAGCCTACAAAAAGGAGTGTCGTATTGAAATATATCTTCCAACAACTAGCATGCTCTCATAAAAAATAGTCTGTATATGAATGCCAGACCAGGCCCTAAAAGTTTTTCCAGATAGTGTAGGATGATATAATTAATGCTTGAGGACAAGGACATAGACTTGGACGAGTAGCTCCATGTGAAGCTGTGGCCTTTTTAGTGTAGATATCAGCATCAGAATCAAGAGAAAATCATAATATTATCTTTGCTATGCTGCCCTTCATGATTAAGTTGGAGATTCTTTGATCCTTGAGGAATTCCACAGAACTAGTGGACAAAAGTAAATGAGAGATAAAGTAAATTACAAAACTGAATACATAATTCAAACAAGACTAGCACTGGTCCTTTAGTTTTTGTCTCTTAAAACTGTAGAATAATACTCCCTCCGCCCCACTTATCTTGGCACATTTGCTTTGGGCACGGAGATTAAGAATAAGGTGTTAAGAGTGTAAAGTGGGTAGGGACCACTTATTTAATGTGTGTAGAGAAGGTAGGGACCACATACTAGTTTTGGAAAGTACCATTATAAATGGGACAAACTAAAAAGGAAAGTGTGCCGAGATAAGTGAGACAGAGGGAGTATGCATTCAGCATACTACAATCTAACTATTTTTCTTGTTAAAAATGTACTTTGCTTTATATAATTATCAGAATACATTCAGAACACTCAATCCCCCTATTATTCCATTTCATTTATGGAAAGGGAAAGCTCAACCATTTAAATTTTGAACCCTGCAGCAATGATAGCAAGGCCACTCACAAACTCTTGGTGAGCAGGTGTTCAGCCAAACTAAACTTGATACTGAAACTATTACTCGCGATTGATATCTCACAAGATACAAGATAGCTTGATGATAGACGGATGCTTACATTTCTTCTTGCTATTGAGAATAACTCATTAATTCTTGCAGCACCACTCTTCTCACTATCAGTAAATTCTGCACCAGAAGCAAAAACAAAAGGCAGCCCACTTTCCTTAGCTAGTGTCCTTGCAAAGAGTGTTTTCCCTGTTCCTGGGGGTCCAGATAGAAGCACACCCTGCATGACAGCGTAAACTACACCTTCAGTGTCTAGTTCATGTTTCAGATATACTGTCTCATCATCTATGAGATATGGTTAACTTACTCGTACAAAAGCCACATCCTTTTCATAATACTGCATGGGGTTTCCCATATATATCATCAATTCATCCAAAAGATCCCAGACATCTCCTCCTAATACTACACTTTTATACATAGATTTAGCTTCACCAACTTCACCAACTGGCTGAGTAAAATGAACAATATATCACACATTACTCGCAAACTGAACAAACCAAAGATCTACCAAACTTTAAAGAAAAAATGAGCTCTCACCAAAATGAAGTTTTCAGCATATGCCATATCAAAAAGTTGATTATATTTCTTATAAAGAAATCTGTTTGTTGTAATATGAAGAAGCATCAGAGATTCCCTGATGAACCATAAGATTAGTATTCCAGGCAATAGTGCAAATACAACTTTCAGAAAATAATGGATCTGCCGCTTCTGCAGAAGATCTACTTCAACTCCAGAACCTGATATTGCCTCAAACAAAAAGGGATCAAGTGGGATATCAACCTAGACACGTGATGAATAAGTAAGCAAGAGTCCAACCAAAGGAGAAAAAAACCACTGTCAGAACATAAAGATGACATTATACTCACAATAAATTCTAAAGGGAACCCTTCATTCATGGTCACATACAATCGTTTGAGATCCTCTGTAAAGACAACTGCAGCAACCTGAAAAAACGAAAAAATTAATATATATATATATATATATATATATATGTATATGTGTGTTCACTAAGAATATATGGCATATCATAAACATTTTGCCTTCTGAAATTCATAATTTTGTTTTCTATGTGGTCAAGAATATTCGAGTCGTGAAACAAGTTTACTGCAGTTGACTGAACCATGTCAAATATGGTCCAGAGAACCTGCCTCCATTCCCTAAAACGATGTAAGGACTACCAATTACAAGAATATATTGAAATGTATGTTCTTCCTGGCAGCATTATGCAACTTTCAAAGCAATAATGACTAGCCTATACACAATGGTGGCGCTCAGGATCTTACAGAAAGATATAATCAGTCGGAACGAGGACGACATATATACAGATTAGGAGATTCCGACAAATCATGCATTAACAAGAAGGAACTGAAGAAAGGTATAATTGTACCTCAGAGGAATCAAGTTTTTGTAGGAAATAAGTGTAAGGAAGTTTTGGTCGGTAGCGCCACCATCTTTTGGAGATCCACAGCGCCCTTGTTCCTTGTTGGTTTTGGGCCTTCTCAACTATATCCTTGCGAAGACTGTTCTCAACCTCCTTCATGTCAAATTCCACCACATACTTGGAGTTCAACGAATTAAGTTGCTCAACCAAGTTCTCCTTCTGAAGAATTTCTTTCCATGCTGCAAGTCTATCACGCCATGTTCCTCCAATAACTTGACTCCCAACTGTCAGAAACTCCAATAAGAAAGACCATGGAAAAGAACAGGCAATAGAACACTTCTATGCATAGTAGTCGGCTTATACAGCATAACTCAAATTCACGCAAAAAGGTTATTCTCCTACAAACAGCAATACAGGGTCAACAATGTTACTGGCACTATTCTTTGTGTCTTAAACTGGAAAGCTAAAAGTTGTTCAGCTGGTGGCAAAATTGACAATCAAATCCCGAGAAATAGAGTAGAGCAAAAATTTAAACCATGTAAAACCTAATGTCCATGAAACTAAAGAAATCATAAGAAACAAACCTGATAGACCCAAATCCTCCTGGAGAACCTGTTTGTCCTCAGTGTTCAATGTTGAGTCCTGTTCTATTATTTTTTTTATGCTTTTTTGGGCCTTTTCTGCATCATCCTCCCATGCATTCTCCCCAACAAAAGAAGTATCATGTACAAGTGTCCCATCAAGTCCTTCAACAAACCTTTTGAGTTTCATACCTCTGGGAGTAGCTTTCCTCCATAACCCTTGCTTGAATCTATATGATCAAGATAAGTAAGCATTGAGCAAGAAGAAATTGGAGCGGCAATTTCATCCAGAGCTAAGTAAAAAATTTAGAAAGTTAAGCAGTTATCCAAAGAAACTGTAGCTTCACTTGTTCCAGGCTCCAGCTTCATTCGTAATCAACCATGCGGATCCAACAACTTCTGAAAATAGCTTAATACATAAAAATCCTAGAAATTGTAGCACACTGCCTATTTCAAGCCACCCTCAAAACCTTAGACAATTTGTTTAATATTCCTTGTGATACAATCAGTAACCAAGGATTGTATGGATACTTCGGAAATACAAAAAAAAAAAAACCATATAATCACATCATTTGATCGCCTAGTGAATCCTTATCCATATAATTAATTAATTAAAAAAAAAAAAGATGACTGTCTCATTAGTTTTATGGCACATTCCAAACTATCATTCTGTAAAAAGATTGAATTTAATCACCATATGAGTCTTTGACTTTGTAGTTTCAATCACCAATCTCTCAGTAACAAAAGCTAGCCGCATCAACTAGTTTCCCACTGATTCAGAATACCACAGAGAATAACACAAGAAGCAACAAGAATTTTAGATGAGAACACCACTTACTTTTTCAAATTAGTGGGTGTAGGCTCAGGAATTAATGCATCCATGTACGCCTCAGCCAACTCTCTCTTTTCACGCTCAATAAGAGGAGCTCGGACCGCCTTAAATAAACTTTGACAGGAAAAGACAGCCACAAATATGTATAACACTAAAGCACCTAATCTTCTTGAATCCCAATTCTTTACATCCTGAAAAACATAAAAGCATTCGAAAATTGAAACGCATACACATAGCCAAGAAAGACTGGAATAGCAATGCTAAACATTACTAAAAGGCATCTTCATGGCTTCAGCACAACGAATCATACCTTCCAACTTTCCCATTTATTCCAACTGATAAATTGAGGCAGTAGCTCGGAGTTTACGCGCTCGAGCTTTTCCTGCGCCTTCCTCGCCGATTCCCTGGCTCTTCCCGAATACTCATCAACTGGAACCTTCAAATCAAACCCAGTTTCTCTCTTTACCGACTCCCCCAAATTCTCAAAAAACCGTTGAGAACCACGGCGAATGGACTGCGAAAGCCGCAGCCAAGAGAACCCTTCTGGCTCACTTGAAGAGGCTGAAATTACAAACCTCTTTCGCCGTGAAATTTTGGGCCTGCAATTGGCCGAAAATGGTGCACATTGAAGAGGGATTGGTCGCCATTGAAGTGTCGCTATTTCCATAGCCAGAGAAAATTGCTCCGGACAACTTAAAATAGCCGGGAATTTGCAGTTTCAGATAAATTTTCTTCTTCTACCTGGCAGCAGGTCTCGACTCAGCTGCTTTGAGGGGCCATTGGCATTTCGACAGAGGAAGCATGGGATGGGTTTTACAAGGTTTTATCTCAATTTTGAAATACTACTTTATTATCTTAATAGCGCTCAACTTTATTTTAATTAACACTAATCCCCTTGTATCTCATTTTCTTGACATTTTTGCAAAAATAAAATGTTCGTTGAAATTTATACAGTATAATACTGAATGAACAAGAGTTTTTTATCGTTAAATTTTCTCTCTTTTCTAAATTTTTTTCTTCAAATTTTTCTACCTCTTCATTTTTCTTTTTTCTATTTAATTCTTTTTCAAAAAATCGTTAACTTCGATTCATTAAAAAATACTCCATTAAATTAAAGATTATGAGAAAATCTTTAATTTGAAGTAAAAATTATGAAAAGTAAATTTGAAACGAATAAGTTATGATCGTTTAAAATGTCAAAATTAATTTTTATTTTATCTCATTTATCTCTAATGTTGACCATCGTGCTATTTCTTCATTCTTTTTCGTTTTTTGTGGAAAAAAAATAACTAGATGCCACTTTTTTTCCTTTCAAAAAAGTTTATACGATTGTTTAATTATAATTATTTTAAATTTAAATATTTTTAAATTATAATAATTTTTAATATGATTAAGAAGAATAAAAATTGTATTAATTTTAATATGAATTTGTAAATAAAAATTAGTTTTATATTTTAAAATTAGAATTTAAAACATTAAGTATATAGCTTTATTTAATTATGTGTATGAATTTCATTGATATCTAGAAGGTAAGAAAATATATAGGAGGAATAGTCTAATGTGGAACTATTGGAACAAACACGTTTCATTCGTCTAATTCGTGCCAAGGCGCTGCGCGCCACAACTTTGGAACGAATTTAGTTTATTCATTGCATTCGTTCCAAGGCGCTTTAGCACGAATAGTACGAGTGAGCCGTATTTGTACCAAGTATTCCAAGAATCATTGCAAGTTATATCTAAGTAATGATTCTTAAGTAATAGTTGTAGACTTGTAGGTGATCATGGTGTGAACACCGAGGTACATGTTTGTTCCACCTTAAAGCTAAAAAATTCGAGCTTTACGACTCAAATCAACACTTGTTTGAAGGCCAACACCACCAATCGAGAACAAAAATTGGGTATTTATACTTGAATATTCAAGGTCAAATATATTGGCGCAAAAGACCAGATGGAATCCTCTATCCCACAATATTGTGTGTACCACGTGTACCACTCTTCATTTCTTTATTTTATAAATTGTTTTTTATAAAAATAAAAGTTATTATATTATTATAAACTCTAATTAGTATTTATCATTGAAAAATTAAAATTTAAAAAATTATATACCCTAACTTTGAATTAATGAACCCAAATAATCTATTATTAATTCAAATAAATATAAAAAAATAATTATAAACCCTAAATGGATGAGTGAACCCTTGTTAATTATCTTTATAAAATATAAAAGCATAATAAATTAAAATAAAATAAAAAATAATTTATTAATATAAAGAAATGAAGAGTGGTACACGTGGTACACACTATATTTTGGGACAGAGGATCCCATTTGGCAAAAGACAAAAAGACAATGTTAGCTATGGTCATTTTGCCTTGAAACGAGTTGTACCGAAGAAAACTTTCGACCATCTTTAAATTCAGCATGGCAGAAAACATATTGGCATATTTTGTGGGTGTAAAACAATGATTTGAAATATTTATGTTTATATGTATGCTACGAAACATATGGTTGTAATTTTGAGGTATAATTGCCTACATATGCTATGTTATGATTACGAATATGCTCTAAGTATTACAAGTAAATAAACCATGAATATAATACACAGTTCACACAACAAAAATAATCAAGCAATCATGTCTCTTTCCTTGCATGTTAACCACAACACAAACACCACATCATTTCTATCTACGAGGTCTACTCACATTAGGATCGTTACTACAAACCTGTTCCGACGTTATTGGTAAAATTACAGTCATTGATGGTATCGACAACACACACGAGACTGTGATGATTACGATCCAAACCCAATACTATTTTGACGCGATCGCCCAACTTGTCCAGGATTCAGAAGCGTTCCAACACCCTTGAAAGTTGAAATCACCTTTATAGAAAACACACCAATCTTCCAAATTAAGAATAGGCATCACATGTCCAACATATATATCACACAATGTCTAATTTATATGATAAGCATTCATACATGAAGATGGATTTTGCTTTGCTGTAATATTAAAAAAAAAACAGTAAAAATTTTGTGGATTATTAGTGGAACACCTGGCACGAATCAAAAAATTCAGCCTAGTCGTACCAACGTATAACGCGAGAATTAGGTGGAACGACAAGGACAAATAGAAAGATCCATCCCATTCGTCCTATTGAAATGCAGAGCTACTTGCAAAAGTAACAATCAAAATGCATTGGATATATCATATACTCATTTTGTCCCATTGATAAATGACCCACTTTCTTTTTTCGTATGTCTCATTGGATATATCATATATTCATTAATATTGCTAATTGGTGGAGGCAAAATCAGTAATCTCGTTAGTTCTTTTAGCAGCTTTCACATTCCGTTCTACAAATTATACAATGGTTTAGTAAGGGCAAATTGTCCATTTAGATGAAAATGGGGTAATATCTATTAGAAATATATTAGTGGACAACTATTAATTTTCACTAACTTCAATAGACATTTTGCACCACTAACGCATTTATTAATTCTCAATTAAATTTGAATAATTCTTTAAAAACTTAGTATTAATTATAATTCTAATTTCTCAATTAAATTTAAATGATTCCTTAAAAACCTTTATTAATTACTTCCTCTATCCCACTATAGTCTATAAATAGTTCAAACCTTTCTATCCCACTATAGTTTATAAATGGTTCAAACCTTTTCGACACAGAAATTAAAGAGAATGTGTAAATAGGTTAAAAGTGGTAGAGCCTACATTTTTTGTTGGATTAAAATTTTTCATTCATGTAAATGTGTCACTTATAGTGAGATAGCTCAAATAAAATACATGCCGCTTTTAGTAGGACGAAGAAAGTATAATTTTAATTTAATTAAAAAGAATGCATCATCCATCTTCATACATGACATATGATTATATCTTTCCTTAATGCTGACAACTTTAGTAACAAACTATTGCTCCCTCCATCCACAAAACATAATACTAAAAGAAAACAACATAAATTTTAATAAAAACGATTAAATATATTGCAAAATGGAAAAAGAAGCCAACAATGTAGTAGAAAAAGTAAATAAATAAAAATAATAAGGATAATGAATAGTGGAATATTTTTCCAAAAAAGAAAATGGACTAGACGTCTCAAAATGATAAAAACAAAACTATTTTTTGTGGATAGTGTATTTATTTTGATGGCCTCTTAAAATTAATACATGTTTTTTTAATATGCAGATAACCTGAAGCAGTTATCAATATGCATTTGCTATTGCAAGTTATCTCTGACAAAAATCATAACTTAACCACAATTTTATCCAATTGACAGAATATTGTTAAGTTTACAATTTAAAAAGAATTGACTAAATTCAAAAAGGTTCATTTAAAAAAAATTGTGTTTCCCTGTGCATTATTCATTTAGAACTTATTATAATAACACAAGATCCTATAAAATTGAACCAAACTAATGGCGGAACTATAGTCGAACTCAAAATAATTCTGATGGAAGGGATGTCTCGTCTCCTCTTCTCTTTAACTAACATATTACGAATATCGAGCTTGAATTTCATCTCCAAACTTTTCGAAACAGCAAATAGAGAAGTGTTTTGACAAATCTTAAATACTACAAGGCATCTGTTATTTACTAGAATATCAGAACTCGAAACACTTTCTCCTAGTTAGTTGTAAAGCATAATATAACCCAATCTTTGATGCGTTAAGATAAGCAAGTGTCAAAACTGCAACAACTATGAATGAAATGACACATCTAACCAAGACTTGTCGATATCTGTCTAAAGATAGTGCTCTTGCCCACTGATGCAAACAAAAAGACAGACTAAACCTCATCGAGCCGACGCAAACCGTAATATACAGCTTTCCTTAGAAGGGGATGAACATCTTGTGTCAAAACCTCAGCATCTAATTTCTCAGCAAGTGGCCAAATCTGGGGGCACACGCCACAAAGAAAGATGAAATCACGGCAGAATAGAAAAAACACAATAATATATGCATACACCATGAGCTTAGAGCAGTCCTGAAACCTATTTCACCCTTGCTCCTCACGATGCACCTATCAGGTATAGTTTGCATACACCAATTTTAATTGTATTCAATTTAATAAGTTATTGACACATTAGTTATTGACAAGAATCATTATAAAGCACGTTAGTTATTGACACGACATTATAACACAAGAACGTGACACCAAAAAACAAAATAGTTAGTATTGCTGCTTGTGTTTCACTGTCAAGCACAACAAAAACTAACAAATTAAACAAAAAACTTGATACTCTAGAATACAATAATATCTTAAAAACTAAAATACATACATATAATAAATATACTTAGAATTCAGGATTATTTACACAATTACATCCGATCTGAAGAAAATAACAATTAAATGCTCTAACTATCAACTTATAACAACTACGACACAGGGTTCGATATTCGGCAACGGACTTGGCACGCCATAAGCTGAGCTGGATTTTAACAAAAGAAATGAGTTGGCATAGATCTCTTGGAAGCGATCTTGATGCCAAGACGGCGTCATTTCAATGCCAATTCATTTTTTGAAATCTAACTCATCCTTTGGCTTACCACCTAGTATAGTATTGCCATCATAGAAAATCCAACCCCAGGACCTAATTGTTTGGGAACTTATTAACGGGCTTATTTTGTTCAGTTATTTACATTATGCCCCGAATATAACTAACTGAATCAGGGAAATAGATCAAAGGAAAAACTTAAGTTCCATATATGTATTGGTTAAATTTTAGTGCGTTTGTATACCTGTTATCCATTGCAGTTTCATATTTGTATTTATTGGTTAAATTGTAACTTGTCATTATCATTTCGTTTTCATGTAAAGTTCATATTCTTACCATGTTGTGTCATTATCGATTGGAAACAAAACACTACACAATTACGCAAATTGACAGCTCTTATTGTGATCAACTTCAGTTAGCAATGATATTTAAACCACAAAAGAAAAATGTCGTATAAAAAGCAAAGAAACTTAAGAGATATTGGAGAAAGTCTAGAAACTTACTTCTGAAGCAAATTGACGTGTAAAGGCCTTCACATAACCCAAGGTTGATAAACACCACTGCTCCTTTTCACCAACATTATAACCATTTACAGTCCTTCCTCCGTTGGAATCACTGCAAACATGATGGAACAAACAATGAGTAGAAATCCAAGTTAAAACACCAAATCGTTATCCAATTCCATACAATAATATACTTAGGACCTTGGAAAGTTTAAGTACAACACACCTGTTTTCGGATTTACCACCCTCTTTATCTAATTCCATTGTCGTAGTGTCTTCATTTTCAATAGCCATTTCATCTGCCTCAACTGAAGATGGGTGCAAGGACCCATCCGTGTCTTGAAGTGGTTCCGCCAATACATCAGAGAAGCTTTTATACAAAAATAGAAACAATCCCTGCAGGCTCCAATCAATTATAAATCAATTGAATGTCGATGTTCTTCATTAAGAGACTGTAACTAAGACAACTTCCAGACATGGCATATCGTGAAAATTTCAAACAATATCCTCAAACTGAATATTTACTATATACCTCAATTTCATCAACAGCTCGTGCAAGAAGAGCTTCTTTTGCTTCTAGTGATTCCTGAGTAGAAATCTCCTCCTGTTTAGTTTTTTCAACATTTGAATTCAAACGCTTCATTTTCACAGGATTTTCAGCAAGAACTGGTTCACCATCCACAAGAGTAAGAGTAAGCTTTGACTTAGCCTCCTCTAATTCAGCTTGGGCTCTAGATGCAACTTCAGCAGCCAATACAACACTCTTCTTGAGGGACGATACCTCTTTTCTTAAATCAGTAATACGATTGAATGTCTTGGTAAGAGCATTTCTCAGTATCTGTAGATGAAAAGAGAGTTCAACGGGAAAAGTTATTAAGAGGTCAACGCAAAGAAGAAAAAGCTGAGTTCGTGATATATTTGAATGCATCAGCTTAGCACAAAGGATCTCATTATGCATGTTAGTAGTGTTACCTCCCACAGACGATCAGAAACGTGAAATTGACTAACATTTGATGGCAAGAAAACCCATCTCACAATAGCCACATTAGATACAAGGCGATATCCCATCATTCTGTCGATTGCCACAGCAGTCATTTGAGCATTGTTCTTCCAGAAAGAACTCACTTCAGAAATCAGCATAACTTGCCTTTCTTGATCCGGACAAATCCTTGAAATAATTTGACCATACCTCTCCAATACGGTAATCAAATGAGTAAAGCTTTTTGAACCAATATTGAGAAGGGTCTGAACAACCACTCTGAGAGTGACATCCAGACCATGATTTGTGAGCACATGATCATCAATCCATGAAATAATTTCACGGGTAGTCACTCGTTCTTTAACCATGCCACTTAGTTCTGTAGAGAGGCCATGCTCGGTTTGATCTCCATCTTCAGCACTGTAAATGAAATTTGTCGTACCTTTCGGTGGAAGCAACTCCTCCAAAGCAGGGGCACTCTCGATGCTCTATATGAATGCATATGAATACATATTACATGAACAAATATTGAAAATTTGAGAAATATGGTTCAAATATTGTATTCACATGTATTTACTCTACTAGTTCCAAAGCATTTGATCAAATTTATGACAAACAAAACAATTAAAAAAGTGAAGCAGCAGGATGGAAGAAACACTATGTAACTTCCACCAAGTAGATCCAACTAGCAACTAGAAACTAGAAACAAGCCAATTGCTTCTGAAGGAAGCACAGTTACACAATCCCAGGAAAGACTTGTGTAGCATCAGACATGCAACAAAGGGTCTGCCTAATATCGTAAACCAAGATTATAGAAAATTTTAAAATTTCAGAATTTCACGTGAAAACTTAGATGCATGTTCACAAATGATCCGTCAAATAAGATTCACTGACTAAATTCTAGAGGCTGGTAAAAAATGCCACCCAGAATGTAATTGATGAAAAACAAATTCACCTGCTTAATTTTGTCCCAATATGATAGACGCACTTCCCTTTCCAAAACCTCCTGAACAAACACTCGCTGTGGTGCCCATTTTGGAAGGTCCAGGACATAAGCCCATTCTTCCCATGGCCAAATGAATTGAAAATTTGATCTGAAACACAACAATTAAGCCAAAGGATAAGCACTCAAGACTGATGTCTAAACATGAGTTGGTGTTCATAAAAATAGCAGATTCAAGAGCATATCTTACTACTTACAAAATATGAATAAACAAGAGACGCTTCATATGAGTCTGCATTCATATATGTACTATATATGACAAACTAATACTTTGGAAAATGCTAAGGAATCGAACTGCATCTAACGAAACCAGGAAAATCGAGATGTAAAATACTGTGTAGCAAAAAAAAAACTGTGAATACATTGACAATTCCTCTATAACGACAAAGATTTCAAATTGGAAGGGCACTTAAAAACCGGCCAATAATCAACAACCCCACCAAAATAGTTCACAATGATACTAACAATGACCAAGTGAAAGATTCAAAGTGAATTAAAATAATCAAAACAATTAGCCATTTTGGTTACTAGCATATCTATCAGTATGTGATATTTGGGAAATCCAGATGCTTTCAGTACCAATAAAGCATGTTAATACTTGTCTATGATGCCTATTTGAAGATACCAGTGTGCAAAGAAAAACCACAAGTATGGTAAACAGTTGTTATAACTGTGGACTATATAATATGGAGATCTGAGATCTTGTGAATATCGACTTACAGGTGGTGTGAAAACCAAAGGATAAGACGAGTCCGGCACTCCATGTCTAGTTCAGAAATTTTATCAAAAAGTGAACGAACAGCCCCTGCCACGACTGCTGGAAAGGCACCAGGAAGAGCCTGGAATAAAATCGATATCTAAGAACTAGATATCCTTGATAGCCTAGTAGTATAGTTGCAAATTATGCTCTACAAAGACAAAATTAGCTGTGAAGTGGAAAAAAATAAGCATACCTTGCATAGGTCCATAATGACCAATGTATAATAAATTGGCCTAAAAGGAGGTTGAGGCAGTAAGAGAATCTGCAAGTAAGAAATGGATATTAAAAAGCAACACCCAATCCCCATAAAAAGTAGGGCAGCGGTTAAGGTAAGGCACGCTTATGTAAAAATCGGCCAAGGCCACTCTAGCCCCTCCTCCATCAAACCCTACCCAATATTACTGCTAGTAAAAGGTACTTTCCAACTGTTTCGACTAGTTCCACAGTTATTACTATAAATTTCAAATTTCGTAGTGACCAATTTTCTTTTCAGAAGTGATGGCAATTGAAGTTAACCTCAAGAGGATCTTTAATTTTATACCATATCTACAAGACTCCAGTTTTGTAAATATTTCAAATTAGCAGAACAACGAGTCAATGGCAGCCCCTGAACTTCCAAACTCTGCTCTGCAACCATTATTCCATTCACATAGTTATATTCTCAAAACTTAAGGTTTACAAATTCCCTAACCCCATCTACTTTGAGTGATAGGATGGACAGATAAAGATAATTCAAGCTAATCTACAATTTACTTTGATGGATCGATTAATTTTGAGCTTGTTTGACCATTTTATCCTTCAAATACTGAATCCTATGCTTTATCAATCTATCCCATCACTCAAAGTAAACGCCCCCTAGCAGATTTGGCAGAATAGATTATGGTCAAACATCAAATTCAAAGCAGAGAAACCCCAAAAGTAATAAAACACTGCACCATTACTTTGTACCTGAGAGAAGATTGTCTCAGCCATAAGGTACTCGTACCGAAAGGGAACAGGCAGGCCAACCATGGATGAAGCACACTCCTTTCGACTAGCTTTGCAGAAACAAGGGAAGAAAATAAAACAAAAGAATAAGGAGATTTAAACAAGCATATCTGAGTATTATGTAGAAAATGTTCAACCAGAGAGATTTCAACCAATTGTTTTTCTAACAAATTAATTAGTACTAAATTAGTAGATGAAATCAAACGAAGATATGACCTACTAGCTATATTGCATATACCAACGAACTTCTCATCAGGGAATATGCCCCTAGCTTCCGCACAACACACACACAGAAAACAAGTCTATAGCCATTATACTGACTTCCAGAATCTGCAGCAAGATGAAGGTATTTTCCAAATACATGTGTGGAAGTGATCCTACCAAGTCTCCATTCTAATTCGCTAAATCAGCACTCAGTGGCCAAGGCCTAAAAATTTTGTCCCCTATCGTAAGAATTCAGTACAGCACCATTATATAAACAATGGTCGCAACGAGTCAAAACAGGCTACTAACCATCCATTTAAGAAATATAGCACGTCCATTAAATACTCTTCCACAACAAATCGATCTATAGGTTGCAAGTCCTGCAAACCAAAAGAAAACAAGGGTATAAACCGCTAAGAGGGTACCTCAAACATGAAGAAAGAATTATATGCAACTGATCAACAACTAGGCAAACAAATATAACTCAAGAATTAACTTCTCATCTATATATATATATATATATATATATATATAGGGTTGGGATCTAGTGAGAATTGCACATGAACAAATCTATTAAAGCGATGAATAAATCCATGAAATCGACCAACACGATATGAACCACCATATTAGCTGAATGCGTTGTTCGTGGATTTGTTCGTCTCGGGTTAATGGATTTATTTATGTAGTCTGGCTACTTTTCGTGAGAAATGAGAATGAAGAATAAATCAATAAAATACATTAAATAAGGTAACGCAATGCATGAATAGTCATTATCACCTAAATTTGAATCCTGAAGGGGCAAAATTTTCACCACATTAATTGAATCCAAGAATTTTTGTAGACATGCAAAATAAATGGGCATTCAAATATCAATACAGCAATCCAGTAAAATTACCTCAAATTTACTAGCAGGAAAAATATCAAGTCTCCTAATCCGCTGAGGATACTTCAATTCAGCCTCATGCTTTTGTTTTCCATATGTGATGCTCGTAGCTGAAGCCGGAGGACCAGGAAGCTCAGGGCAGTTCAAGGAACCAAAGTCATGGGACTTCCCCGCTACTAGTTGTGGTTCAAATGGAAGGTGTGGTCTAGGAACTAAAAAATAATACAACTCATAAAATAGTTCATGTGTACAATGCACACACTCAGCCAAAGAAGAAAATGTATAGCTAATGGCTCTACAAAATAAAGATTGCCTCTATCATGCTCAGTAAATAAAACATGTGCATACAAACCAAAGCCATGGTCATGCTTGAAAAGAACAATTTGAATTGTAGCCCAGTTGCTAATTGGATTTCAGTTCTTCCTCATAGACACAATCACATGAATACATTCTAAGCAAATATCAAGAATCAAAGAAGGAAAACTGTGGTTTTAGAGTATTATTATGGTTGCTTATACCACGCTCAAGAGAAGCAAAACCATATTGAATTAAAGTCCAGTTGCTACTTACATTTCAGCTACTGTTGGTTCTTCCTGATGGACACAATCACAAAACTCACATTTTGCAAAGGAAGCAGTCTTGACAAGTGTGCATGGATAAAGTGAAAATGGCGAGAATATAAATGTTTCAATCATTGAAAACGGATTTCCTTGCAAGTCAAATTGAACTAACAAAAGGTCAAACAAACCATGTTGAAGGATGCAGCATTCTGTCAATTTCAACTTATTAATGAACTGAAAGGAAATAAAGGATATTTGTACAAATAGAAGGTCACTACATTAAATGCTCTATCATTTCAGAAGATGTTCGATCAAGATAATGGAATCAAGATGAGACATAGGTTACAAAATCAAATGAGAACATCTAATACAGGGGAAAAAATGATGTCTCATTCATGCATCCCAAATAAAACACAAGAAGAAGCATGATGACACAAAGAAAGTAATTAGATACAGTATCAATACCACTATCCAGCTTCCAGGCCTTGCTAGAGAGATCCTGAATCCGGCTCCATAGATCCTCCAGGAAATCCTAAAAGACACTTGGATTAAAAACTGAAAATTCAACAGTGTAATATAAAGGGTATCCACATCCTCCTTCACATATCTAGTTGGTTACATGCAGAATTCTCAAAAAGAGAAAGATCACATCAAGTTGATACAAAACATTCTGAGAAGAACACATCACATTGATACAAAACAAAGAGATTGGGTGACATACTTTTCCACCATCATCCTGACTTCTATCATCAATATGCTCGAAAGCAGAGCACCCAGCATCAGTTACATGCCTTCTGATACTCATGTAGGCTTGTATCCCTACCATGACCCTGTCGATCTCCTCAGGAACTTGCTGGCAAAAAAAATCATTGGATGATCATCTTGAAAAGGTCAACCAAACTAGGGCAACTTAGCTCCGTATTATTTTATCATTTTCACTAATGGAGTAAAAGATGTTGAAAGAAATGGAACAAAAGAAATGAATAATCATCATCAAGGACACAAGTTAAAGGTAAAATATGTTGAAAGAAATGGAACAAAATAACTGAAGAATCATCATCACGAACAAAAGTTAAAGTTACCTCAACAAGTTCTGCTCCACCCCACGGGAGACAAGACAAGATGCAAGTAATATAGAAGTCTGCACAAGCTTGCCAAGAGGGATTTCCCTTATCTTCATCTACAGTCGTGGCAGCCGAAGACAGCATTGTTTCAAACAAAACAACTAAGGAACTCGGTTGGAGAACCTTGCTGCACATCTATAAAATGAATCACTTTATAACCACCGTAGCATAAACTTCATAATTACATGAAGTGTTGAGACATGTGTCATTTATACAAAGTGTGGAAGTGAGCTTTTTGTTAGCTTCTTACTTGGCAACAAATAAGGAAGATCAAATAATTTTACGAAATAGAACAATGGAATTAAAAAAATTGATAGCACACATAGAGCAACCCCGTGATTTTGAACTCTTCTAACTTCAGTAAAATTAACATAGAGGCCAATCATCGGGTGGATTTTCAGCTACTCCAAGGTGTCGTGCAGGAAGATAAAATACTAGGTGTGACACGTAGCAGTCCAAGTAGAAAGCATAACAATTAACAGATATGCATCACACCAATCTGGAAAACAGTGCACTATAAGCAACAGAAATTTTATAATTTGGAGATTTCATCAACTGGATGTGATAAGATATTCCTGATTTAGTATTTCAAGAAGAAAGGGATATGGCCAAGAAACAGCAAACTCTTCTATCGTGTTTGCAAACTCATCAATCTTTTACCGTGATTAGAAAATGGATTAGAGCTAATTTTCACGGGAGCAAACTCTTCTATCGTGTTGTCTTTACTCTGGTGCACAGGTCCCCTTTCCATTGCAAAGGAGTGATTCGATAAGAACGATTAGGGTCATAATCCAGAGATAGATGTGAACTAGCACTAGTCTGATCTTTACCACTACAGATGATTTGTTAATCCCCCAATATTTTTACTTGGATTCACAATTTCACATTTGCAAAGAGATTGTAAAATAAACATTCAATACATCCAACAAAGATGCATGTAATATAGATAAGTAAGAGCTATCGTGTAAAAAATAGCCAATTAACACATACCAAAGCAGTCAAAAAGCGCATAAGTATTCGGATCCTGTTACAACTTCCACTATCTAAAGCAACCTGCCGAAAAACAATCAAAGTATATCAGTATGCAGTAAAAGAGTAATTAAACATATTGTGTTCTATGTGAACCTATGTCCTACATGTAAGTCTATAAGTTTTTGGTTTGATACCTGCAAATTTCCATGTGTATCCTCCAAAATTCTCTTGACCGAATCTTCATCTTCCAAATTTAGCAGCCCAACCTACAACAGTAGGAGAATCTACATTTTAAGCACACTGAAAAGCTTCTCATCAATGAGAAAAAGATAATAAAAACATTATGCTACATCAGTAGCGATTTTACATCCAAACAAAGCAAAGGCTCACCGAGATTTATAATTACATACTAGAGAGTACAGTCTAATGAGAATTCAGAAACAACCCAGGTATCCCGATAGAGAGCCAAATCAGCACATTGTTGAAATTTGAGCATACAATACACATGATTCTGGAAAAGAGAAGTATGGTAGACAGTGATCCTGATTCTGATCAAATATTTACAGTTGAGCTCTATGGGTTACTGGTGGATGGCAATTTTATTATATTAGAGGGTACAAAATATAGATACAAGAGTGAATCCATATGAAATGGTTTTGAAAACATGTAACTTCAAGATTTCCTTGTAATATAGTTGAAATAGATTACTTAAAATTCATCAAAGAGATTTCATTTGACCGTAATAAGTATTTATCATGACCAGAGAAAAGTTGATAGATTCTTGAATCCATTCATCCATTCATTTTTCTAGTTGAGCTTCATGGTGATACCTTCAAACATCCATGTTCTAAGAATGTAAAATTGATAAATGACAAATGTCAACAAGTGCATATTAGTATACAACAAAATAATACAAGTACAAGAACAGATGTAGATAGACAGAACTTCAATCATACCAGTGTTCCATAAAGGGGTATCTTGTGAGGCAACTGTTCCGCACACTGGAGAAGGAACTGCCATAATACCATAGAGAAGCAAGAAGCTTTAGTATTGAGAAGAATTAAAGATAAACAGGACAGCTAAGCATGCAGAGGATTCACCATATTACCAAGCAACACCATATGCACTGGTCTTACACCAACTAATTATTAATTTAGCAAAATTCAATGAAAACCCTTTTTCCACTAAATAGTTTTAAATTCAAAAACTAAACTTACTAGGCCCAAAAGTAAATGTTGATGGAGACATAATAGTTTACACAGGAAAGAACATTGAACGAAAGGAAGCAAGCTCCTTACCGATAAAATATCATCTTGGGAATGCGGCAGTTCACGTCGAACCACGCCAAAGCAGGTCTCCTGCGAGGAAAAGATAATGAAGATGAGTCGAAAGTGCTTTGGAAACAAGTAAGTAACAATTGTTGGCGAGATATATTGAAATTTTGAGTACTGGCATTGATATAAATGCAAATGTTAGCAAGCATAGAGTAGCACAGTTCTAGGGTTAACACCCCCGCGGACATTAGAAAAAATATAGGAACAAGAAAACAAAAACTAGGGTTTAAGAGAAGAAATTAAGACTGACGAGTTGGTCTCTGTAATCGGTATTCCCGCCGTACTCGGCGCATTTCTCTCCAATTCGAAGCACAAGACTTCTCCAGCTACTCATTCCGCCGGCGGAAGAAGGCAAACTTTTTCAAAAGGGCCGGAGAAAAAGCGGTGGCGCGCGAGGGAGATCAGTGGAACCGAAGAAGGGTTAGCGTGCGATTTACTGACTCGATTTATCCCAAGGGCGAGCGGGAATAATTCTTTCGGTTACGATGATATCTATTTAATTAAAATAATAAAAAAATTATATTTTTTTAAAAATAGTATATTTACAAAATAAAATTTTATAAGTTATATATATTTTATTATATAAAATAGTCTTAATATAGATTGTATTGTTAAAATGAATATGAAAATAGGGGTGGACCAAAATACCGAAAAATCGATATATCGCACTTGTCGTATCAAAAAAATACCGGATTTTTAGTATACCGTAAATTTCGGTACGACATGATACCGTACCAAAAAATTTTGGTACGATAACGGTATCGATTTTTCTTATACCGCGGTATACTCATATATCTATTTGATATATAGATATATCAATATATATAGAGTGGTATATCATTTGATGCCTAAATTACCAAAATTTTACGATGTACAGTGTGTGTATATATATATATATAGGGTTTGGTTCAAGTGTAAATTCTATCTTACGGTGAAAACTAAATCCTATGAACAAATACATAAAATACGTGAACAAGAGATAGTCAAATCGCGAACAATTAAATGTTCACGTGTATACAAAGATTCAACCATCTTTGTTCATGTATTTTATGTATTACAATTGTCCACAACTTGACTATCTCTTGTTCACGTATTTTATGTGTTGTTCATATGATCTAGTTTTAACCGTAAGATAGAGTTTACACCTTATCCTTCCACTATATATATATAATTCATCACAAATTATATATATATATATATACCGTAAAATTTTGATAACTTAGGCATCAAATGATATACCACTAATTTTGGTATACCGAACTTTGGTACGGTATACCGCACTATTGGTACGATATCGATACGAAAAAGTTCATATTGATTTTTTCGGTATACCGATCTTCAATATGCCGAAGAGTTTGGTACGGTAACGGTATGAAAAATCTCATACCGCAATTTATGGTATGGCGAAACAAATTCGGCATACCGTACCGGTCCACCCCTAGATGAAACAATCTTATAGTTGCTTTTTGACTGCTTTGGTATGTGTTAATTGGCTCTTTTTTACACGATAACTCTTACTTATCTATATTACATGCATCTTTGGTGGATGTATTGAATGTTTATTTTACAATCTCTTGCAAATGTGAAGTTGTGAATCCAAGTAAAAATATTGGGGGATTAACAAATCTTCCGTAGTGGTAAAGATCAGACTAGTGCTAGTTCACATCTATCTCTAGATTATGACCTTAATTGTTATTCTCGAATCACTCATTTGCAATGGAAAAGGGGACATGTGCACCACAGTAAAGACAACAAGATAGAAGAGTTTGCTCCTGTGAAAATTAGCTCTATTCCATTTTCTGATCACGGTTAAAGATCGATGAGTTTGCAAACACGATAAAGAGTTTGATGTTTCTTGGCCATATATTCAGGAATATCTTATCACATCCAGCTGATGAAATCTCCAAATTATAAAATTTCTATTGCTTATAGTGCATTGTTTTCCAGATTGGTGTGATGCATATCTGTTAATAGTTATGCTTTCTACTTGGAGTGCTAAGTGTCACACCTAGTCTTTTATCTTCCTGCACGACACCTTGGAGTAGCTGAAAATCCGCCCGACAATTAGCCTCTAACTTAAATATGCCGAAGTTAGAAGAGTTCAAAATCACGGGGTTGCTCTATGTGTGCTATCAATTTTTTTAATTTTATTGTTCTATTTCAAAAAATTATTTGATCTTTCCTTATTTGTTGCGAAGTAAGAAGCTAACAAAAAGCTCACTTCCACACTTTGTATAAATGACACATGTCTCAGCACTTCATGTAATTATGAAGTTTATGTTACGGTTGTTATAAAGTGATTCATTTTACAGATGTGCAGCAAGGTTCTCCAACCGAGTTCCTTAGTTGTTTTGTTTGAAATAATGTTGTCTTCGGCTACCACGACTGTAGATGAAGATAAGGGAAATCCCTCTTGGCAAGCTTGTGCATACTTCTATATTACTTGCATCTTGTCTTGTCTCCCGTGGGGTGGAGCAGAACATGTTGAGGTAACTTTAACTTTTGTTTGTGATGATGATTCTTCAGTTATTTTGTTCTATTTCTTTCGACATCTTTTACCTTTAACTTGTGTCATTGATGATGATTATTCATTTCTTTTGTTCCATTTCTTTCAACATCTTTTACTCCATTAGTGAAAATGATAAAATAATACAAAACTAAGTTGCCCTAGTTTGGTTGACCTTTTCAAGATGATGATCCAAGGATTTTTTTTGCCAGCAAGTTCCTGAGGAGATCGACAGGGTCATGGTAAGGATACAAGCCTACATGAGTATCAAAATGCATGTTTCTGATGCTGGCTGCTCTGCTTTTGAGCATATTTATGGTAGAAGTAAGGATGATGGTGCAAAAGTATGCCACCCAATCTCTTTGTTTTGTATCAATGTGATGCGTTCTTCTCAGAATGTTTTGTATCAACTTGATGTGTCCTTTCTCTTTTTGAGAATTCTGCATGTAACCAATTAGTGAAGGAGGATGTGGATACCCTTTATATTACACCGTTGAATTTCCAGTTTTTAATCCAAGTGTCTTTTAGGATTTCCTGGAGGATTTATGGAGCCGGATTCATGATCTCTCTAGCAAGGCCTGGAACCTGGATAGTGGTACTGATACTGTATCTAATTGTTTTCTTTGTGTCATCATGCTTATTCTTGTGTTTTATTTAGGGATGCATGAATGAGACATCATTTTTTGACCCTGTATTAGATGTTCTCATTAGATTTTGTTATCTATGTCTCATCTTGATTCCATTATCTTGATCGAACATCTTCTGAAATGATAGAGCATTTAATGTAGTGACCTTCTATTTGTACAAATATCCTTTATTTCCTTTTAGTTCATTAATAAGTTGACATTGATAGAATGCTGCATCCTTCAATATGGTTTGTTTGACCTTTTGTTAGTTCAATTTGAATTGCAAGGAAATCCGTTTTCAATGATTGAAACATTTATATTCTCGCCATTTTCACTTTATCCATGCACACTTGTCAAGACTGTTTCCTTTGCAAAATGTGAGTTTTGTGATTGCGTCCATCAGGAAGCACCAACAGTAGCTGAAATGTAAGTAGCAACTGGACTTTAATTCAATATGGCTTTGCTTTTCTTGAGCGTAGTATAAGCAACCATAATACTCTAAAACCACAGTTTTCCTTCTTTGATTCTTGATATTTGCTTAGAATGTATTCATGTGATTGTGTCTATGAGGAATAACTAAAATCTAATTAGCAACTGGGCTACAATTCAAATTGTTCTTTTCAAGCATGACCATGGCTTTGGTTTGTATACATATGTTTTATTTACTGAGCATGATAGAGGCAGTCTTATTTTGTAGAGCCATTAGCTATACATTTTCTTCTTTGGCCGAGTGTGTGCATTGTACACATGAACTATTTTCTGAGTTGTATTCTGTTTAGTTCCTAGACCACACCTTCCATTTGAACCACAACTAGTAGTGGAGAAGTCCCATGACTTTGGTCCTTGAACTGCCCTGAGCTTCCTGGTCCTCCGGCTTCAGCTACGAGCATCACATATGGAAAACAAAAGCATGAGGTTGAATTGAAGTATCCTCAGTGTAGGAGACTTGATATTTTTTCTGCTAGTAAATTTGAGGTAATTTTACTGGATTGCTGTATTGACATTTGAATGCCCATTTATTTTGCATGTCTACAAAATTCTTGGATTTTTTTATCACTAAGTATATGCTCTTTTGTGCGCTGCATTGTTCTGTGGTTGGTATAATTTTGCTATTTATCATTGAAACTTTCTTCCCATGCTACCTTTTAAGATTTGTTTGTTCTTAAGTTCTTTTGTAGTTCTTTTTTGCATGCGTACAAATTTTTAGGATTTTTTTATCACTAAGTATATGCTCTTTTATGCCCTGCATTGTTCTCGGGTTGGTATAATTTTGCTATTTATCACAAAGTTCTATTTTGCATGTGTACAAAATTCTATGATTTTTTTTATCAATAAGTAAGTATGCCCATTATTTTGTGGTTGGTATAATTTTGCTATCTATAAGTTACATATATTATTATATAAAATAGCTTTAATAAAGATGGTATCGTTAAAATGAAGATGAAACCATCTTATAGTTGGAGGTGTATCTAATGAACGACCAATATCTTGGTAAAATCAATTTATCTAATGATTATTATCTATTTAAATTTTCCACCAAAATATCTAGATATTGTTCTTCCAAAATATCTAGATATTATCAAATTATTGGTGCGATCATAAGTGATACACAACTATAGTGACTTGATTAATCTTAAATGTTTATTTATTTTATACTCCCTCGGGTCCTGTAAGAGTGTATCACATTTTCCATTTTCGTCCGTCCCATAAGAGTGTATCACTTCTATTTTGGGACATGGGCCCACTTTTTCTTTTTAACCACAATCACTCATTTTTACAATCTCACAATCAATTCAATCACAACCACCCATTTCCACTCAACACATTAATTATCAACTTTTTCTTAAAACCCGCGTCATCTCATATGTGATACACTCTTATGGGACGGAGGGAGTACTTGCTAACTGAATGTTCACGAAAGAAAGAAAGAATAAATAAATAAATGATTTGTTAAAAGTTCATATAAAATCATAAATCTTGATCAATGGTAGTAATATTTTAATAATATTATTTTGATTTACTAAATATCATATATATATATATATATATATATATATATATATTAACTGAAAATTTTATGATCATTTTAGACAAAAATATGTGATTACCTCTTATTTGGTCTGTTTTCTTCATATTACAAATATATTGAACAAATAAAACTTGTGAAAGCAAACTTTTGTAGGATTGAGATATTTTTTAGATAATTTGTGTTATGTTTCCTACTAGCCACTAAGAGCATCCACAATGCTTGCACCCATAGTGGGTGCAATACCATGGGTCCCACTTTTATTGCACCCACTCCCACAATGGTATTGCACCCACCCGGGTGCAATAGATTTTAATTTCATTTTCTCTTTACTTTTATTCATTTTTCAATTTAAATTAAACAACTTCAATTTTAACAACATAAAATTCATTCAATTAAAAATCCAAACATTACAAATAAAATTAAAAAAAAACAACAAATATTTAAAACATCCAATTTTCGAATAATTTAAAGCCGTCGAACTACGGGTCAACCGGACCAAAGCGTGCCCATATATGCTCAACCAAATCGTCGCGGAGGCGAGCATGCAATCGTGCATCCTTCAAGCTTGCATTCCGTGCCAAATAGGCGGCGAACTCCGGTGGTGCTCCGGAATTGAATTGTGTTTGAGGAGTAGAACTTGGTCCCTCGCCGTCGTCACCGTCGAAATTACTTGCATTTCCACCTTCTTCCTCAATGATCATGTTGTGCAATATGATGCATGCAAACATGATCGAACTCATTTGCTCCGACTTCCACAAACGTGACGGTCCCTTAATTATACCCCACCGAGCCTGAAGAACACCGAAAGCGCGTTCCACATCCTTCCTTGCAGCTTCTTGCATCACCTTGAACCTCCGCTTCTTCTCATCGTTCGGAAACTGGAAGCTCTTCACGAACACCGGCCAGTCCGGATAGATGCCGTCTGTTAAGTAGTATCCTCGAGTGTGGTGAGAATTGTTGGCGAGGAATTGCACAGCCGCTGCATGCCCCGCTAAAACATCGTTGAATAGCGTGGACTGGTGGAGCACGTTGATGTCGTTGTTGGACCCAGCGACTCCAAAGAATGCATGCCAGATCCATAAATCTTGTGAAGCAACGGCCTCTAATATAATTGTTGGCTCGCCTTGATCCCCTCGAGTGTAGGCGCCGTGCCAAGCAACGGGGCAATTCTTCCATCCCCAATGCATGCAGTCTAGGCTCCCCAACATTCCCGGGAACCCATGGCGGGCTTCGTGCATTGCAGTGATGCGTTGCACATCGGCAGTTGTTGGCCGCCTCAAATACGTGCCGCCAAAGATACGAACGACGGCCTTGCAGAATTTCTTCAAGCATTCCATCGCCGTCGTCTCTCCTATACGGAGATATTCATCACAACAATCAGCAGAATTTCCGTATGCCAATTGTCGAATAGCGGCAGTGCACTTCTGGATCGGGGAGAAGCCCACCCGGCCAACAGCATCCGGACGTTGTTGGAAGTAAGGATCGACTTCTAGCGCATTGACAATGCGTAGAAACAACTCCCGGCTCATGCGAAATCGACGGCGAAAGAATTGTGGCCCATAAACAGGCTCGACGGCGAAATAATCGCGATGGAGGCGCTCGGCTCCACCTTCACGGTCACGACGAACCACTGCTCGCTTTTTCGCCGGGCGTTGTGGAGGTGGATCGAACCGATATGAACTTGCTACTTGCATAAAATTCACAGCACATCTCATAAAAAATAAATCGGGGGCTTGAGTAGGATCGGGAAGAGGAGGAAGTTGTGCGGGATCAACATGAACTTCTTCTTCGGATGAAGAATTTGAAGAAGAATTATTGTTGGAAGAATTGGTGGATGAAGACATTTTTTAGGAGTTGAAGAGAATTGTTGGATGAATTGTGTTTGTGATTGAAGGGGATATATATAGGTGAAAAAGAAAAGAAAAAAAAAATAAAAAAAAATAAAAAAATTCGGCCGAAGACCGTTGAGCAACGGTCTTTTGACCGTTAAAATTAAATTTTTTTTTTTTTTAATTTCGGAAAGGGGCGCGTGTTTACACGCCCCCTCCTTCGCTCCCACATTCGACGAGTGCGAGCGCTCGCCTCCCCTCCATCGCACCCGGGAGCAACAACGGTGGTGGGTGCGATAGGCCGGGTTCGATCCGGCCATCGCACCCACCATTGTGGATGCTCTAATAAATGGTGCAATTCATTAATTTACACGTGAATTTATTGTATTTTATTGAAGTTGACAATTCATTCACATAAATTTTATTTGAGTATAAAAACAAGCGTTTTCCTCTACTTTGCGGGTGGTGTTGACCTCCAATACAACGGCAATTCCTTATGCGCATTATTTCCCCGGTGAATAAATTAGTTTTAGTTAGGCGCATTATTTCATCCGCGCATAAATTAATTTTACTTGGGCGCATTATTTCCTTGGCACAAAAATCTTTCTTAGGCACATTATTAGTATGTCAGATCAAACAAATACAAGAATCTAAATACAAATCAAATTTCAAAAGTAATCAAAGCCAAAATCATTCTACTACTATTTATGACACTCATACGACAATTTAAACTTTTCATAACAAACAAATACACTATTAAACAAAGGAAATGGATATATGATGTAGCAAATATTAAAAGTGAGTATATTTAGTAGACATGTTTACAAAGTTGAGTAGTTTTGAAAATCCCATTTTTTATAATTGCACAAAAGAAATGGCGGTAAAATACTAGTAGTGTTGAACTATAGATTTCCAGTGAGCAACGACACTTTTGTTCAGGCAATATGTTGACCGAACCAATTTAAAGAAAAACATAAATTTACCAACTGATACAGAATAACCAAATGCTTGTGTTGTGGCAAAAAGGGTCAGCTTATTAAATGTAAGTTCGTACCAGTCTACTACGAGGCACTACCAGGTTTCTGAATGCAATATCACCAACAATTTAATTTGTTCAATAAACTAGTGCTAATAAACAATAACTAGAAAGAATTAATAATTCAAGACATGTGAAACAGATTCCAAATACCAAACAGTGGTAGACATTGAGACCAACATACCAAAAATGCCTATCTTTCTCCTATTGCAAAAACAGCATAAAAAATTGAGGCAAAGCAAACAATTGTTTGCTGCACCGATCTCTTTTACCTTAAACCGAAATACCCTGTATTCATCACTCTGCCTATTTACAGCATTGCGCCTCTCCCAACTGAAAGAATCTTCAGCAGTGAAATGCTTGGAGTCCGAAGGTAAGCTCTCGAAGCCCCCCAAGCAGTTGACTTGTTGAAGATCCCACACTAAATCCATCCGCTGCCATGGTGTGTGATGTCAATACGGAATGACTAAGAGCACATGGAAGTATGGAACCGATTCTAGTTTTAGTGGGACGTAAACAGATTGTGCTTTTACTCCATTTTCTTCCACCAGGTTTCACTTCAAGAGGCCAACAGCACAAGCCAGAGAAATTTTCATATCATTAACTCTACTCATACTCGCATGGATTTCATCTAATTGGAAGACATGGCAATGGCCTCTTCAATTCTCCTTATAACTAGACTCAGTTCGCCTCCACTTTCCAAAGCTATGAAAGCTGCTCTATGGGCAGGTTTATGCAACTTGAGCAGATTGTAAGATTGCAGCACAGACCAACGGGCTTGATTTGACATCTGTGAATTATAAAGACAAATGTCATGTTCCATATATTGGTATACATGATTATGAAAGCCAATATTCTTATTAGTAACTGCACTGAAATTGGTAAGGAATCTAGAGTTTGATAAGTACTGACTTTCCACAACATACGGTTTGACTCCAAACAAAAAACCAGATAGATCTTTTTGGCATTAGGCTGTCCTATGTGTCTTATCGAAAAAATTCATTCACATATTTGACTAACCACTAATGTCTGTCAAAAACCCAAGGCACATTCTAGCAAAGACTCATCAACACTAGACATGCTAATTTATTTTCTTTCTATTAGGTTCACACAGGAACGTGGACACCACAACCTACAGCAATTTTTAATTGATCATCTTACACTTCCCGCAATTTCGCAAACAGGCAAAGCTGGTGGACTATAACACTTACAGCCAGAGCACTGGGTCATCCTTTCTTCCCACAGTGATCAGTATTCAGTAGACTAAAATATTGAGCTCCAACTAACAAAAATAGCAATTGTTATCTCAGCCCCAAACTGCAGCCCCAATTCCACTTACTTCCATAGGAATATAGGATACTGATACGATCAAATATAAACCTGATATTATTGCATATTGAAGCTACTACTATGCGCAGGGATGAATGAAGATTCAATTAAACACTAAGACAAAATTGTTGGTGCCAACATTCATAGCTTGCCGGGGGGGGGGGGGGGGGTTAATTCTCAATACTCGAGCAAAGGGAATAACTAACACTACACAAACAACAGATGTTTTTGAGAAAAGGAAGACCTGTGTGATGGTGAGTGGGGGTTCTAGAAGCCCACAGATACTCCTGAAGAGGTTCTCATCATTTTCTCCACCCTCAGCCTCTCCATATATGAGAGCTTCTGCTGCAATCCCAGCAAAAAGCACCATGCAGTACCTAAGCATGAGAGACTTTTGATATGACTTCACAACTCAGAAGACACTTTCCACATCACAATTTACATCCATATTACGACTTTCACATTTTTCCAACCAACGTATATTAAAAGCAGAAAGCATTATGAGGATACTCATTGATTTAAAGTTCGGGCTATGAACTACTGAGAGCATCTCTGACTAAATTTTGACAGCACCAACCTGTCAAAGGCGGACCCACTAAGACGGCCCTCAGCAAGCTCATTTTGAAGTTTTTCATCCCAAAACTGTGTTCCTGCCTGTAAGAGATTATGATGAAAGCATAAAATATGTTTGTGGAGAAGCTTCTTATAGGAACAAGCTTTTGGTAGTTTTCTGAACTCAAAAGAAGGAATAAAAACAACACAAAGTAATGGAAGTGAAACCAGTGGTGAGAATGTAGAAATCTAGGATGTAAATTAGCAACTGCCAACTGGACAGTGCTCTATTACCATGGGTGACCAAGTTGGGAGTAAACTGTCAGCTCCTATACGGTGTTAAAGTTCAAGAGTGAAGGATGGACAAGGAAATACTATCCAGTAACCGAGAAGAAAGGTGAATCAACTGACACACAGAATAAGGTTTGTCTCGGTCCATTTGGAAACAAGTCAATTAAACTCCAGATATCTTGACAATAAAAGCCACCACAAAAACTCACATAACACGGTGAACATGAAGATTTATTCTCCTAATTGTTATTGGATCCTTTAAAGCACATCCACTCCGAAATTAAGGTTAGAAACCAGAAAGCTTTGGACGCCATGTGATGCCTACCTAATCAGCAATCTATCAAATTTTGAGTAAGGATAATGAAGTAAATATGCCAGGATCAAAAAGTACCTGCCCTTGAATGCCCATTTGCATTGCTCTAATAGGGTCTAAAATAACACCACGAATTGGACAGCCCATTAGGTATGCTGCAAATTCACAGAGCTACAGCATTATTATAACTGACAAAGTAAATCCAAACAGCATAATAATGCTTTATCATTCAGGCAGAATAAACTAGCAGAAAAAATATAGTCATGCATAATCAAACATGAATACAGTGCCATACCATTTTAGTTATTGTGCTTAGTGCTTAATGCTATTGCAGAAGGAGAAAACATATTTAACTAGAATGGCTTACCCACGAGAAGATGACCAGCTTCGTGCACTAAGATACGGCGCCTATGTGGAGGCCAATAACTAGAGATCTGAGCTAAGCATGCGCCACCAAGAAGAATAGCATCTAGCATCGACAACGCTAAAATTGCTACAAGGTTCGGTCTGATGTCTATTCCTTGATTTATTAGTATAGATGTTCCAGCAAGTACAGCTATTAAAACAACACTAGAGCTTCCAGAAACTCCCCACTTTTTGGGAGAGAGCTTTGACACTGGAACAGCGACAGAAATGCGAGGGAAAATTATCAGATCAAATATGAATAAAAATTGCAACCAAAATATAAAAATTTTCATTGCTTCTAGTGGCAATAGCAAGTTCAAGAGCTGACTCATTTGAAATATGGCAAGATACGTTATACATCATTTTCTGTATTTATAAAGAAAGTACTTACTTAGATGATCTTATACCTTCTAAGCCAGTAGAAGACTTCAATAGCGATGGTGTAACTTCTCTGGATTCTCCTAAAACTGCAAAACATGAATACAACATTACTCGTAACACCTAAAACTTAAATTGTAGTTGAATATTCGATCCATATGCAAAATGACTGGCAATGTGCTGAAGATTTCCTTGTATTTCTATCAAATTCTCGCTCTCCTTGTTTTATTTGTTTATCTCCTTCCCCTTTTCCCTTTTCTTTTACATGTTTTCCTCAACATTCACCGATTCGATTTGCAAGTAATAACGTTGAAATGTTATAATTAAACATTTGGAATTATTTGATTAGCTTAACTATCAACTTTCTCAGGAATCAAATTCAACAAACAAAACACTTACATTAGTATATTACTTTGAAGAACTGATTCTCGTGAACATGCCAACGTTAATAAAATATTAATTTGCCCACAGTGACGTTGAACTTCCCGTGACCTCTACGTTCTTTGAAGAATTAACACACCAACCTTTACAGAGAAATCAAGCTAACAGGTGGAACTTACCGATGTTCCTATATTTCCCGAAATTGGGCAACAGCCCTCGATCTTTGAGAAGGGCGTAGGCGCTACCGACAAGCCGCATATCATCGGCGTTCAAGCACGTGTTTAGCACCTGAAAATCCCGCTCAACTGCGAACATGCGTAACTCATCATTCAGCTGACCAGTCGACTCAATTGAAGAGGTGCGAAGTTCGTCTTTGAGTTTGAGGAAGCGAAGCGCTCCTGCGAGGTCCTTCTTCTTCACCGCTTCTTCGTAGTCCTGCCACTCCCTGACCGCTCTAATTCTAGCGCGGCGTCCGTGGATTCTTCTTCGCCGAAATCGTGTGGATAAAATAAATGGAGACGGTCGGCATAGCGACGGTGGGGGTGCCACGGAGAGCAGAAGAACCGGTGCCGATTTCGCCATTGGAGAGTTGAGCTGTTTGGTTGAGTGTTTTAAGTTTAACCATGGATTCTAAAAGGGTTAATTACGCCAAAAACCATGAACTTTGGGCCCATTTCCAAATTTTCCATGAACTTTGATTTTTATCAAATTTTCCCTGAACTTAAAGGCGGGAACAATTTTTCCATGAATTTCGAAAATCCCCAATTTGACTGCTGAGTTGGCACCATTTAAGTCGCCTGAAAGCTGACTTGGCACCGGCGACGATATGAAGAAACGACGTCGTCCTATACCCATAATACTACGTCGTTTGATTAAAATTTTGTTCCCTAAATCTAGAATTTAAGAAATTGCATCCCCATTTCGTCGGTTAGGGTTTCAGAAGGGAGAAATGAAGTTCACGCCATCTGCCTCCTGTTATAGCGCCTCATCCTCGTCCATGACTACACCAGATTTCTTCCCTGAATGCGCGTGCAAACTTCAAGTGGAGATGAAAACGTCGCGAACACAGCTCAATCCTGGGCGAAGATTCTTGAGATGCTCCAACAAAGAGGTAATTTTGACGTTATTTTCGTTTTGAGTTTTTCTCTTGAGATGCTCCAACAAAGAGATGCTCCAACACAGCTCAATCTTTGTTTTTGCAGAAACAATGTGGCTTCTTTGAGTTGGTAGATCCTGAAGTAAAGCCTAAAATTGAAGATGACGAAGATGAAAAATTGAACTTCTGGATTGGAGAATGCTATCGCCTAGGGAAATATGTGGAGGAAGATATGAAGCGAATTAGATTGTTGGAGAATGAAGTCAGACTCCTCAGAATGGAGAACGTCGAGAGCAGCAAGTGTTCGATGAAAAAGATGGTTGCATGTGCTTGTGTTCTGGGTGTTGTTTGTTTGGTGATTCAAGCTTTTGTTTCGTAGGTGTTGTGGGTGTTGTTTGGTTGGTGATTCAAGCCTTTGTTTGTTAGGTGTTCTTGGTGTTTGATTGTTAGGGTGTTATAATGAGATCTATTTTGTAGTGTCATTGTAATCTCATTTACAATCATGATGACAATGAATTTCTATGGATTTCAATGGATATATGCAAAGTAGATCAATAACATATACATAACAGATCAATAACATATACATAACTTGTTTAAGTGTTAATCACTTTACATATCAGCAAAATGCTTGCAAAAACTACATCAAAAGAACATCAGTATGCTATCAGAGCAACATCAAAACAACAACAAATTTTCTTCAAGGATTGGATTGAGATTCTTGTGTGGGGCCCGTCAGGCAGATCTCTTCTCCCCTTGGGATTTGCTGCAGTCCACTCCCAGATGCAATATATGAATTGCCTGTTTGCTCTCCACAGTAAAGTCCTATTCCTTTGCTTGCCTACAATGAATATCATTTAACATAGCTCAAATGCAAATGGAATAAGAAACTAAAATGATCAAATATTATCAGATGCAATAGTTTTGGGATATACCTCTTGCCTCTCCATTGCAATATCCCTAGCCCTACCTTTACCCCTGCCACTGCCACTTCCCTTGGGCCTGCCTCTGCCCCTTCCTCTTGTAGTAGCCTCTGTTGTATCAGTAGGGTTTGTTGGGATTGTTGCTTCTGTTGGTTCAGGGATTGGGTACTTTCGAGGGCGTCCAGGCTTCCTCTTCTCACCATCAGGTTTCTGTACTTCATCATTCATACATCCTCTGGAATTATGACCCTCTTGTAAACACCGTTGGCATGTCATCTTACAACCAGTCTTTCTCAGGCTTGAAGGTTGTTTAGGGTCCTTCTCATCTGTGTCTCTTATTCTCTTCTTCTTTGGTCTGCCGGGCATGATCCTCACCTGTGGGGGTTGAACTGGATATCCCTCAGCCTTTGGCCACAACCTCTCACCATTGATTGGCTCAAGTGGGAAGGAGTATGCCCTCAAATAAGTCTCTGTGCTCAAATAGTTATGCACATAAACGGCTGGATCCTCCTTCATAAAGTTGATAGCAGAAACAGCATGCACACAAGGTATACCAGTTATCTCCCAACCTCTACAACTGCAAGTCTTCTCAGGAAGAGAGACAATAAACATGTCATCTTTGTTTGACACTTCAAACTTTCCTCCTAGCCCAGGGTGAGAAGTACAATACCTTGCTAGTGATTTAAGCTTCTCAAGTTTCTTCCTAACAGCTGGTGTAAGTATATCAGTGACAGTCATAACATGTTGAAACTTCTTATATTGTCTTTCCCTCAGCCCACTTCTAATGTCCTCTAACATATGGATGATATGTTTTCCCCTAGCACTCAGAATATACCCATTAAACGTTTCTGACACATTATTATCCATCATGTCACTCACACAGCAAGTTGAAAAGAAAGCCTTACAAAACCTGGTAGGATCTCTGTTCAGCAGATCATCATATGCCATCATATTTTCAGTTTTGAGAGTCTCCATGACTGCATCCCATTCCTCTACGTATGTGGCCCTCACTGCTTGCCAGAATAGGTTCTTCAATGCAACACCTTTGAACTGCTTTTTCCAGTTCATGTAGACATGGCGAGCACAATTTCTGTGCTCTGCCAATGGAGCCAACTCCTTGACAGCATTTGTTAGCCCCTGCATAGTAACATCATTTCAGTATGGACACAAGACATATAAAGCCATAGTAACATCATTTTAGTATGGACACAAGACATGGCAAGGCAAATACTAACCTTTTGCTGATCAGAAATCAGTGTAAAACCATTCCCATCATGGATTCCAAGCTCTTCGAGCAATATACCTAAAAACCACCTCCAACAAGCCTCATTTTCCACCTCTACTACGGCCCAAGCTATTGGGTACATCTGGTTATTGCCATCCTTCCCTATGGCACATAACAGTTGCCCCCCTAAGTGTGTTTTCAAGAAACACCCGTCAAGACCAATAATTGGTCTACACCCCTCTAAAAAACCCCTCTTCAATGCAGAAAACCCAATGTATAACCCCTGAAATATACTACCATCACCACACAACAGTTCAAATCTACCTCCCCTATCCACCCTCATCAACTCAAGAATATAACTTCTCAACTTGTTATAGTGACCCTGCACAGTACCTCTTAGCAACTGCAATGAATGTGCCTTAGCTCTATACAACCTCCCATTAGGAATAGCTATGTTAAATCTCCTTTTAACATCATTCCTAAACTCTTCAATACACATCTGAGGTCTAACTCTGAAAACCTCTGTGTATTGTTCCCCAATCCACTTATAACTAGCCTGTTTATTACCCACTGCAAATGAACAAGTGTGCTCCTCCTGTAGAATTTTGACCACCAAAGAACTCTATTTCTTCAGCATACTAGCAAACATTCTCCAGGGACAAGGATCCTCACAAAAAGCCTCACATTGCTCCTTGTTCACTCTCCTGAAATGAATAGGATAACCCTTTACAATGCTCCATGAAATCAGTGCCTTCTTGCATTGAAATCCATCCTCGAAACGCATACCCAACACTAATTTAAACTCAGACATATCTCCCCTAGGATCATACACTGACCTACACTGTTTACTCCTAACAATTTGCCCATCCGAGTCACTACTATCAGAACCATCCCTGTCAGAATCACCATATTCAGATAATCTATCTTCTACAGTCTCCTTCCCCACTTCCATGTCACCTATAACACCTAAGCTCTCCCTTATGTTAGTTCTTGCCTCTTCATACTCTTCATCTCCTGATCCTAACTCTTTATCCCCTAGTGAATCATCTGATTCAACATGTTCTTCTTCAATATATTCAGGAAGAAAATCATCAGCATCCTCATCTGCAGTATCAACCTCCTCCACTGCCATCACAGGCTCCTCCCTACGCAACACCTTCTCTTTCCCCTTCCCCTGCCCACAGCTACTCTTAGTGGTAGTCACAGTCTTTGTAATTGTCTTAGTAACAGTTTCACTGACAGCCTTCACCTTCCCCAATTTGCCCTTCTTTCCATCATCCACATAGACACTAATAGACCTGATTGAAGATGTCATGCATCGAATCATCTGCATGACTTCTTTATCTTCGCGCACATCCATGAACACTAAACTTCGAGGAACCTTAAAAGCTAAACACCTCCAGGAAGTATAACCAAGCTTCTGGATTTCCTCCTCTAAGTCCAAATACCCGAACCTATCCTTATCTAGCCCGAATCTACTCTGCACTTCGCCACCTGAATACAACCTTCCTGAGCCTAAATTGACGAACTTACCTCCATGGTGTATGTACAACCCAAATTCGTCGCTGCAAACGAATGAAGTACCAAAATTCAATGCAATGTTCAAAGAAAATGAAATTTTTTGGCGCAAAAGAACTACTATCTGAACCCTAGAACGGGAAAATTTTTAGTGAAGCTTAGGGCACCAAAAACCCATGGGCGAAAACTCGAAAACAGTGGTAAATCGATATACCTGTCCCCCATTTTTGCAAAATCTCGTCGCCAATATCTCGTGTCTTCTTCGCGCGCAATATGTCGTCTTCTCCGCAGGTCAACTTCTCTCCACAGTTTCAGTCAATATAGTGAAAATTAGTGAGTGTGAAAATGGTGGGTGTGAAAATGGGACGGTGAAAATGGCGATTTAACCCTAACATTGACAATAGATGATAAGAAATGAAACGACGTCGTTTCAGCAGCTACCACGTAAGATCAGTTTCTGCCACGTAGGAGCCAGGTCAGACCGGAGTATTACCGGAGCTGAAATTCATGGAAAAATTGTTCCCGCCTTTAAGTTCAGGGAAAATTTGATAAAAATCAAAGTTCATGGAAAATTTGGAAATGGGCCCAAAGTTCATGGTTTTTGGCGTAATTAACCCATTCTAAAATCGATATGCATTTGGGCTTTGTTGGTGTTGATGGGATTAATGGGCTAGATTTACAAATTGGGCTTTCTTGTACTTGGGCCTTCGACGGCAGAATGGAATAGGCTTCTTACTATAGGCGCACGAGCACTATACGATATTCTCCTTTATTAACAAAATATTTTACTCCCTCCGTCCCAAATGAAATGTCCCATTTCTTTTCGGCACGAAGATTAAAAAATGTGTATAATATAGATAAAGTGGGTTGATGAAAATTATTTAAATATTAAGTATAGAGAGAGAGTGTATTGCCAAAAAAGGAAACATGACATTTCGTTTGTGACAGCCCAAAAAGGAAAACAGGACATTTCGTTTGGGAGGAAGGGAGTATTAATTTTCATTTTGGTACTTCCACGAAATATTTTTCATATATTTACACATATTATCATTAATAGATCTACTATTTTTAAAAATAATTTTATTAACTAGGATTATTTTTTAAAAAATTTGTGAGACTCTCATTTCATTCATCAAATACACAATTTATTTTTGAAAAAACTCGTCTTCATTTTCTTTAGAAATAGGAGTATATTTCGTGGATGAATGGAGTAACAATACAAACAAATGCAGAATGCATTGTTCTTCAATATAGAGTTGGATTATATTTAATATGTATGTAAATAAAATATCGATTGAGATTAAAACAAATAGTCGTCCTATACTTCTTAGCTCTTTCTAACCGTATTTTACATATTTTTGGGACTTGGTATAAATAAAGAAACACCACGACCTTCCATAAAGATATAATGTTTTTATCCGCTATTACCAATACACACTTGTTACTCTCATGTATTTTTATTTAGACGGAAGACTAAAACTTTTATTAATCAATATTGTCCTCGTGAATAATATTCCTCAACCAATGGGCAAAATCATCCCACTCAAAAAAGAGAAAAAGGAAATCATCAACCGCCAACTGGTATCACTAATATGTTTGATCAGCTCATTTGATGTAGATCAATTTAATAAATGTTAAACTTATTTAATATTCGTATAAATATGTTTTAACTATGAGTAGTGCTTGTAAGCTGATTATTTAGACAGATAATTGACTTGTACGAAATGTGGTAGTTGGTTACTCGCTTTATAAAATCTTTTTAATACAACTTTTCAGATTAGTCAGTATTCAGTTTAAGATCAAAAACTGAAATTAAATTTCTATGTTGATACTAATACAATGTATAACTTGTTAGAATGCAGATAAAATAAGCATATAATTAAGCATACAATACTTAAAGTAAATACAAAAAGTAAGTATGGAATTGATTTATATAAAAAAGGGAAATGCTCAATTGGTTAGCTAAGATAAAAAAAAAGTCAATCGCCAGATTAATTTCCAGCCATTTAGATGTGTTTTTAGTTTGGAAATTAGTTTTCAATGCTAGAAAACATTTTTTATACTTATTCCCTTAAAAAATATAAGATGTTTTAAACTTTTACACTAAAATGAAGAAGAATTCATTAACACCAATTTTTAAGAGCTCATTCTCTTTTCTCATACTCTAAATTTAATGTATCTATTCCTCCACAGCATGTTTTAGTAAACTTAAATGAAAGATTGATAGTCATTTCCTTTTAAAGACTGTTGTGAAAAATGAAGAGATAAATGAATTTAATTAATAAACAATTCGGCCCTATTCAACATACAACATCAAATTTTGTCCACCATTTGAAAAAACATAAATTTTGGCCATTTTTTGTATTTCATGACTATTCTACCCTTCTCTCGCTCTCCTCTCTCTTTCCGAATATCCCCATCCCCCTCTCTCTCTCCAGCGGCTCCTCTCTCTTTCTCATCTCCCCCTCTCTCTGCTCCAGCGGCTCTCTCTCTTTCTCATCTCCCTCCTCTCTCTCTCTCTCTCTCTCTCTTTCCAGCGGCTGCGCGGCAGCGGCGCCGAGCTTGGAGAATTCGTCGGAGCTCTCGCAGCGGTGGTGGAGGAGATCCTCCCTCTCTCTCTCCAGCGGCTGTCGCTCTCCCCTCTCTCTTTCTCATCTCCCTCTCTCTCTCTCCAGCGCGCGGCGGCGGCAGATCTAGTCTGATGAGGCGGCGGCGGTGGATCTGATCTGATCGTTGAGCCGCCTCCTCCATCGGCAGATATGATCTCCGCCTCCTTCGATTTCAGCCATGGCAGATCTGATCTGATCTGTGTGTTGCACGTATGGCACTTATAGTGCCATAAGTGCACACTTCTCCCTAGGGTTTAGATATTCTGGCCATTTAGGGTTTAGATTATCCATTTGAGGTTTAGATGTTCCATTTAGGGTTTAGATGTTCCATTTAGGGTTTAAATGATGTTGTTGTTTCTGTATTTGTTGTGCTGCACGTATGGCACTTATGACACTATTAGTGCCACAAGTGCCCAAAATGATTATTTTACTTTATTTTATTTTGGATTTCCGTTGGCACTTATGGCACTAATAAGTGCCAACGGAAATCCAAAATAAAACCAAAGTAAAATCTTGGCACTTATGGCACTAATAGTGCCATAAGTGCCTAACCCGACCCGGCACGTGACCCGCGTGCCTGATCCTACCTGGTCCGCCTCATTAAGGGTAAAAACGTCCAAATCAATAAAAATGGCCAAAATTTGTGTTTTTTCAATGTGTGACCATAAATTGTGTTTTATGTTTCATTTTGGCTACTTCAAAATTTTACTCTTTAATTAATATCTTAATAAGGGGGTTGAAAAGTAAAAAATTTAATAGGGTAAAAGATAATTAATCTTGGTCTAAGGAAAACTATTATATTGTTAAACAAGATCAAAAGTCTAAAACATCTTATATTTTGAAAAAGGAGGGAGTATTTGCTTATACCATTTATTCGACATTTTACTGGTAGATCGATGCATAAAGTTTTTTTTTTTTAGAGGGAAAACGTACGACTTTATTACTCCATATCATGACGTACAATGTCCCTAAGCCACTGTGGATAAAGTTTTAACTTAAAAATAAAATATCAAATCATTTATTTTTTTAAAATTTATTTATACATTTAGCTAAAAAGTACTATAATTTAATGATCATTCAATATTTTTTGCACAATTACACTTTAGTAAAAAATGTGTAAAACTTTTCACATAAAATAAAACAAATTTATCACTAAATTTAGAGTAAATATCACGTTAAACTTCAAACTGTTTTTGCAATATCAATTATATCATGAACTATTTAAAATATTCTTTTGAACTTTGAACTATCAATTTTGTATCAATTGTACCATTCGTCCATTTGTTTTGCTCTGAAAATTTGATGTGGCTTACCGAATGCCACGATGTATTTAAAATTATTATTTTCTTAATCTACATTATATAAAACGATGTCATTATATGGCTTACTAATTACTAAAAATTTGAATGATGAAAAATGAATGAAGGGTATAATTGAACCCAAGACCTTTGGCTTTGGACATTAACAATTTATTGCTTGGCCAACACACGCACGCTAAAATGATATTTGCCCTTAAATAATTCGTGGAGTATAAAACTTTTCAAATCAAACAAATCAATTAGTGGATTTAGACATAGAATACGTCTATAAAAATGAGCATTTTTTGTAAAATAAAAAATAAAAATTAAGAAAATGGCAATTTTTACCCATTTACGCAACATTTATGGCTAAAAAGAAACCAAAAAATGGTGGGAAGAAACTATACGGCGAAAGATGAATAAAAAAGTTGGAAAGGCAAAGAAAACAGGACAAGAAGAGAGTGAACCTGAAAATCATCGAACATCTTCAACCTCAACCTCAACTCGACGATAAGAGAAATCTCAATCCCATACCACAAACACCCACACCCACCCACCACTTCACTTTCTCACTCCAAATACACCCCCCACTTTCTCACTCTCACCACACAATTACTCTCCGATAATGGCCTCCACCGCTGCATCACCGGCCTTCTGCGCCATCCCCAAGGCCTCCACCGCCGCCCGGGCCTCTCTCAACCCCCCCACCACCCGCTTCCTCGCCAAGACCCCTCTCCGCCGCCTGGCCTTCGCCGCCGCCGACCCACTCCTCGCCCACCACGTCGCCACCAAGCTGCGATCATTCTCCGCCAAGCCCGTCAGAGGTGTCGCCACCATGGCCAAGAGGAGCGTTGGCGACCTGTCCGCCGCCGAGCTCAAGGGCAAGAAGGTCTTTGTCAGGGCTGACCTCAATGTGCCTCTCGACGACAATCAGAACATCACTGATGATACTAGGATTAGGGCTGCCATTCCCACAATTAAGCATCTCATTAACAATGGCGCTAAAGTCATTCTTTCTACTCACTTGGTCAGTTCATCTTTCTCTCCCGATTAAACGGATGCTGATTTACTTCTTCTATCACTTCCATATCTGGGATTTTGCTTTGCTCTGCATTCTTCTTATGACTCTGATTTGCTTTATTATATTTAGATTCTTGTTTTCGCTTAGTTTATGTGATGTTTGGGGATCAAGATCTGATTTTGAACTATGTTGTGTTTCTGATATAGCCTTAGGCCTCATGATCCAAGACTAGAAGTGTCTATAAATAAAATAAGTTAATACCCCACGATTGCTTGTAAATGTTTGGTTATATCTACTTCTCATAAATTTCTGTTAATCGCACTGGTGCCTTCTGTTTCATCAAGATAGTATTAGTCATTCTTTATCAGGCCATAGTTATATTACAAAAAATTCCCTGCATAATGACATTAGTCTTGACACTGTGGTTTCACTTATCGTTCATATGCTTGATTTCTCAGGGTCGGCCGAAGGGTGTCACTCCAAAATTCAGTCTTGCACCTCTCGTTCCCAGGCTATCTGAACTGCTCGGTATTCAGGTACCAGTTATAGGAAATTAGATTTCGTTGTAAAGAGGATACTTTTGGAGATGATCATGTTTTTTGCTTTTACAAAGGGCTATCAAAAGTAACTAACTCCCAATTCTTTTCTTTATGCTAATCATTAGCACGAGTAAAGGTTAGCTTTCTTCTGATAATTCATACTTAAAACAGGTTGTGAAGGCTGATGACTGCATTGGTCCAGAGGTCGAGAAACTGGTTTCCGGTTTAGCTGATGGTAGCGTCCTTTTGCTTGAGAATGTGAGGTTCTACAAAGAGGAAGAGAAAAATGAACCTGAGTTTGCAAAGAAGCTTGCCTCATTGGCCGATCTTTATGTGAACGATGCATTCGGTACTGCCCACAGAGCACATGCCTCTACTGAGGGAGTTACGAAGTTCCTGAAACCATCAGTTGCTGGTTTCCTTTTACAAAAGGTTACACTTTCTTAACTCTTACGCTCTTACGACATCCCAACTTACAAACTATATTAGCTTTATGTTTGGAAATGGATGGTCAGTGCCAATTTTCTTCTTCAGGAGCTGGACTATCTCGATGGAGCAGTTAAAAACCCAAAGAGACCATTTGCAGCCATTGTTGGTGGTTCCAAGGTCTCCTCCAAGATTGGAGTGATTGAATCTCTTCTAGAGAAGTGTGATATATTGCTATTGGGCGGAGGAATGATCTTTACATTTTACAAAGCACAAGGACTCTCGGTTGGGTCGTCCCTGGTAGAAGAAGACAAACTTGACTTAGCAACAACACTTCTTGCGAAGGCTAAGGCGAAGGGAGTGGATCTCTTGCTACCAACCGATGTTGTTATAGCCGACAAGTTTGCCCCAGATGCAAACAGCAAGGTCTGTTTCTTTCAACCCTTCTTGATCTTCAATCATGTTGACGACAGCTAAGTTTTTGAACCATAAAATGAAATTGCAGATTGTGCCAGCGTCGGCGATCCCTGATGGCTGGATGGGACTAGATATTGGACCGGATTCTGTCAAGACTTTCAATGCTGCCTTGGACACCACACAAACTATTATTTGGAATGGACCGATGGGAGTGTTTGAGTTCGACAAGTTTGCTAGTGGCACAGAGGTAAATTCTTGATAAAAAGAATTTGCCTTTTTATTTACTTGAGTTATGAATCAGTTCCTGAAAGCTGTCCAAGTGCTTAAATCTTATTAGAGTGAAATCGTGTCAGGATATGTCTTCAACGAGTTTTTGTACTTTTAAAACCTATGTCGTCGTTAATACTTAGAGAGGATCGTATGACACTGTGTGCAGGCAGTTGCAAAGAAGCTAGCTGAACTTAGTGGGAAAGGAGTTACGACGATTATTGGTGGTGGAGATTCAGTTGCAGCTGTGGAAAAAGTGGGAGTTGCAGGTGTGATGAGCCACATATCGACTGGTGGTGGTGCGAGTTTGGAGCTTCTAGAAGGCAAGGCGCTTCCGGGCGTGCTTGCCTTGGATGAAGCCACACCAGTTGCTGTGTAAGCTTATAGAACAGCAGCAGCATTCTTCTAGATTCTTTTTAAACCTTTGTAAAACGAGAAGTGTAATAGAATGCGAGTTGGTGCTATAGATGTTTCTCTTTATCTCTGAACCAACAACCCTCTTCTTGCCATGTTCAGATCACAATAAGGAATCAGGAATCAATCTGTTTCGGAATATCCTCGGTGTTTTCTTGTTATAATTATTGCGATTGGCTTTTTTGATGCTAGTTTTGGAACAGTTTCTCCTATAATTTAATTATCTTCCCAAAACTTATACTCCATTATCCCTTTCCTTATACCTCGCTTGAGGCAAACGTTCTTTGGATTGCTGAGCAATAATTTTAGTGTAGCTTTATTCCATTTGAATGTATGATATGTAATGCCATGATTGTTAATATGCTCAATTTATTTGGTCATAATTATTTAATTGGTTGTGAACATAACGAAATTGGAAGGGCTAGCTTTGAATTATTAGGATTTTATTTTATTTAATACTCTTTCCGTTTCATTAGTGATGTCTCGATACATTTTTGCATATAGATCAAGAAAGGTATATAAATTGAGTTGGTGGAAAATATATAAAGATTATTTTAACCGAGTAGTTTTAAGTTTTAACTCAATGTTGGAGACAGAGAATTGGCAGTGAGTTACCACATCGGAGAAACAAGCATATTTGAGACTCGATATTATGTCTACACTTTTACATGTGATAACAAACCCATGAGATGAAGTGATTGGGTTGTTGTCCATTGCTAAAATGGGCTTAACCCAGGAAAGTCCCCGGGCCCTTACTCCGCAGAGATGCGGGCTTGGAAACAAGTAAAGCCCATGAGCCGGTGGTCTTCGCCTTCGGGCGAGGGGCTGAGACGCGTGTGGAGCCCTCGCGCCGCCGCCATGGGTGAAATTTGGCCGATGCTACACAGTTATTCACTTGGTCCTCTATTCTAATTGGACTAACTAAACGGGGCTTATACTCTCATGGCTTTCTCTTTTGAAGTTTTTCGATTTTCCTGATAAATAACCTACAATATCGAATTATATATATGTATATCATTTATTTTTAGTTATAACTTTTAACGATTATTTATTGAATTTTTGGAAGATGTTGACTATTTATTTTTAAATACCATTGAGGATTTCATATATTGTGAAGATTGTAATATTTGTCTCTTATTGGTGATAAATTATTTGGTATTTTGTAATGTCTTCTGAATATTGCAAATTAGTTATTTGTCGGCGATGATTACAAATGATATATCCATATGTATTCGCCTAGGATTTTATCAATTGCTGATTGTAAATTTGTTGATTAAAGAGTGGGGCACTAAACAATTATATATTGAACATATGATATAACGTATCAAATATCAAAAACCATATTATCAAATATCAGAATAAGTATTTGATTTTTTTTTAATACAAAAGATATCACATCACGAATTGAATATACTACAAAGACTTCTCAATAATTTGTACAATAATAAAATTAATACAGCTTAGATCAAATACAAATAAAACAGAACTTAATAATATAGTATATGGTTTGAATAAATAATAAATATATAATTGAGAGTGACGAAGTGGTCAAATAAATTGTAATGTGAAAATAAATTGGAAGGATTCATGCCTAGGCAGGGGCGGATCTAGGATTCAATGTTAGGGGGGCTGAATCTATTGGACTACGGTGCTTGAAAATATTTACACGGGGTTCGGGGGCGGGAGCCCCCGAAGCAAATTTTTTTGAGCATTCCGTACACTTCATTTCATACATTTTTTCAACAATCACTTAATATAATAAGATAATTGTTCGCAATTCAATTAATTCAACATCAAGTAGATTGAAAGCATATAAAAACGTACTTTTATTCATTTTTCTTAAAAAAAAATTGTTTCATCTTCTAAACAAATAAACTAATTTTCATTGTTAGTAATTAGTAATTTTACTTTTACCTTTAGAATTGACTCAAATTTAACATTAAAAATTAACTAAGAAAGAAAAAATGATAAAAATAATACTATAAATGTAACTACTCAATGTGTTGAGCAATTAATATGGATAGTTGGATACTATAAATAATGTATTACTATATTTTTTCTTGTATTTTTTTATTTATATACACATATATATAGATATAATAAATATATATATCTATAATTATAAAAAAAAAAACTCAAAAATTGGGAGGGGGCTGAAGCCCCCCCTAGCCCCCCCGGATCCGCCAGCCTAGGTAAGATTCCGAAAAATTGGTTGCGAGCTGAAGTAGGAAGTCACGCTTTGTCTCCAAAGTTGACAAACGTATTCTATCTATCAATTCTATAAAACAATACATTTTTGAGAGCCCACAACAATTCTCTATCCTACGTGGCGCTCTCAAAAGTCTCTATTTCGATTTATCTAAATTCTACCTTTTACGCCTTCGAAAAAACTCAGCTTCTCACAGTAATCAATCTGCAAATACCTTTCCTCAAAAAAAAAAAAAAATCTGCAAATACCTTGATTTGGTTTTTTCTCCCCATCGCTTGATCTATGGCGCAAATTTCTCTCTCCATATCAATGCAAATGCCCTAATTTGGTATCTAACGCTCTACCATAGGAGCCTCCGAGGCATGCCAGCTCTTCTCTGACGCCCTACCATATATGCAGCCTCTCTTGCTCTCCCATCGCCTCTCTCCCACTCCCAAATCTATAATCCTAAGTCGTCGCCGCGAGCTTCGTCTCCTCCAGTCGCCGCCGCCGCCGCCGCCGGCTGCAGCTCACCAGGGAATGCCCCATTCTTTTCAACATTAAGCTCAAACACGTTTGGTTCCAGAACCGCAGGTGAGTGATATAAAAAAAAAAAAAAAATTACTCTTGATTTCTAAGAACCATTCATCAATTTAATTATCATTTAGGTTCTTGCTTTTTTTCTGATTTTAATGATGTAAATTTCGATTTTTATGATGTTAAATTTCTTTAAAGTGGGGATCCCATAAATTAATTGGGTAAAAGAATAAACGTACAAACAATGGACGGTCCACGGTTTTAGCTTTCATAAACGAAAATCAGATTGTGAAATACAATTACAAATATGATGATGGAGGTGAGATAGTGCTTGAATTTTGGATTTTCATCTTCAAGTGCATTAGCCGTCTATTACCATCATCATCGTCCATTCATCGGTTGTACGGATCCAAATTGGAAAAGGTGGGTCAAGTTCTTCACTCTTTCCTTTCATATATTGACATAACACCTCAAAATTGGTGCCAAATTTGGGTTTAATTTTTGTTTTCCTCTATAACATAAAAGGATCCCTTGAAATTCAATATTTTGTGCCCTCCCATTTGTTTAGACGTGTGGTTTTTGGTGGGGTTTTAGCATTTCACGGTAATGATATTTATTTGGTCTGTTTTCATCTTTTGGGTTCATTTTGTGATGATTGAATCAAGAATTCTATTGTTTCTGGAATTGATTAAGTTAATATTTTTCTGCGTGGTGTTCATTTGTGTCTGGATAGCGGCCGATTGGATTTTTTGTGTTTACTTTCTGAATATTTGTGGTGGTTTGGGGGTTTTATGATTCTTGACTACACTGAAACTGGGAAGATCAAAGTGTGTTGTGCTTGATAACTTTTTCATCCTAGAAAGTTGGAACTTGTGAAATTTGTAGGGGTCAAGATTTAGCTTATCTGTTATTTATGTCGTTATCCTATCCAAAGTTTTTTATTTAAAAGAAATCATTTCTGAATGCCACCAGGTATAGAGCTAAATCAACAAAATTGATTAATCCTACTATGAGCATGGACTTTACTGAGATTATAAAGAGCAACTTTTAAAAGCTTCGATGATCTCCTACGTAAATACGGATTGACTTCCATCTGTTTGGCTTTCTCTCTGGATTCTTCTTCAGATTGATTCTTTCCTGCTATGTTCACTTTTCGTGCAACTTTTGTTGTTCATGATGCCCCCTCTTTGAATTCGGTGTCTTGGAAAACTAAGAGCATATGTATTCAAGGCTTCCACGTATTTTATGCTGTCACATTTATCTTGCTTGTGAATAATGATTACTACATCTTTTTATGTCTTCTTGATCTTTGTTTAGGAAGATTGTTCCTTGCTCAACTTTTATTTTTAGCAGCATCAAGGGCAGCATTGCCTAATTCAACATCCATGTGCAGGAGAGCAGTAAGTGGCAATCACTAAGCTATAATTGTAAAGTACCATCAGCGTGGAATATTATTTGAGTCCTGCTCACTTAACTTCGTACTTGGTAGAGAACACAGCAATACCAGCTGTTATTTTGTGCATATGATTGAGTGGTTTTATAGTTTGAAGCACAAAAAAGATGGGCTTGAAAGTGAACCTGCTTCTTTTGGTGTTTCTCTCGGTTGTCATATTTGGTCATAGTATAACAGCTGAACAAGAAGAGCAAACTCTACAAAGAGTGATAACTGCTCCTCGGAGGAATGCAGAAGGTGGTGTTTTATTAGCCTATCAATTCTATAAAGCAATACATTTTTGAGAGCCCACAGCAATTCTCTATCCTACGTGGCGCTCTCAAAAGTCTCTATTTCGATTTATCTAAATTCTACCCTTTACGCCTTCGAAAAAACTCAGCTTCTCACAGTAATCAATCTGCAAATACCTTGATTTGGTATTTTCTCCCCATCGCTTGATCTATCTAGCAAATTTCTCTCTCCATATCAATGCAAATGCCCTAATTTGGTATCTAACGCTCTACCATAGGAGCCTCCGAGGCATGCCAGCTCTTCTCTGACGCCCTACCATATATGCGGCCTCTCTTGCTCTCCCATCGCCTCTCTCCCACTCCCAAATCTATAATCCTAAGTTGTCGCCGCGAGCTTCGTCTCCTCCAGTCGCCGCCGCCGCCGGCTGCAGCTCACCAGGGAATGCCCCATTCTTTTCAACATTGAGCTCAAACACGTTTGGTTCCAGAACCGCAGGTGAGTGATATAAAAAAAAAAAAAATTACTCTTGATTTCTAAGAACCATTCATCAATTTAATTATCATTTAGGTTCTTGCTTTTTTCTGATTTTAATGATGTAAATTTCGATTTTTATGATGTTAAATTTGGAGATGGAATATATGTGACAGCTGAAAAGGCATAATAGATTGCTATTATAGACACGTCGAATCCACTCCCCTTGGTATGATAAATACAATATGATGCCAATCCTGCAGTTGTTATTGATCAGGTAAAGAGGTGGATGAGAGAATGGAAAAGTGTATTTGAGGTTTTAACAAAGAATTATCCAACAAATTAACCAAGAGATTTACTTGGATGAAATTATTTTCTTTCTGATTGAGAATAGAACTATGTTGTAAATGTCAGTTTTTTTAGATAAAGCATGACAATCCATGAATGATTCAAACATATCTTTTGTATTCACTATGATATTCAAATGAATGATTATTAATTTTTGATGCAATGATATGCATAGCCAGTTATTAAAAAATAAACAAAAACTTTCAGTGGAAAAAATTTTCTTGGAATTATTGTGTTTGTTTTATTAGCCTATAATGCAAAGCTCTGCTAAACTTTGTTTTTCTTTACAACTGCAGGTAAAATTCCGTATTATACCATGCCTCCCAAGAGGAATGCAGATGAGCCTTCTGAGGCAAGGATCGTCACTGAACTTGGGAAGGAATTCAACATAGATGAAGTTTATGGCAGCGAATCAACTATTATAGGCAGTTTGAAATCAGTGAATGACTTCAATCCAGTTGAAGTTCCTTCAAATTCCCCTTTGAATTTTGATATGGTGATGCTTGAGGTTGGCTTTCTCTCTGAAGTTCATCTCATATGATAGGGCCTCGTGTGTACCTGTGTATCTCCTCAATAGACTCCAGATCAGCGTGATCTCTGCGTCTAATTGACTTATGAAATATGATTAAGGGTTGATCAAGAAAGCTCTTGGTCATGTTAACCGATTAGTGATTTCCATTTCTGCAATTACTACTATTTATTCACCATAATCAATGATACGCAGGACAAAGAACCACCTCAGGGCAATGATGACGATCAGCCCATGGCATCTGGAGAAGAAGATGGAAAAGTTAATGCAAAGGAGAAATCTGCTACTGTCAAGCAAAATGAAAAGTTGTATGCTGAGGAGGGCATGCTAAATACAAAGATGAGAAAAACAGATGAGAAAAGGCGGAAAAAGAAAAATCAGCCATCTGCGATGGAACATGATGGAAACGATGATTATGACTTCAAGGTTGACTACACGAAGGACTCAGCCATGGAAACTGGAGATGAGGTTGAAGATGATGAAACTAAGAAGAATAGATTCGAGCTACCTTCTGGAGTAGAGTTGGACAATGAATGACCAAAAAGAGAGATAGCCATTGATGACTGTGAGTTTGAGTTTGTGAAAGTGCTATAACTTTTGGTAAATTACTATACCCCTATTTTTGTTAGTGAATGGATTTGAGTTACATTGATTCATTGCATTGTCTAATCAGGCGGAGGGGTGATATTCTTATATTGTATGAAGTTTCAATTGCATGAAGTTTCGCTTTTTATGATGTTTAATCCTCAAACATTATATATTGTCCACATAGGCAAGCTGGAAAGCAAATACTAGGTGTCATAATCTTGCTTATAAGATATAAAGGCAAGCAAGAGCTATGCAACCTGCCTCCATCCTATCTGTATTTGTGTATACACCGAAAAATGCTTCATGCACTCATTCTTCTCCGTATCATTCTGTGTATTGGCAATTGTTCCCATTTTTCTGATTGAGAGACATCTGATACTTCAATTTGGTTTGTGAAATTGCTCCAGGCTTGAATGATGCTCTTAGTGGATTCCCAAGTAGAGAAGCATCTTGATTTCGAACAGAAGTCAGACCATTTCCTTGACTTTATTGTTTACACACATGACCCCAACAGGAATATTTCTTTAATGTGGCACTCATCTGTGCCTAGGTGAGAGTTAGTGTCTTTTCTTTCTTTTACTATTGACGGTTAATTCACATATCATATTGAGTTACTTTGCTATATGTTTCATTGGATTTGTTTTAGTGTACCGATGAAGATAAAATGTTTGATTTTTGCCACATTATGTCTCTGCTGAGTTAATTTGTGTTAGTTTCTTGTAGGGTGAAGAATGTTAGATGATTTCTGTTACTAGAACATATTTTCATCTTCTTCATCTCAACATATATTTTGTAAATTTATGCTCATATTAGACTGATGGAAATGGTAGGAAGACTGCTATGAAGAGGCAGAACAAGAAATTTTAGAGGAGGAAAAAGAGGTATGAATCAATGCGACTCAACTCCTGTTGGCTTTATAAGAAGTGTTTGAAAATGTGGATAGCCAAAGGATTCCACGACATTTGACTCTTATCATCAATTCATCATAATGTAGAGATGAAACACTTATAAAACTTTTTTTTTTCATAATACCTAATGGAATTCTTACAAGGTCCACACGAGATGATGCTCACAAGCCAATTATGGTCTCATGAGTATTTTAGCTCCAAACAATGTAGTGCTCATAAATTAGAAGTGGTTTGTCAAGATCCAAACAAAATGATGCTTATAACTTAATTTCGGTCTTGAAACTTCAAATGACATATTGCTTAGCATTCATTTGTGGTCTTTCAAGCTCGAAATGTGTGATGCTTAGAATTCAACTTTGATCTATTAAATTATAGACGAGATGACGCTCACAAGTCAGTTATGATCTTTCAAGCTCCACACGAGATGATGCTCACAAGTCAGTTATTGTCTTACGAGCTCCGAATGAGATGTTGCTCACAAGTCATGTTTTATCTTCAAGTTACAGATGAGATGATGCTCATAAGCCAAATCACATATATCAAACTTCAGATAAGATTAGAAGTTCGACATACAAAGTCAAATGTTATATTTCAAGCTACTGACAAGATGATGTTCAAAAATTCTGTAAGGTATAGATGAGATGATGTTTATATATAAGATGTGGTCTTAAATTTTGTCTATCAATTTATAAAATTATACTCCATTAAAATTTGTAAATCTTTCCTATATACGATTAACAAAAAAATAAAATGTGTCAATCCTTCATCACATCCTATGTCAAATACACCTAAATCTCCAATCTCACATCAAATAAAAATTTATATAAAAAGATAATTTACTTTAACTCTCAACAAAAATTAACATATAACTGACAAAAATTGTTGAGATTATTATAGCTTGAACTGTACCAATAATTTATTTTAATCCAATAAAATTTAAAATTTAAAATAATTTATATAAAAACAATTTTATATGCTATATTGAAAAATAATATATAATAATAATTATAATATAAAATAGTTCCCCGTCGAATTTCGACGGGTTATACACTAGTAATTTGTGTATACAAATTTAGTGAGGGTCACATCAAGAAGCTCTCGCGTTGACATAATACTTCCTATGTTGCCTAAAATAAAGTTATAAAATGGAATGTCACAAATTTTAATAAAAATAATTGAATATTAATATGATCGAAAAAAATTTCTCACCTTAAGGATGGTGTTAATAGTGATTTTAATTGTATAAGAATGGATAAAAGGATTCACCATAAAATACGTAAATAAGTCGATATATTGAAGGTAATATGTTATAAGTAATGTCTATAAATAAAAGATATTTTAGTAAGGGGTTATTGCCAGAAAATACATATACTTTGTCAATTTTCTGGTTTATATCATGACCTTATAATTTGGCTAGAATATACATCAATTTTCAATTTAATTGCAATTATAACATGACTTTATAGTCTGGCCAGAAAATACATCAAGTTTCAATTTATTCTCAATTATAACATGACCTTATAATTAATTTAGTATAATAATATCAAGTTTAATACATTAAATATTTTTAATTTTCTTTTCATCTCACAATATACTATATATAAATACATATATATTTGATAAATATATATCTATATGTAAATAATATATAATATTATTTACTTTTTAACATAGTTTCTATTATATATGTACGCAATTTTTTTTATTGGTCCTAATATTTTATAATTTCATAATTTAAATAAATAAATACTTATTATATATATAATATATTAATAGAACATTAAAATCAAATTTATATATATATATATATATGCATTTGTGTCTTGAAAATGTAGATATATATATATATATATATATATATATATATATATATATATATATATATATATATATATAAAACAAGATATTATATTGATGGCTTAAAAATACATATATATATATATACATATATATATATTATGAAATAATTATTATGAAATAATTAATCATCTAACTTAATTTTTATAAAAATTAATCAATCAATTATAAATATTTTGTACATAACAATTTAATATAAATACAATAAATATTAATACATCTATGATGAAAAATAATCTAAATAAGGTCATGTTATAATTGAGAATAAATTGAAACTTGGTGTATTTTCTGGCCAGACTATAAAGTCATGTTATAACTGTAATTAAATTGAAAATTGATGTATTTTCTGGCCAAATTATAAAGTCATGATATAAACCAAAAAATTGACAAAGTATATGTATTTTCTGGCAATAACCCCTTTTAGTAATATACTAAAATCATAATTTAATTATGAAAGATATTGATTAGAATATCTAATTCACAATTTTTTTAGCATATTCAACTATATCGTATAGAACATCGTTCATCTAAACTATGTAGCTATTTTAGATATTCATCTTAACATTAATTTTGGAGTTATTGAAAATTGAGTGAATGATTTGAACAATAAAAATTTTATGTATTTGAAAGTATAATTTTTAATTTATGTGAAAATTTAATTTGAAGAAAATTCGTATATTTTGACATTATTATCTAATTTAATAAAAAGAAATGAACAAGTAAAATGCTGTGCAAAAAAGAATTACAAGTAAAATATCCCATTAATAAAAAAATAGATTTACCCTCTCAAAAAAAGAAAAGAAAAAGAGAGAGATTTACAAGTCGAAAGATAAAAGGAAAAGAAGAAGGGAATATGCTCCTAGATTCCAGTTTCCAACTACAACAAATTAGAAAACCACAAAACCACATTGAAGTTTCCCCGGGGTGAATGGCTCGCCCATAGTGTCTCTTTAGACAATCTCCATTTATTTATTTATTTAGGGAAAACTCCATTTATTCTGAACCACATAACAGGCTTTCTTTTGGCAACATCATCATAAAGCTTCCACTCATTTTAGTTACACTTTATTTTCCCTCCGTGTCCGATACTCCCTCCGTCTCATTACATACATATCAGATATTCTCTTCGTCTTATTATTATTGACTTATTTCTTTAGATATAAGTATTTGAAAGAATAGGATTATAATGTAAAAATATATAAAGGTATGTAAAACCATATTATTTATAGTGTAAAATCATTACTAAAAATAAAAACAGAGCAATATTAATGAGACACCCCAATAAGAAAAACAGACCAACAATAATAGGACGGATGAAATATTTAACTATACAATGAAATATCATATAAAAAACTATACATGTATATTTAGTACTCCCTCCGTCCCAAAGGAAATGTCCTCCTTCTTTTGGGCACGGTTATTAAGGATGCATAATCTGCTTAATCTAGTAGAATATTAAGGAAATTTCAGTTTCTACTAGATTAGGCAGCATATAAGATTCAATGACAGATTATGCATCATTTCAGTTTCTACTAGATTAGGCAGATTATGCATCCTTAATAACCGTGCCCAAAAGAAGGAGGACATTTCCTTTGGGACGGAGGGAGTATATATCTTTGTACTTTTTATTTGTACAGATTTAATTATATGAGTAGTTGAAGTAAAAACTCCATTTAATGCAAAAAAAAATTACAAATCGCTTGCATATAACGTGTTTTGGTGGTTTGGGTTCAAATTTCAAAGAAGTGGTATGAAAATGCAATTGTCCTATACTTATTTGAAACAATAGGGCCGGATGGCCCTATTGGTGATTGAAACTTAAATTTTGTCCACAAAATTTAAAATATCAATATTTGGCCATCTTTTATGTGTTCTACATAATCTACCCTTTAACCCAATAGATCCAACAACTTCCTTTGACCCGGATCCAGATTTAGGGATTAACCCATGCCTTGTCTACCCTCCAGACCCCCGACCCCACCCCCCCACCACCCACCCCAAGCCATTTTTTTTTTTTTTTACTTCCCCTGCTTGTCTACCCCCAGACCCCCGACCCCACCCACCCCCCCACCCACCCACCCCCAAGCCAATTTTTTTTTTTACTTCCCCTGCCTTGTCTACCCCCCAGACCCCAGACCCCCGACCCCACCCACCCCCCCCACCACCCACCCCCAAGCCAAATTTTTTTTTTTTTTTTTTACTTCCCCTGCCTTGTCTACCCCCCCCGACCCCAGACCCCCGACCCCACCCACCCACCCCCCACCACCCACCCCCAAGCCAATTTTTTTTTTTTTACTTCCCCTGCCTTGTCTACCCCCCGACCCCCGACCCCACCCACCTCCCCCCCACCCACCCCAAGCCAATTTTTTTTTTTTACTTCCCCTGCCTTGTCTACCCCCCCAGACCCCCGACCCCACCCACCCCCCACCCACCCCAAGCCAATAATTTTTTTTTTTTACTCCCACTGCCCCGCCTACCCCCTGACCCCCCACCCACCCCCAAGCCAAAAGGAACTTTTTAAACACTTCCCCTAGGGTTTAGATATTCCATTTAGGGTTTAGATTATCCATTTAGGGTTTAGATGTTCCATTTAGGGTTTAGATTATCCATTTAGGGTTTAAATGTTCCATTTAAGGTTTAGATGATGCTGTTGTTTCTATATTTGTTCTGCATGTTTGGCACTTATAGCACTAATAGTGCAATAAGTGCTAAAAAGACCATTTTACTTTATTTTATTTTGGATTTTCGTTGGCACTTATGGCACTATTAGTGCCATAAAATAAAATAATAAAGTAAATTTTTTTGGCTTGGGGGTGGGTGGGGTCGGGGGTCTGGGGGGTAGACAGGGCAGGGGGAGTAAAAAAAAAATCCGTTGGCACTTATGGCACTAATAGTGCCATAAGTGCCATAAAATAAAATAATAAAGTAAAATTTTTTGGCTTGGGGGTGGGTGGGGTGGGTGGGGTCGGGGGTCTGGGGGTAGACAGGGTAGGGGGAGTAAAAAAAAAATTTCTTTGGCACTTATGGCACTTATAGTGCCATAAGCTTGGCACTTATGGCACTAATAGTGCCATAAGTGCCTAACCCGACCCGCGTGCCTGATCCTACCCGGCACGTGACCCGCGCTCCTGACCCTACCCAGTCCGCCCAATTAAGGGCAAAAACGTCCCAAAGCTATAAAAATGGCCAAAATTTGTGTTTTTTCAATGTGTGGCCATAAATTGTGTTTTATGCTTCATTTTGGTTACTTCAAAATTTTACTCTACTTATTTTATAGGGTAAATGCAAAATTTATACATAAAATGAAATTTTTACTGTAACTTAACTCATACATTTATACATCTCTCATCCACGAAAATTATAGTCTTTTTGTTATTTTCACTTATTCATGAAAATTGTGATGTTTCCATTTTAGTACTCATATTTAATATTTATAAAAAAATGTTTCCATTTTTTTTTTGCATTCAGAAATGGAAAAATGTTTCCATTTAATACATCAAATTTCATAAATATTTTTCTCCACTCAACTTTGATGAGTCATAACTTTTTTATTTTTTAATTCGTGCTTAGAACCAAACCATTTTATGAACTGAAAGAATTGTTATATAAATCGTTTGTAAAATAAGAAATTATAGTATTCAATTTCTTTTACCGAAATGGAAAAATGCAAACCTGGTCGGCTGGTCCCATGTAGCATAATGCGCTTAACCTACGCCTTAACTTTACATATAAAACTAAAACCCTCTCGATTCTTCCACTCTCCATCTGCTCGTGACTGATCTCTTTGCTTCGATCCATTCATTGATTTATATCAACGTAAGCCTCGATCTCTCTTATTTTCGCCCATATATTCGCGTCTAGCCGGATCTATATGCTTATATTCTTAACTGATTCTTATTTGTTCGATCGGTTTTTGTTCAGAATTTCGATCTGAAAATGGCGACGAAGAAGAGTGTGGGCTCGCTCAAGGAAGCCGATCTGAAGGGTAAGAAAGTTCTAGTCAGAGCGGATCTGAACGTGCCATTGGATGATAACTTCAACATTACCGATGATACCAGGATCAGAGCCGCCGTCCCCACCATTAAGTATTTGATCGGATATGGTGCTAAAATTATCCTCACTTCTCACCTTGTACGTATTGATTTTTTGATATATTACTGATTCGTAGATCAAATTTGAAGTATTCGTACCTGTTTTGTACATATGCTGCTAGACGTTTCTTCGGATTCGTTTCTTTTTATTTGAATAAGTTGTGGATCTTTAGTATGACCGGATGTTCACATTTCTATACATTTTCAAAGTTGGAGATGTAATCTTGAGATTTGATTTGGTTAGGGCGTTGGAGTGTGGATCTTGCTTGCTTAATTGCGCTTTCTAGGTTGATCAGATAAGGCACGTAGTTATGAGTGCTTGATATTAGGGCTGTGTTAGATATAATTTGTTCATGTTATCTTCACTGTGTCTCCGATTTTCATAGATACATCATATGTTGTTGAATTTCGTTGGAAAATTTGTTTGTATCTACTCCTATTTTCTGTGCACTAGTCTCCAAAGTATCCTTACTGCGAACTAAATTAATTTTGCGAGCTTAATGTGGTGATTTTAGTATTAAATCAACTGCCATGTATCATGTGTTGCCTAGTTTCTGATTTGTTATTGTATAATGTTGGTTTTCAGGGCCGTCCAAAAGGTGTCACGCCAAAATACAGTTTGAAGCCTCTCGTTCCTAGACTATCTGAGCTTCTTGGACTCGAGGTTCTTAGTACATCAATCACATTTTCAATTCTGATCTATGCCTTTTTTTTGTGGCAAAGTGTTTTGCTTATCTGAGCTATCTTATGTTGTCAGGTCAAGATGGCTAATGACTGCATCGGTGAAGAAGTTGAGAAGTTGGTAGCTGGATTGCCAGATGGTGGTGTTCTTCTCGTGGAGAATGTTAGGTTTTACAAGGAAGAGGAGAAGAATGATCCTGAGTTCGCAAAAAAGCTTGCTTCTCTTGCAGATTTGTATGTTAATGATGCATTTGGAACTGCACACAGAGCTCATGCCTCAACAGAGGGAGTTACCAAGTACTTGAAGCCATCTGTTGCTGGATTCCTTATGCAGAAGGTAAGCGAACTATCTTTTGTTGTGCTTCTGCACACCATATTATCCTTTTCCACTTCACCAAAGAATCAAGCCAATCCCGCATGGTCTATGTAGAATTTCAAATTATTTTTGTGGGCTGGCTGATAAAATTTCGCTGTTGGGTTTCTAGCTTTCAGTTTTAGATGGTTGGATCACATTGTCAACAGTGCAATTGATGGTTGTATCAACGACCTTGCATTCTGAATTATGATTATGCCCATTTAATGATTTTCAGGAACTTGATTATTTAGTTGGAGCTGTGTCTAACCCAAAGAAGCCTTTTGCTGCCATTGTTGGTGGCTCAAAGGTCTCATCCAAAATTGGTGTTATTGAGTCACTGTTGTCCAAGGTAGACGTCCTGATTCTTGGTGGTGGTATGATCTTTACTTTCTACAAAGCCCAGGGACTTGCGGTGGGATCTTCACTCGTGGAGGCTGACAAGCTTGATCTTGCAACTTCTCTTATGGAAAAGGCTAAGGCTAAAGGGGTATCCCTTTTGCTGCCTTCTGATGTAGTTATTGCTGACAAATTTGCTGCTGATGCCAATAGCAAGGTATACAGTTTTTGCCAGAGTGGTAAATACAAGCTCAGCTGTAGTTTGGTATTTTATCATCTGAATTGTTTTAAGTTTGATCAAGGGTGATTATTTCCATGTCTAACTTTCACGAGCAAAGTAGAAACAGTTGAAGCACCCTTTGCTGCTATCTCAAAAATTAATTGCTGCTTTTTTTTTTCAGATTGTTCCAGCATCTGCCATCCCTGACGGATGGATGGGCTTAGATATTGGACCAGATTCTATTAAATCGTTTGGCGAAGCACTTGATTCTACCAAGACAATCATCTGGAATGGCCCTATGGGTGTATTTGAATTTGACAAGTTTGCAGCAGGAACAGAGGTATTCATTCAGTGTTGAATTGCTTTACAATATATATTAGGTCTAGTGTCATTTCGGTGGACAAGATTTTAAAGTAAATTATTTGCAATCGTTCCTGTCCAGGCTATTGCGAAGAAGTTGGCGGAACTCAGTGGCAAGGGAGTGACAACAATCATTGGAGGCGGTGACTCAGTTGCTGCAGTGGAGAAGGTTGGACTTGCAGAAAAGATGAGCCATATCTCAACTGGAGGTGGTGCGAGCTTGGAACTTCTCGAGGGAAAGACACTGCCTGGAGTGCTTGCCCTTAATGATGCATAAGCTATCTTGTTTTGGTGTTAGTTGGCGTGTCTGGTTTTCTGCCAAAACACATTGTTGAGACGTTAGAGTTTTTCTTGTAGAGTGGTAGGCTTAAAAACGTAATAATCGTCGCCACCATGACTGGATATATCTTGGTGCAATAATGGAGTTTTTTTGCTTTCTTGACGATCCTCTTGATGGTAGTAATGTCTTGTTTTTTGGTGTGTTCCAAGGCTGCACACCCCCTCATCTATTACCATTCATTCTCTTATTAACTGATGGAAGCGTGTTGCATTTTGATAATATCGTGTAGATTTGAAACAAGAAACACTCGTGTATGTGCGCATATGTTCGGGACAATTGAGGCTCTACATATTGTCGATTGTGGCAACACGCCATAAAGATGAATATATAGCATACAGCAGTACTCTCTCCAATCACAAAAATATGTTATAGTAATTTGTTATTTTCATTTATTCATGAAAATGTCATAATTTTTTAATTTTGTAAATAATCTCACCAACTATTATCCTTAAAATTAGAGTATATTTACACGTATTGACTATTGTCATTCATGAATTCACCATCTTTTAATTTGTGGGTCATTTTTTTTTTTAATGGAATTCTTTCTTTAATCACTAAATTCATAAAAAAAAATAAACAAAAATTCTGTCAACTTCCTTGTGATTTGTTTTCATGGACGAAGAGAAGACTACTATAAGCTGCGGTTGGGATGATCGGTAACTTGCCTCTTAGTTCTCAGTTCTCACTTCTCACTTCTCACGCACGGTTAGCTTGTGTTTTGGCGTGTGTAATATGAACGATGGTCGATACGGCTTTAGAAAAAAAAAACAAAAAAAACTTTGCTGTTTGCCAAACACTTTCCATTTACCAGAAAAGCCCAAAAAGAAGTGATAATCCTATTTCTTAGAAGAAACGAAAAAAAAAAAACAGAAATAGAGTTTGAGAACCCTATTGTAAGTCTGTAAAAGATAATCCCGTGAAAAAGGGAAGCGAGAAAAAACACAAAGGAGAGGGGCACATTTCTTGCTCAAGACTCAAGTGTGGTTGGTTCAAACTTGCGCCATGGCTATGATGAGATGCTGCCCAAATCCATACCCTTCAGCGACCCGCAAGATTACTCAACTGTACAACAATCTCAACCTCTTCCGCTCCACTCCGCCGCCGTTATCGTCCACAAAGTTACGCTCTGTCTCAGTACTATCATCAATCTCGACGCATTCCGTTGCTCACGACGATCTTCAAGCTCCCTCTTCCAAGCACAATGCCTCCCCCTTTTCAGGTCCTAGTCAGATCGTTGATTGCTCAAATATGACTTTCAATTTTCCTCCTCCGGCTTCTCCTTGAGTTAATTTATTGAATTATGATTAGGTTTGGATGAGATGATGACGGGATTCATATTCGGGAAGAAAAAGGCAACTGAGGTTGCTCACGCGTAGGTACAAATGTTGTTTTATTTCGTAAGCGTGTTCATTAATGGTAGCTTAATTGGGCGATGTTGCATTAGGGTGTGGAAGAATGTTGTCCGGAAAGGGGATATGGTGATTGATGCCACTTGTGGCAATGGTTACGACACATTGGCTATGTTGAGATTAGTTGCTGATGATGAAGGCAGAGGCCGTGTTTTTGCAATGGACCTTCAGAAATCTGCTTTAGAAAGCACTTCATCTTTGCTGGATCGATCACTCACTCCTCATCAGGTACTCATCTCTTGTTGCTTTTTGGATCACATCCCAACATATGATTTTGTTTAGCACCGTATATTGATTAATGCTTGGGGCATTTTGTTCTAATTCATAAGTCTATCAAGAAACTTCAACCTTGTTCAACCTCATGGAGCATGGTAGAACTATAACACTTTGATTCCTCCGACTTATAATTTGGGAACATGTCCTTGAATGGTTTTATGCATCGCGTGTCTATTGATGCTGCTGTAGGTATATTAGCTGGTGCTCACGATTTTAAGAGGCTAACCAATGCTAAAAGCGATAAGGGATTGGCCGTTGAAATCACTTATGCACTTAATTTTGTTTTAACTGATTATATATGAGCCTTTACTGTATTAGTCTTTGTTTCGACATATTGGTATAAGAGAGCATCAACCCTGAGGCTGCTTTCAGTATCTTTTATCTTTTCTGAATTTTGAGCAATCCTCCATACTGGTTCTGCTCAAGTTGGTCGGTAATATTGTCACTATCAGTATAAGGTTCATGCTGCTTGGTTTTTCCTTAACCATCTTCGGTAGACTACTTTTATTCTTGTTTGTGTTGCCTCATCAACCGAATTTCTGTATCCGTCTAAACTGTTAGTTATTGTTCCTTAATTTGGTAATGCAGAGAGGACTCGTTGAACTTTATGCTATGTGCCACACTAAAATGGAAGATCTTGTTCCCAGTGGTGCTGCTGTGAGGTACTGTTTTGTGACACTATATGATTATGAGGTGCTAGTGGTTTGAGTATCAGTTCAAAGAAACTGTATATTTGTTGCAATTGTTGTTTAGGTTAGTTGCGTTCAATTTGGGGTACCTACCGGGAGGCGACAAAAAGATCAAAACGGAGTCAGAAACAACACTAGTTGCATTAGAGGCTGCCAAGAGAATCCTTGCGCGCGGAGGTCTCATCAGTATACTGGCCTATGTTGGCCATTTTGGTGGAAGGTAGCATAGAGCTTCAGATTATTATCTACTGCATTTTTGCTGTTCATAAGCTTAAGGTGTTTTGTAGGGAGGAGTTTGAGAAGGTGCGGTCCTTTGCAGCTGAGTTAGATGTTGATAATTGGGTGTGCTGCACACTCCAAATGTTAAACAGGCCATCAGCTCCTGTACTTGTTCTATTATCTAAGAAATGACTCACACTGCACATTTCTCTACCATAATCACAGACATATCAAATTTTCTCTTTATCTAATTATCTCTACTCGTGGCCTCTGTTAAAATATAAATTGTATATGCAAAACTTTAAAAATTTAATCAAATTTACATGACATGCAATAAGAGCTTATTTAGTATTACCATGCCAACAACATAAACACAAATTGTAAGGATGAAATATCTCCCTAAAATCTTCCAAAAATATTCCAAATTTTAGATAGTGTCGCAAGAATGTCTTGAGTCGCATTTTCAGTCATGTAAAATGAGGTGTCAAGCTGGATGGTGATGTTTATTTGCACATGTAATTTATGAGACATAAGAATAAGATCTCTAATGAAAAGAATAAAATACTAGTCTTGATTATTTCTTAGGAATTAATCACATGTACTTGTGAATTATTTGCAAATTTTTGGTTAAAATCCTTAATGGACTGAATTGATTTTTGAATTAGTTAATGTTTATTGATGCTCAAGCTAAAATGTTTGTGGATTACAAAATTAAATAAAGAACCACAACAAGAGAATAAAAACACCAAATAATAATAATAATAATAATAATAATAATAACAATAATAGAGTAACCAAAGAGAGGGCAATACTTCAATATTATGAATAAATATTCTAAGAAAATGGAAAAATCAGCAAAATATACTGGGGGGGGGGGGGGTGGAATGGTGAATTGAATTTAAAAATTATGTTTGGGGACGGAGCGCGTATTCTAAAAAAAGGAAAAAATCGTGAATGAATTTAAAAAGTAAGAAACGACCGCGATGGGACTCGAACCCACAATCTCCCGCTCCGGAGGCGAGCGCCTTATCCATTAGGCCACGCGGTCCTTGATGGTATTGTTTCTCGTATAAAAATGGATAAGCAATGTACATGTACCGGATCCGATCAATCATCTTCAATGAATTTAATGGGATTAACAAATGATAATATGAGCCATATAATACAACTATAAGTATATAACTGATATCGTGTTTTCTTTCTGAGAAAAATATACTCATATACACTGCTTAGACATATAAATTCATCTTCACCAAATGAAACAGAAGCTACAACATGATTTTGATTTTGACAATTTCGAGTATAAGAACGAAATTCAAATATGTTTGTTGGTAAGTGCCACCTTCATTTTGTATTTTAATTACTCCATGCGAGTAAAATGGAAAAAGTGCGAGATCGGGTTTTAAATGTATCAGTTTTAATAAATTAAAATGCAAGAATTAAAAATGTAGGACAATTTTCGTAATTGTTCCCAGCTAAAGCCAAATGCTATCTATATTTTTGAGTTATGAAATCTGATCAATATTGTACAGTCATCAATCTTTCCAAGAGTATTTTGAACCTAGTGAAATTAGAATATAATGTGTTCAAGATGGCTAGGATTTTTTTCTCTTGTGATAAATGGCCTTTATCATGATTTTTTTAGTAAAAAAACAGACTTGGCAGCGTAGTCACTAGTCACATTGTGGTGAACTGAATAAACAATTCATGCGTTCTGTACCATTTTTCAATATTTTTCTGCCAATTACCAACACAAATGCTTCTCGAAAGTAACAGTAAGCATCGCATGAAATGCACCCCATTTAAGTGGAGGAAGGGAAAATAAAACTAGAAATTCTTTAGCGTAAAAATAAAATAATTTATGATGCATCATCTGAGAAATGGAGTCAGAAAGGTAGAAAACGCAACGATTTCCTGTATTACTGCCTCCGCCACCCTCCATCGTCTTCACCACCCGAACGCCAACCAGCCACGAGCAGGGGACAAAAACTTCACGTTCTCGGCTGTCCACATGCTTTAAAGGGTCTCTAGATTTTCCTTGCACTGCGGTGTATCTTGAATTGTTACCCATTCTGTCCACGACCCATCATATACCGGAACATCAGTCTTCCCTAGTCGATGAAGACCCTGAAACAGCAGCTTAACTGTGTTAGCTTGCAATTTGCCACCCATCCATGCTCAATATACAATTAGATGTAAACCCCTTCCTCTTTCTATTGGTGATACAGCTGAGTAAGGGAGGCAGGCACTCACCAATGCCACAATACAAGCAGTCACACCAGTGCCGCATGATACCATAACAGGGCGGTCCACTGAGATCCCTGTAACAGATCAAGCGCCCCAGTCAAATGTTGACGAGCAACTGCAGATATCTATGGATAGCTCTGTTGCTTCCACGTAACACAATAAAATCAAACTTCACACACACTATGTGATGACTTAGCAATATGAGTTCAAATAAGAATCGAACAGATGCAGGAGGACAGTATTTCTTACCTTCTTGATCAAGTATCTTCTTCAGCTCATCTGCAGATAGGAGCATCTGAGAGTCATCTAACACCTGTAAGGGAACCCCATATTGAACTGAAAAATACTCAACTGCTTCGAAATTTATATTTCAACAAGGAATAGCAGACAGACATGCCAACCACGGTGCAAAAGGAAAAAAAATGAAGATAAAACAATAATAAAAACCAAAAGTAGCAGCTAAACTTTTTTCACGTATTACATATGAAATTAATTGGCTACAATTAGAGTCTTATTACCTGGGGGAAGGGAAGACATTTGCTCCCTGGAATGTGGCCACTTCTTATCCCCTTCCGTGGCTCCGGTGCAACCCCATCAAATCTGTGAGAAGAAAAATATAAAACAGGGTCGAGGTAGTGAGTTTTGTCTTTCATATGCTTGCTCATTCTTGGCCTTCTATACGCTAAAAGGGAAGAGGTATTTGAAAATCTTATACTCCCTCCGTCCCATTAAAAGTGGCGAGTTGCTTTGTTGCACGTAAAATAAGGAGAAGGTGTAAAGTGATTAAAAGTGGTAGGGCCTACACTTTTTTATGAGTTAAATTTTGCTATTTATGGAACAAACCACTTATAATGGGACAGCCCAAAGTAGAATACAAGCCACTTTTAGTGGGACAGAGGGAGTATTTTTTTTTTTATAAATGAACAAATAAATTTAAAGATCGCGTGACGGTGAACTCGAACCTAAGACCTTTGGCCTCACATTAACCACTCTACCACTAGACCAACAAGCACACTATATAGTGCAAATAACAGATAAAAGTGATCTTTCACACAGAAGTATGACAAATGTATTTAAGGCAATGTTTCTCTAGTGAGAACAAGAAACATTACTCATAAGAAATGGCCATATATGAGAACTACCTAGCTTTTGAGCGAGCATCCACATGTTGATATGTCTGTTCGTCAATGTTTTTACGAACCTGAAAAACAAACAGAACATATACCTTAAAACATTCAAACTAAAAGTATCATATTTTAGTCCTGATCTCATGGTAATTATCCCTTTGACAAAAACTTGAGTCTGATATATCTTAACCTGCATACTCCCTCCTATTCATATTATATGTCGTCCTAAGCTCGTACAAACATATTAATAAAAAATAAGTTTACCTAAATTAACCTTATTTATTGATAAACAAATAACTAGTGGAGAGAGAAACTAACTATCTTCTCCATGATGCGCCATCACAATTGTGAATGCATATGCATGAGTAATTAATGAGAGAGAAAATAACTAAGGGCAAATATGGAAGAAAATTCCAAAACGACACTCAAATTACAAATAATTTAAAAGCTTAGAACGACAATCATTTAGAATAGGAGGGAGTATTAAATAACGGTGTCTCCTGTACAAGACGCCGCAATTATCCAGCAGTGAATCAGGATCCAAATAACGACATAGATATAATGGTGACACAGTTAAAAAGCATGGAAGTGTCAAAAACTAATAAACTGTCCAATTTATCTGTTTCCTTATCAAGTCTTTACTTTTACCAACAACAGAAATTTGGTTAGAAGGAAACTGCATACACCACTTGCTTAACAGTCTCAATCAAACCTCTACTATTGCGATAGTGGTGAGACTACAATGGCAATGTATTTATCAGACAAGCTCTTGATTTTAATTAAAGCACTATAATCTTTACTGAAATTATAATTGGTAGGATGCAATCCAATCTCACAGTTCTTAATGTGGAAACTCACAAAATGCATATATACACGACGCGCTCACTAACCCCACACCTTGACATACAAGTAAATGACATTACACATTTAAGAACTTTGTGCTTGTGCTTTAATAGAAATACGTTGCATGGGTATCATATTTACATTAGAAATGTTAGCAGCAAATAAAATAGAAGGTAAATCAAACATGCCTGCTCCATCATCCACACCAGATGCGGTTGAAACTTGGTTTGGAAGGTAATTAGTTCAACCTGTAAATTATGAAGTGTTTAGTCCAATTTCTGACATATAAAATGAAGCATAAAGTTTACATGAAAAATCAAAATGTAGAAAATTGACCATAGGGAGCACACCGACCCCAACATTGGTAGCATACAAGTATACAACATACCCTATGCCCTTTGTACACTTCCTCTATCGCTTCACTTGCAGCACTAGCCTTCAATATAGCATCATTTGACACACTTGATTCAACATCAAACCCTAAAGCACGCCATCTAGGTAAGCCACCATCCAAAACCCAAATCTTCTCATGTCCAAATACACGAAACATCCTGGTTAATTAACAAAAGTACAATTTATTTGACCTAGTATTGTCAATGTCGTCTTAGATTGATATTCTTATGGCATAAATGTTATATCAAACTTCAAATCTCACCACCAAACACGAGCTGCACTGAAAATTCCCTTCCCATCATAAACAACAATATAGTCTTTATTCTCAATGCCAAGGGCAGAAACAGCAGCAGCAAATGCTTCTTTTGATGGCAACATATGCGGCAACTATATACAACATTAAGGAGTGAAAGAATTTTAGATTACTACACATGCAAATGATAAATGCATCTATAATAAGTAAACTTCAGAGTCAAAGTTCAAATGAACATTCTACTGAGCATGGATGGACCCTGAGACCACTGGCTATTATACCACAATGAAAGAACTCATAAAATGAAGATCAAAATAAATTCAGTGCTCTTATTTGAACATCCAAATAAACTTACGCAGGTCCTGGAGAGGTACTAAATACCCAAGAAGCTTTACCAGAAGAGAAGGCAAATAAAAACTAAACAAAATCAATTAATATCTGTATGGAATGAAACCACACCAAGGAGCATTATTAAATTTATATTAAAAAAAAATAGAGCATCTTACATCAGTAGTTTGATCTGAGATGCCATCAATATCAAATAAAAGTGCACCAGGAATATGGGCAACCTGAAAAAAAGTACAATGAAATGCTCCAAATATTAGACTAAAGAAGGGGGAATCAGACTTTCAAATACAAATAATCTAATCATTGAATTTAATTTGGGAAAATCATTAGCTCTACAGCATATAATAGGCATATATATGAAGCCTTTAATGGTACAAGTCAAGAAATGAGTAAATAAATAACATGTCTATAATTGATCAGCACCTGATATTCTTGAACTGGATTTCTTCGTTCATCTGGCATGTACCAGGATGCATCCAACACCTGGACATAACTGTGCATGAAGTTAAAAGATCTAGATTTATAACTCGAGTGAAAGTAGAATGAGAATTTGCAACTCAAACAAAAATTTCTTTGTTCTCTCAACATCACTATGGAAGAGGTTTCCGGAATCAAAGTTTGAAAGAATAGGCAAATTATTGAAAGAAAGTAAACACAGATAAAGTCTAGCAAGCTGGATTAGCAGGGCAAGGAGGGAAACAGAACATGGATAGTTCACTAGCCAGAAAAAACTATATTATGCATTCATCTCAGAAAGAGAGAGAAAGATTAAGAAATCGGATCAAGTATATAAGATGCATTTTCCAAAAGTTATTCTCAATAGATACTATTAAACCAATTTGACAATGAATGGCATGGAAAAACATGTAATCAGTAGCATAGCACACCAAGTGAAAACAAGATTGTTATGCAATGCCACAAACCTTCAAATCCGGTTCTCGTAGGTTTGCGTGAAGCCAGTTAACTGAAACAACAGGCTCACTTGTTGACAAGGACTGCATGGTAAGCAAACCTTGCGATGCAACAGCTGCTTTAGACATGTCACGTGAAATTTGAGCCCGGAGTCTTATACAACAAATGGGAGGAGACCGAGCATGAGCTCAATTGTTCTTTCTGCCACCAGAGAGAGAGTGCTAACATTTGTTAGTGAACAAAACCAACACAACAAATAAATGGTCACAGCCATTATTCCAATTTCCATCTAAAGAAACCAAAAGCTTCTAAATTGGGTTTTCCTGGCGCCAGATTATGTATCTCAATAAGTTCCCCATCTAAAAATATAAGCAACTTCACTAAATACGAACATAGTGAAATGCTTCTTCACCCTCAACCAAACACTAATGAAAAAGTAAATTGAGAAGCAATGACACTTCTTATTACCATTGCAACAATATGGGCCCTCGACTTAAGAATTTTCAAATTGAAAGGTCTAACAAATAGATTGAACATAAAAGCAATCTAACTGAAAAGTACAACCTCACAGTTAAGTTTCATTGAATTGTGATGCTTTCTATTTTAGTTTATTTTAATTTATTTTTTCCAGCTTCACGGCGTACAACAAACAAAAAATTTATATCACCTTCAAAACAAAAACCAACGATTTCACACGCTCCATGAATTTAAACTAATGGAAACAGAAAATCAGAATTTTCAAATTGAAAGGTCTAACAAGTAGATTGAACATAAAAGCAATCTAACTGAAAAGTACAACCTCACAGTTAAGTTTCATTGAATTGTGATGCTTTCTATTTTAGTTTATTTTAATTTATTTTTTCCAGCTTCACGGCGTACAACAAACAAGAAATTTATATCACCTTCAAAACAAAAACCAACGATTTCATACGCTCCATGAATTTAAACTAATGGAAACAGAGAATCAGAATTTTCAAATTGAAAGGTCTAACAAATAGATTGAACATAAAAGCAATCTAACTGAAAAGTACAACCTCACAGTTAAGTTTCATTGAATTGTGATGCTTTCTATTTTAGTTTAATTTAATTTAATTTTTCCAGCTTCACGGCGTACAACAAACAAGAAATTTATATCACCTTCAAAACAAAAACCAACGATTTCATACGCTCCATGAATTTAAACTAATGGAAACAGAAAATCCAAAACAATCAAATCAGCAGTAACGGAAAACCCAATGCACAGAGTCGTGGGGTTGACGACTTACAGTGAATATGAAGGTAAAGCATTGGGAATTTTGGAAGAGAGATGAACAAGAATATGAAGAGTGAAGACTGCAGTGTGGTGAGAGGGCCCTACGCAAAACGCTAAATGCCATTTAAAATTAAAACTCATGAATCGGCTATACCATTACCATACAAAATCTGCTTTGTCTGATAACATTAACTACAGGTATCATTTGGAGTACTAGTTTTAACTTTTAAATCTCTCTTATATTATTATTAACACATTTAATTAGAATAAACGTTATGATAAATAAACTTATTATTGAAAAATAAGTTCATAGTATTACATTTTAAATTAGGGTTATTGACGCCTAAATACACCAACTTTGGGGGTAGTTTGATTTTGCACATGAACTTTGAAAGGTGTAAAAAAATTCATGAACTTTAATGTTGTAGCAATTTTATCACAAATTCAAATATAGATTTTCAAACTCCATAAAAATCTTATGATTTACGGGTTTAAAGATGTCTTATACGATATCTTTTAGAGATGTCCTATACGATATCGTTTTTTAAAACGTCCGATGAATACACGTCGATATTTCGACTTGCCACGTCAGCTAGAATTTGAGCAAAAATTGAATTTGTGACATCGTATAGGATGTCTCTAAAAGATATCGTATAATACATCTCTATATCGTAAAATTGAATTTGTTCAATTTAATCTCCATATTGTAATGATTTTGGTGTTGGGCTTATCCATCTTTTATGCATTTTATAGGATTGACTAGTGTACCTCCCGCACAATGCGCGGTGATTGTGATTTTACATTCACATAAATTATTTATATACTTTATGATTATTAATACTTTCTCCGTCCCATCGAAGGTGAGACGTTTCTTTTGGTCCGAGATTTAAGGAGCTAATATTTAGTGAAGAAGTGAATGAAAAAGTAAAATGAAAAATAGGGTGAATGAAAAAGTAGATTTAATTTTTCTTTTTTAAGAAACGACTCAACTTCGTTGGCACAGCCCGAAAATGAATACAACTCAATTAAAGATCTTCAGAATTAATTCAAGCGATGGAAACAATTGCTATTAAGCATATTGGTCCCTCACATACCACATCTAAACACATATTTTTTTTTAAAATATTAGTAGATATATACAGATATCCAAACTTAATTTAATATAAATATAAAAGATAATTGTATGGATAAAAAATGAAAATAAATCATATTTAGAAAGCAACAATAATTTTGAACAAATTCAATCATGTATGATTTTCTTTATATCTTATAACTTTTGATTCCATAAAAATTGGATTATTTAACTTGAATTTAATTTTCATTCATTTGATGATGAAATAAATATTGAAAATTAAAATCAAAATTAAAAATAATAATATTTGATAACCATTTTTATAATTTTTTCATGTAAATAATCTTACACATAATCTTATTTATTTCACTTTGAACTTCACTCATTTTCAACTTATTTTGACAAACTAACTACTAAATAATTGATCAATACCCTTTATTTTTAAAATTTAATTGCTCCTAATTAATTTTATTAACTAATTAATTTATAATTATTTTAATATTTATTGATTTAAACAAATAATTAATCAATTCAACAAAAATAGATCATGAATTATTATCTTAAAAAATCGCAAACATTCTTTTATAAGGTGACAACTTTATGGTTTCCTTCTTGAAATAAATTATTTGGGTACTTTTAATTCCACCCCATAATTATACTCCCTCCATCCATGAAAGAATTTCCTAGGAGGGAGTGACACGAGTTTTAAGAAAAATGTTGTTGAATGTATTGAGAGTGGAGAAAAGTTGTTGAGTGTATTAAATGGTGAAAGTGTTTCCTTTTGCGTTGTGACCCTGCCCCGTCCGTCCTTTCTCCGTGGTGGGGTCTCGTTCCCCCCTAGGTGGCCGTTTTTTTTTTGTGCCGTCCCCGGCGCTCGGACCGTTCTTTGGTGGCCGGCGCGCGTAATATCTCCTCTCTCTTCTTCTAATAGTGACATTGTGTGCCATTAACAAATTTTCAATGTAAAATAAATAGGATTGCATACTATGAAATTGAAATGATATAAATAAAAATTAGGAAGAAAAAAGAACATAAGCGTGTAAAAAGTATTAATATGTTTCTAGGTTTCAAGGAAAATAACATTAAATTCATTTAAATATATTGTAAATCTAAATTATAATAACTTATTTATTTTAAATTCATTTTTACATATTATATATTAATTTAAAAATATTCTCATGAATTCATTTAAGTTACATGTTACAAATTTTATCCAAAACAATAGAATAATGTTCTTTATGTATAAAATGAAAAACGAAAAGAATATTTGAGATGTTAAAAAATAAGAATTACTATAGATGTTAAAAAATAAGAATTACTATAAGTTACTAAATTAAAAATAATAATAATAAAAAATGAAATTATGCATTAACATTGACAAAATGTGTACAAACGTGGTTTGTAGTTTTAATCTACAGCCACGGTTTTGTAGACCGGTTTAAGTTGCAGAATTTTCTCCTTGATAAATATTTTTTCCAATTCCAAATTACCCTTCAAATTAAATTTATTGGCATTTACTTTGCTTTTTATATATATAAAGATGTTGCTGCTATCACGTACTTAAATTGCAAGCCTGCGGTTGGAAGTGCAGCTGAAACAAGTAGGAGTTTTATAGTCGACTCCATTTAACTCGGACATCATCGGCATTTTGCAATGATGGGACACAAAATATTGCAAATGCAGGAACTGTTCGTTTACAAAATTATGTCCTGTTCATTTCTAAATTGTATTATGTTCATTTACAAATTGTGATTCTTTGTTACATAATATATTATGAATAATATACTTTTTTCAGTGTACCATTTTTATTATTTATACTTTATGAGTAAAATATTGTGTTATGTTGATTAAAAAAAATATGTTTCGTTTATTGAAAAATTTGTGATTATTAGTTAGATATTATATTCCTGAATAATATTACTAATATTTGATTAAGAATTATAAAAATATTTAACATAAAATATTTTGAACAAGCGTAAAAAAATTATGAACATTTAAATAAAATATTCAAATTTTCTTGTTGACATAAAATATTGTGTTCTGTTCATTTTCAACTATATTCTGTTCATTTAGAAATTGTGTTATAGGAAATTAATGCTGGCATAAAATATTTAGCACATAATTTTTGAACAAGCGTAATAAAATTACGAACAACTAAATTGATGAGGAGTAATATGTGCAGAGCATATGATTGGTCTTGTCAGAGGAATGGTCTTCACCAGAGAAGTCGCCTCCATCAGAGAAGTCACTCCCGCCAGAGAAATGGTTTTCGCCAAAGAAATGACCTTCGCAGAGAGATCACCAAAAGAGCGGAGAAATCTCCCGCCTAGGGGCAAATTTACTACTATGCCCTCAACCACGCGAGGCGCATGTTTTAGCAACGAATTACTATTTTGCCCTCAACATGTAATCTATAAATAGCCATGCACACGCACCTTGTAATCTTACGCTATCTTCACTTGCAATACTACTGCAGTCTTGCTTTCGTGCTCTCAACCACTTAGCATTTCTCTCGCTTTTCCAAACAACACTAGGTATAATTCATAATTCATCAATAATGCACCGATTAAATCTATGTCCGTTCAATTATACATCACCATCATCAAAACAAGGATTAGAATATTTCACAAGGTTCCCAACAGTTATGGCACGACACTGCCATCCATTACCAACCTCTTTTTTCGCCGATGATAGCCTAATTTTCTTCAAGGCTACGGAGGATGTGGTGACAAACTTTGGGTGTGCACCACAACTCTATGAAACTGCATCGGGGCAGACCATCAATTTTGAGAAGTCAGCAATTACTTTCAGCCCCAATGTTCCCAGCTCGACATTTCTAACGGTGACGTAAGTTATTGGTATTTCAGAAATAGCTGGACATGCCGTTTATCTGGGCCTTCCTACTTTTATACCAAGACAGAAAAAGATCCACTTTGATTACTTGAGAGACCGAGTGATGAAGAAGTTAATGCTCTCAGCGGCGGAAATGAGACGTTGATAAAATCAGTTATTCAATCGATCTCAACGTACACGATGGCTTGTTTTCGTATTCCTGTTGGAGTTTGTAATTATATTGAAAGTGCGTGTGCCCGTATCTGGTGGGGTGACACTGAGGTGAAACGGGAAATTCATTGGTCAAAGTGGGAGAAGTTATGCCAACCAAAGTCTCGGGGCGGTATCGGATTCCGTCCAACTGATCCCTTTCAACCAAGCTTTACTTGCAAAACAGGTTTGGAGAATTATAAAACACCCACAATCCCTCTTAGCTCGAGTTCTAAAGCAACGTTACTTTCGAAATGAGGATATTATGGAGGCCCGAATCTCGCCTAATTGTTCATATGTGTGGCGCTCAATTTGTTGGGGATGGGAGCTCTTGCAAAAAGGGATGCGGTGGAAGGTTGGGAAGAGGAATCAGATTTCAGCTTTCTCTGACCGGTGGATTCCGGGCACGGGCATCTGGTCTCTGCCTACTGAATCTAATGTTGACAGGGATATGAAGGTTTCTGAATTTTTGGCTGAGGATGGTACGTAGTTTAAAGACAAGTTGGAGTTGTTCTTTCCAGATTATATTATCCATGTTATTTGCTCGATAAAAGTCCAAAGAGATAATGCAGTGGATAATAGGTTTTGGGGATTTTGATGAGAAAGGGAAGTATGAGGTTAAGTCGGGCTATCTATGTGCAACAAATTTCTATCAACAAGATCTGAATTCGACGGGCACTACTACAAGAAAGTGGTGGAAATTTTTTTGGGCTCTCAAACTTCCGCCGAAGGTTTTACATTTCGCTTGGCGTACTCTACACAATCTAATCGCCATGAATGCGAACTTGGAAGCTCACCATGTGCCAACTTCAGCTATATGTTTTTTGGTGTCAAAAGGATTGGGGAACCACATGTCATGGCCTCATTTGGTGCGACATAGTGCGACACGCGTGGAAGCAGACGGTCTTTTGGGAACATATTAGAAATTTGAAACAGTTGGATTTACATGATTTAAGCCTTATGGTGGAGAATAACTGGGGTATGGAAGGCTTGGAGCTGTGGTTTTTCTTTCTTTGGCTTACATGGAAATATCTCTGTGATTTGAAACATGGAAAGAAAGATGAGCAGACGGTGCTTGAGTTGAATATGGGGGAGCGCTTGCTTCTTTCTTATCAAAAGGCGATGGAGCAGTTACTCATTGATCACCCGCTTGTTGCCTAAGGAGGGATCACGACGGTGGTATACACCACCTAACGGAGTGCTTCAGGTGGACGTCGATATGGCTCATCAGGATGGTGGTTCTCGAACTGGAGTGGGGTTCATTGTGAGAGATGCTCATGGAAATATTTTTGCTGCGGGATGTCAGAGGATTGGCTACACAGCTACGGTTTTACTTGGCGAACTTCATGCTCTTATGCTCGCTATTGGATTCTGCTTAGAGACTGATACGGGTCCAATTGTGATGTTTACCGATTCCGTTCTTGCGGTCCACGTTCTTAATGAGAAGCACCATGCTTCGGAGTCCCTCTGTGATGAGTTATGGGAGGTCTTTGTTCATGCCCGCCAAAATATTGTTCTTGATTTTCTTCATGTTCGACGTGAAGCCAATCGAGCAGCTCACGAGCTGGCTCGTTTTTCTTTTAGTTCTGATGATGTATTAGTCCTGGAAGGTCGATTTCCCTAATTGGCTTCTAGAGATTGCCGTTTCCGATTTGGCTTAATAATATATCATCCTTTCGCTCAAAAAAATGTAAAAATGATGTTTTGACAGAGTAAAAGTCTCTCAATTTTATTCAATCAAATAGTTTAAAGAGGACATACACAAAATGACCAATTTATTATAGTAAAAATAAAAAAATGTTAATGGGTAAAAATGATCATATTTATAACTTTTAATAAAAAAATGCCCACTTTTATAAAAAAACTTGATGTCATGTCCAAATTAAAGTGAATGGTCGAAATTGTCATGGGATGTTGATGGTTTACATAATTTTTTGTGAAAAGTCTTACACTTTTCTGACACAAAGTACAATTGTGTAAGAAAAGTGTAAGAAAAAATAGTTTGAAATCGCATAAATAGTTTGTCGCTTGGGTGGCAACCTACTTTCCAACCGACAAGCTAACTTTTCTCATAGTAAATTAAAATTTTCAATCGAAAAAATAGCTTGTCGGTCGAAAAAATAGGTTGTCGTTCCTAAGTAGGTGCCGTCTGGGTGACAACCTACTTTTCTGACAACAAGTTATTTTTGTCTCTGCAAGTACATTGATTGAGACATTAAGGGTAATTTAGTCAATTTGAGCATAAACACAATAATTTTATAAAGTGGGCATTTTTAATTTGTACTCAAATAAAAATCATCCACTCACATAAATAGCTTAAAATTAGTCATTTTTTGTACATAAATACAAATTTACCCCTAACGCTAAAATTGTATCACTATTCTCTTTCTTTCACAAGCACTTCCCTTCATCTCCTCAAACCGATCTCTCTCTTTTCTATCCCTCTCTTTTCTCTCTTCCGCGGATGTCTGCTTCTCTGCGATCGAACAAGAACACTTATAATACAACGAAAAATCTATGTTGAAATTTCAAGTGATGATCTGAAATAACACTTATACAAATTTCTTTGAACGTTGATTCTCATGGTTACTTGTTGGCTTTATGTGAGTTGAGAGTTCTAAGAGTTTTTGGTAGCAATTCTAGTAACCTCATATGTTAGAATTCAATGTGTATTTGTAGACAAATAAGATGATAGAGCCATTAAAGGAGCTCATTTAACTATCAAAACATTGAAATTCTCTCCATTTGAATTATTATGTGTTGTTTTCAACATCTGCAAATATAATACATCGATTTCTGCAACAACGAATCTATTCTACAAATTCTATAGGTTCACCCTTACTTGGAAACCTGTGGATAGGAAAGAAAAGAAATTTTTTTCCTGACAAGTGAATTGTAAATCCATGCTATAGTTAGGCCATCAAATAATTAATGGGGTTTTAAAAGTAACTAGCATTTGTATATGCACGGAAAATATTTTTATATTCTATATTTATATAAAATTGATACGAACTCAATTATCACATTTATAAATATAATAAAAAATTAATTTTAACTAAATATATTTGAGTTGAATTTGTATATACCAGGAAAATATTTTTATATTCTATATTTATATAAAATTGATACGAACTCAATTATCATATTTATAAATGTAATAAAAATTGATTTTAACTAAATGTATTTGAGTTGAATATTGAAAAAAATAAAAAAATAAGGGTAAATATCATATTAAACCTTGAACTATTTTCGTTTTATCAAAAATACCCTGGAAGTTTCGAAATGCTCTCTAAACCCTCAAAGTATCAGGGTTTTATCAAATATATCCCGCATCTATTTTCCGATCACCAGAAATGTGACGTGGCTCGCCGGATAACACAGTGTAATTTAACTTCTATTTTTTTAATCCATGTAATTTTATATTCTATTGTTTTAATTCATGTCATCTATACTCTCTCTATCTCGTTCCCTCTCCCCCTTTCTCTACCGTCTCTCTCTCTCCTCTCTCCGGTGAGTGTCGCCGGTTTTCGCCGCCTTCAGTGCGGCGAGGCTGGCTTCTCTTCTTCAAAACTGAGAGAGAAATAGAGAGAATTGCATTTTCTAAACCCCAATTCCCAATCTCAATTTCAATTTCAAGTTTTTGCAATTCCCAATCTCAATTTCAATTTCAAGTTCCTGCAACAATGGTGTTGCGCAATCCAATGAAAATGGCGATGCTCCTCATCACCGCAAATAACCCTAGCTATGGCGGAAGAAAATCCGCACCCCAAATCAGCGCAGCTGGTGATGTTTTACGACATCCTAAGCTCCCACGGCCTTCCCATCGGTATATTCCCCAAAAGCATCTTCGGTTTCTCCGTCGACCCCGCATCCGGCGGTTTCCGCCTCCGCTTGCCGTCTCCTTCGCCGTGCGACACCGTGTTCGAGACCCACCTCCGGTATGAATACGACATCACTGGACGTATCAACTACGGGAGGATTTCTAATTTGACGGACATTTTGGCTCAGGATCTGTTTCTATGGCTCCCGACGAAGGGAATTCAGGTAGATATTCTTAGCTCCGAGTTGATTTACTTTGATGTGGAGGTGGTTTCCAAGCAGTTCTCCCTCTCGCTCTTCGATACGCTCAAGAATTGTAGTTCTGCGGAGGATGTCGACGGCTATGGTGATTTGCTGAAAATTCCTCAGGTTTGATATGGTTTCGAAGCAGTTCTCCTCTGATTTCGAAGAAGATGAGTCGTCCTCGCCGCGCCGGAGGCGGCGAAAACCAGCAACACTCACCGGAGAAAAGAGAGTGAGAGAGAAACGGTAGAGAAATGGGGAGTGGAAACGCAGAGAGAGAGAGAGAGTATAGATGACATGGATTAAAAAATAAAATATAAAATGACATGTATTAAAAAAAATAGAATTTAAATTACATTCGTTTCTGGTGATCGGAAAATAGATGCAGGATATATTTGATAAAATCCTGATACTTTGAGGGTTTAGAGAGCATTTCGAAACTTTAGGATATTTTTGATAAAACGAAAATAGTTCAAGGTTTAATATGATATTTACCCAAAAAATAAAAAAAAATTCACAATAATAAAAATTGATATTATGAAAAGGCAAAAATAAAAATAGAAAATAAATGAAAATATATATTTATTAAAAAAAAGTTGAGAGATGAGAGAGAATGTTTTAAAATTTTAATCTTTAAATAAATATAACTTTTACAATTAAAATCAAACATTTACATAAAATATGTCAAATTAAAGTTCTTATTGTAATCTTTAATTTGATATGCATATTAAATATTTTATAATTAGTCGAATTTCATAATTTTAGAAAGCAATAAAACAAAATAGAAAAGATAAAGAAAAATATAGTAATTAAAAGAAAAAATATAATTTAAAAAATAAATTTTTAATTTTTTTATAACTACAAAATTGCCATTCACTTTTCAAATTAATTTGAAATTAATTTTCAATTGAAAGTTGCCTTTTTAATATAGTATAGATAGGTTTTTGAGGATAGCGACAATTATTTTTATTTGTATTTTTTTTATGTTTTACCAAAAAGACACTTGTTTAAAAGTCACGGTAATTCTGAATTAAAGTGTTTTCTCCAAAAAAATTCTGAATTAAAGTGAATGATTTTGAATTAAAGTGATTGTTTAGATGAACAAAAATGTGAATGAGTTTGGTTTTGGGTCGGATGTCAGTTGGGTTCAAATCCGGGCTTTAGATTGGATGGGCCTATCTGAATGGGCCTACACTTCACCCCAAAATCATCAAATATTCAGAATCGTCTTCTTCTCCTCCAAGAAACCACTATAAAGTGCCTTCCCTGCTCCGGCAATTCACACACTACTGCATTTCCGGGAGCTTATTTCACAAGTAATTTTCAGGTAATACACGAACGTTTCGCGTCTCATAACAATATATTCGATTAATTAGCTGTGAACTCTGTTCGGACATTTTTGGCTCTGTTTGAAAGCAAGTTGTTTCTATCAATTTTGCTCGTAGCAGGCGCATTTGATGTAGATCACACCGCTCTGCTTTATATCCAGCATAGGGATTTATGTTGTCGTGAAAAATCTTTCTGTACTTTTTCGCGGTCGAATTTAATTTCTGCGCTTCTTTAGGGCACTAGTTTCAATTGTAATTATATTTCTTACTTGCATAACCAGAAAGATCCTTTGCGGTGTGCGTGTGTATGAGAGAGTGCTTATCTGGGTTTAATTAATTCTGCAGCTTGCTCATCTGGATTAGTAAAATTGTGTCGAGAAATCAATGGGTGATAGTCAGTACTCTTTCTCCCTCACCACTTTCAGGTATGAATTAACCGGCTGCACTAATGATATATTCTGATCTATTTCTTAAAAATGGTGGCGTGGTGGTTATAATGCATTGTTCCTCGTATTCATTTATGCAGCCCTTCAGGAAAACTTGTTCAAATCGAACATGCTCTGACTGCGGTTGGATCTGGTCAACATCTTTGGGAATTAAAGGTGAATTGTGCTCTCTGCCTCTGCTCATAGTTTAATCGGTTTTATGAACACTGAGCATTCTCTGACAAGACTGTCCAAATGATTATTTGGCTTATGCATATGCTGATAACTGATGCAAACTACAACTGCAGAAGCGTATGATTTGTATTGTTGAGTATGAATGAGTTATAGTCACAAGGGGGCTGCCATAGTTTCTGTTCTTATCGTTTTTTATTATTTTTCTAAAAAGATTTATCATTTTTAGAGGGTCTTATTGAGTTAAGCTGAAGATTATATTGTTACATTCTCTGCTCCATATAGTTAACAACAAGCTCTTCATAAAGAACAGTATGGCCTAAAAACTGCTATACTGGTGTTTTGCGGAAAATACTTGTCCTGCTTCCACACATACACAAACAAAAAAAAGACGTATCAATTTTTTTTCAAGACTGAGAATGCTTACATGGGGTTGTTGCAGCTGCTAATGGCGTTGTTATTGCAACTGAGAAGAAACTGCCATCGATTTTGGTTGATGAAACATCTGTAAGTTTTACATGCTCTCACCTTTCTGTTTCGACTCTTTTTTTCTATTTGTAACGTTGAAATAGATTCTATCTATTTATCTGTTTGTGAAATTTACATGCTCCCACTCTGGCATGCTCTCTGCTGGATTGGTCATATGGTTGATTTTTTTGAGGTTCTAGTTTTGATAAACTGGAGTATTAGTTATGCACATAAACAGCTAATATTATGTATTAATATATACTTCCCATAGGTTGTGGTTTTTTTTATTTTGCCTGTGTGAGAACCTCTTTTTATTTAATTTAATTGTAACTCATTGAAAACCAGATAAAGGTCAAACCCTTAATGCTTCATGTTGTTCTATTTGAACGTTGAGCTTGTCAGATGTATTTTCAATATAACGTGAAACATGAGAATCTTCAATAAAAGTTTGAATTTTGACAATTTTATGTTAACTATTTTTTATCCATTCATCCATTGCATACAAATGTTCTGTATGGTGCTTAATGGTTCATATATCAACTGAATTATGGAATTTGCAATCAATTAGCTGTTTCAGAGCATTGATTATTTTTCAACTTGATTTCAAACTTGTATACAGCTGTTAATTATGTTGATGTGCACCCTTTGTTTCTGAGGGTTCATCTACTTCTTTCAGGTGCAGAAAATTCAGATTTTGACGCCAAACATTGGAGTTGTATACAGGTTGGTATTGGTATTGATATACTCTTATAGCTCCACAATCCCATGCTTTATTTCGATGGAACCTGCATGGCATGTAAAGAGAATGATCATCAGAGGCCACTAATGATATAATTGTATTTTGAATTATTAATGTGTCTGGGTTTTCTTGTTGACTGCAACTATCTGATTGCTTATGTGCTGAAAAAGAGTGACCACTAATAATATAATAATGAGTTATGTTTAATTTAAAACAGCATCTAATAAGTTCTTCTTGAGCTTCCATCTTAGTATACAATCATTATATTTTCAGGGATTTCCATTCTCGAGAGTTTTCTGATAGCTTGATAATATATTTTCTCTTATGTGCAGTGGCATGGGCCCTGATTCTCGAGTTTTGGTTCGAAAAAGTAGAAAACAGGCGGAGCAGTATTACCGGCTCTATAAAGTATGTTAATCCATGTCTACCGATATTTCTGTTATCTGATAAGTGATAACAATATTATTTTGCATGCTTCCTTTGTTTCTTCTATAGAAATATCTCAATGATAACTCATCATGTATTGGAGTATGTGTATGTCTTTGAATATTTCAGCTGAAATCTTAAGCACATATCATGAGTAGAACTTTCAAATTTCTTTTAACAGTGAAAGCAGTCAATTACACATTGCAAGAGAATCTGGCCGCTGCATATCTTATTACTGAATTAGTATTTCCATGCTTGTTCAGGCTTAATAGAAGATCTGTGAATTGTGGAAAGTTGGGTGAACATGTAGGAAGTCTTGTGGCATCATTTTATGCTAGTTAGTTTAGATCGTTTAAAATCACAGTGCAGATCGAGTGCCCCTGGGATTCCAATACACATCTGTAGTAATAAATGAGAAAGAAAGGCAAGATGAACGCTAGGGACATTGTACTGTAAAAAGTTGCAGTTTACTTCTTGAGGAACCCTGTGGTTCCTCCTTCTTTCTTTTAAAAAACCCCATGGTTCCTCCTTTTCCTTTCAAAAATTCAATTATCTTGCACATAAATTCACATAGCTAGTGCTAACTGTATGCATTTATGTATATATACATTTTTGCCATTTGGAGACATGGTTATAGAATTTTATGCTGACCCTCAGTTATTTGTCAACAAAATTCTAGGAACCGATTCCTGTGACTCAATTGGTGAGGGAAACCGCTACTGTTATGCAGGAATTCACTCAGTCAGGGTATGCATTACTTATTACTTTATTGCTCTTCTGTTCTGAAACAGCAAGGGTCTTTTATTTATTTTTGGTCCCTTTCATCTTTTGGCTGCACTTGCCTTTCATTCCTTTTCTTCATTTCATTATGTTTGTTGCTGTTAATTTCATTATGATCACTGCCACTTCTTTTTCTACTTTATTACAGTTTAAAGGTTGTTTCATTTTCCCAAAAAATTGGCTGCATAGATAGTTTAATGTTCATTTCTACATTTTGTTGTACAGTCAGTATATTCTGCAAATTAGCTGTAATTTGCATGATAGGGCTCCAGTTACTCAAGGAATTAGTTCCAATTAGTATCTGATTTATACTCACTAAAAGATAGCCTTCATTACACCTTTATCTATTCCAGACTTTTATTCTTCTTTTAGTGCATAATATCAAATCTGTTCACCTGAGTGTTCTGATTGAGCCTTTAGCACAATGGACATGTGGAAAGAGTATAAGTTTTTCTAGTAGTTGGAGATTTTTGCTCTACATTTCCTTGTGCAAATGAGGTGAAACATTAAAAACTAGAGTTGTTGTAGGTTGAATTGAAGAACACATCCTCAACAATGTTACCTATATCTATGGTTCCTTACTCCTTAGATTCTCCTAAATTGACTAGGCTGAAGCTGAACTAAAATTCTGTAGTGTATGCTTACAAATACTTGAAGGGGGCGTTTACTTTGAAAGACTAGTCTTGATACATAAAAATAGTAAGACTAATCCCTTGTTTACTTAGAGGATGTTTGGCTGAGCTTATAAGCTCTTTAAAACAACTTATAAGTTGTTTAAGAGCTTATAAGCTCCTTCAAAGTGTTTTCAAAGTGTTTGGCAAAATAAGCTCTTAAAGAGCTTATAAGCTGTAAAAATAAGCTCTAAGAGCTTATAAGCTCCTCTGCCCCAACTTATTTTCTTATTATCTTATAACTTATAAGCAACTCTCATTTTACAAAAATAACTCGACTATAATTTTTTATTTTTATCATATATCATTCTAATTTCATTTTTTTCTCTCTAACAAATATTTTCTCTCACTAACTAAAAATTCTCTCTTTAGCTTATAAGCTCAATCACCCAAACACTTTAACAACTTATAAGCTCTTAAGAAACTACATCTTATAAGCTCTTGAAACATCTTATAAGCTCCAAGAGCTTATAAGCTCTTTAAAATAAGGTTAGCCAAACACCCTCTTAGATGGATTGAAACATTGGGATATCTCAAAACCTTGATTATTTATATCATATAAGCTAGTTTTGCTTGATTCTTATCATACATCTTATCTATCATGCAAAGTAAATGCCCTCGCAAAGTACTAGCTATTAAATAACATTGATCCTACTAAATTAAATTTCTAATAGCTCTCTGGCATTTGTGATAGTGGTGTGAGGCCCTTTGGTGTATCACTCTTGGTTGCTGGATATGATGACAAGGGCCCACAGCTATATCAGGTATATGAACCACTTCTTCTATTGATTTTTAGTTGTATTCTTAGGGCCATTTCTCGTTTTTTAGTTTGATGGCGGACATTATATTTATCTTGTATTTGAATATTTCCCTTGCACTTCATTTCATATTTATTTATTTCCTCTGAAATGTACTGTGGGTGTGCATGATGCCATGCTGTGTCACACACATACTTGTGTTTTGCTATAATTTGATTGCCTCAGTTTGTAATCCCACTTGCATGATACACAATTTATCATGAATGGATTTTTTTTTGGTTATACGGTAATTGACCAAATCAAAGTGTATACTGAGATGTTAATTTTTTCTTCTGTAGGTCGATCCTTCAGGTTCATACTTCTCTTGGAAAGCTTCAGCCATGGGAAAGAATGTTTCTAATGCAAAGACATTTCTGGAGAAGAGGTGGTTTATTATTAGATTTTTTTGGGGCGTCGTGACTCTTCCTAAACGACAACAATTATGCATAATTGCTCAAGCAAGCTGTTAATAAGTTATGCAAATAGCTAAACAAAATCTTACTTCTCAAAATCACGAGTCGTAGTTAATGTCACGAGTTAGAACTCCTTTGTAAATTCTATTTGAATTTTATGAGATTAGATGCAGTTTTTAAAAATGTGTTCCTTGCATAAGACCTACCATATACTATATCAGCACTTTTTTATGGGTGACCTAGAGCAGCATATGTACACGTGTCTTAACATAGGCTGGCTTAATTTTCTTTGAGTTGCATGTTGGCAACTAGATTGTGCTACTCTATCTATTTCATGTTACCTTAGCCCATTTTGAGAAGCATGGTGCACTCTACATATTTCTGAGTTGATCAGAGTTTTACTGTTGCAATCAATCTTGTCCTTAGCTATTTCTTTGACTGCTCTCTGATACTATCAAGTTTTAGTAATTTATACATCTGGAATTCTTTGCAGGTATACTGAGGAGATGGAACTTGATGATGCTGTTCATACAGCGATTTTGACGTTGAAGGAGGGGTAAGTGCTGTGTTTTCTATCTCTTAGAAATTTGTCTGCATGTGAAACACTCTCTCTCTGTTGGGGAAGGTGTTGAATTGGATGTTGTATCTTTCGTTCAACTTTTCTGGGAGAGAAATCACATGTTTTTTGCTTGTTTCCCAATTTTCACTTGTATTAGCTACCACCTTGTATTGTATGTTCAGGTGCTACATTGTTTATAATTGCTCTAATTGTTCTTTTGTGTACTTTTGTAACTTGATGTGGTATTAATAATTGTCACATTTGATTTCCAGATTCGAAGGGCAAATTTCTGGCAAAAATATTGAGATTGGTGTGATTGGCAGCGACAGAATATTCAAGTGAGTGTTGTCTGCCTTTAAGAAGTTTGTGGAAATAGCATGCACTGAGATGTTTATTTTTTGTGGGCAGGGTTTTGAGCCCATCTGAAGTGGAGGATTACTTGCAAGAGGCGGAATAGTTGTGTTCCAGCTTCACTCTTACAACTATCATGTATTGCCTTTACCTTTTCATCTACATAACTTCACTTTCCATTCTCCAGTATTGTATTTGAATCAAATATTTTAGATTTGTGCCCACTCAAATTCTTATTGACTTCTAATTTCTATTACTTTGATCATGTATTTTAAATTTGTAGATTCTCTAATCTTAAGGTTAAAATCAATCAAAGCTTTTGGTGTTTCTGTGAAAAAAAATGAGTGTTATTGGTGGACCAGCCTCCCATCTTGTTCTATAGAAATTCAAATTCAATAATAATAAAAAAAAAATCTAAACTAACAAGATAATGGCTATTGATTCTGTACTTTAAACTTTGCTTCGCAACGTTCATTACCTATACCATTCATTAGTTTGAAATAAAGAAATATCGTCCTTTTCTATTCTACTCATCCAAACAAATATTGAATCGTTGTTAAGTTCAAGCTCGAATATAATATTTAAAAGTTTAACAATGATGTTCAAATCCAAACGAGTTTAATTAAATTTGAAGATACTCAGTAGTATAAATTATAATTTGTTTAATTATTAAGTAATTTAAAGATACTTACTATACTTGATGGGAATATAAATTTAACAAAATAAATTCTTTGAGATTGGCATGTTTATACAATTAAAGCAAAAGGGATATCGTTTCGTTCTTTATGAATTTGATACGTTTTTAACCGACTGACCAGTTATATTAAAAAGAGTAGTTATTCCATCCTATTGTTTAATACTCTCTCATCCCCCTTCAAGCTTCCTGTTTTTTTTCGGGTATTTAAAAAAAAAATTAGATTATCAAGTGGTGTGGTGTAGAGTTGAAAAAGTGATGTTGGCTCTAAGAATTTTCATTTTTGGAGATAATTTTTTTTCGTACAAGGAAAACAAGATATTTGAAGTGGGACAGTTCAAAATGGAAAATAAGGCATTAGAAGGGGGATGGAGGGAGTATTAAATTATTTGTTATATTGTATGAAACAGGACGTGTAGCTCTTGTAGCTCAGTTGGTTAGAGCACCCGTTTAGTAAGCGGGAGGTCTTGAGTTCGACTCTCAACAAGAGCATTTAATGGTTTTTTTTTTTTAATAAATTTGCTTTATATTTTTATGTTTCTTAGATTATGCTGTTTTGTTTTCAGTTATTCCTAAATATGCTATTTTTGGTTTGTCAGTTTTTTGCACCGTTTTTGTTGAGCAAATGTAACACAGGGAAAAACTCAACTGACAGCAGCGTTTGATTATCTACACTTCAGGCATAAGAGCTTAAGAGCTTAAGGCATCCTAAGATACAATTTGTGGATTACATATTTTACCTCTATTATATATTTTATTTTAAAGTTATTTTACATATTATATATTTATAAGAATATATTAATTCATTAGATAGTATCATAATACACTTAATCTATATGATTTATATCTATAGCTATTGATAAGACTTATAGATAAATATATCCATTCAATAAATTATCTAATAAAAGTAATGAACTACTTAATAATTTTTTTAAAATAATAGATTATCAAATAAAATAACATTAATTACACGTTCTTTTTGCTAGTTAATATAAAAAGCTGAAGTGTAGGAACGGGTGCACTAGAAAGAAAAGGAAGAAAGCAATGAATGAGATTTGTGAGGCAAGAAATGAGGATGTATTGAAAATTGAAGGGCAGGGCAGCATGAACACTACACTACCAATAGTCATTGCAAGAACAGTTGCCCTGAGTAAAATGGTGGAACCTGTATGGATCCCTTAGTATGATCTGCCTGCGCACTATAGTGCTCACCAACTTGTAAACTGCGTGGCAATCTCCACAAACACGAAGATTCTTGAATATCCGAAGTGTCGAACCTTGTTCCGTGCTCAGCAGCCCGTACGCCAGAGCCAGCCTCTCGCTATGCTTCCACAGATTATCCTCCTTCTGTTCCTCATCTGTGTCGTGCAACGCACAGCTTATGTCAGCAACATACCCTGCTTCCTTGATTTCTCTCTTCAGCTCCCATAATCTCAAATATATCTTCTCCGAATCCGGATGCGACTCATCTCCTGCGCCAAACGTGCTCACTTTGTTCCTCACGTTGAGCCAGCTGTAGGCTGGCTTCTTTCTCACATTTTGAGACTCCATTTTCCCCCTCAGTCCCGCCACATCTTGCCATCGTCCTGATGTTGCACATGCATTCGAGTAGAGCACGTAGGCAGAGTCGTCACACGGGTTTGCTGCAAGGAGGCGCTCAGCTGCTTTCTTCCCCAGCTCAAAATGACCGTGGATTTTGCTTGCTGCCAACAGCGATCGCCATATGAAGTCAGTAGGTGGAACTGGCATCTCTTCAATGAATGCTTCGGCTTCAGCAATCCTTCCTGCTCGTCCGAGTAGATCAACAACGCACACACAATGCTCTATAGCAGCTGGGACACCAAAGTCAGTAGTCATCGAAGCAAAATAATGAAGCCCCTCATCTACAAGCCCACCGTGGCTGCACGCAGATAAAAGTGAGACGAAGGTGACATGGTCAGGTTTCGCTCCCTGTGCCACCATTTCGTGGAAGGTCTCTCTGGCTTTCTGGAAGCATCCATGCCTAGCAAAAGCAGATATCAGGATATTCCATGATAATCTAGACCGCGTTTTTGGCTCTGGAATCAGTTTCAATAGATCATCAAGCTCTCCGCACTTTCCATACATATCCATGGCAGCATTTGCAACAAAATGATAGTTATCAAAACCGAGTTTAATAGCTAAACCATGAAGATGCTGACCATCCTCCAAGATAGCCAAGCTAGCTGAAGCCGAAAGGGATGCAGAAAGACTAAACTGATCAAAATCTACTTCAGCCCTCTGCATGTTGAGGAGAAGTTTCAACGCCTCCTCCCAATGGCCGTGGTGAGCGTTGGCAGCAACCATAGCATTCCAAGTTGCAGGGGTCCTGTTTACTAAAGCACAAAATATGGAACTACTTGAACTAAGATCACCACAGTTGGCATACATTGAGATCAGTGAGTTTCTTACATACGCGTCCGACTCAAATCCAGTAGACAAAATATGCGCGTGCAGGGGCATTCCGTGCTTCAGAAGGTTGCTCTGGTCACGACAGGATCCAAGAACATTAATCAGGGTTATGTAGTTTGGATTGGCACCATTTTCCCTCATCAACTTATACGCTCTTATTGCCTCGTCAACTTCTTGATTCTCAGCATAACCACCAATCAGTGCATTCCAAGAAACCAATCCCTTTTCTGACATACTCCAAAAAATCGTATGAGCTTCTTGTGTCATGCCACACTTCCCATACATGGTAACTAGAGCATTCCCAACTACCTCATTATCATGGAGCCCGGATGTTATTACAAGTGCGTGTACAAGTATCCCTTCAGACAGAAATTCAGCATTTGTACACGCAGACAACGCACTAGCAAAAGTAACGAAATTTATCATGTTCCCCATGTGGAGCAGTTCTCTCAATACCCTCAAGGCATCTAGGCTCTTTCCGGCCAAAACATATCCTGCCATCATTGAATTCCAGGAAATCAAATCCTTCAGTGGCATACTGTGAAACAACTTCTCGGCATCTTTGCATTGCCCTGTCACGAAATACATACTAAGAAGAGTGTTAGATAAGCATATGTCATAGTCCAATCCCAGCTTGAACAGAAAACCATGAATCCCTCTTCCCCAACTCAAGTTATCTACACAATCACACACAGACAACACTGTAGAAAGTGTACTCTGATCCACTTTCCCTTGATTAAGACGCATTAAGTGGAAGTATCTAACTGTCTCTTCTGTGAGCCCATTATGAGCGAATGCTGCGAGTATTGAGTTCCACGATATGGTGTCAAGTTCATTCATATTGTCGAAGATATAACTGGCGACCTCAACCCGGTTGAAGCCACCAAAAACTGATATAAGAGAATTTGCAACAGAAACATCGGTCTCAAGGCCGGACTTAGTAACATGACCAAGCACTTGATGAACCAGATTTTCATCATCAAGTGCTCCACAAGAACTAATAACTGTAGTGAAGGTATTCTTATTGCAACTCATCCCTTCGTGCCTCATTCTCCGGTACAAATCAACCACCTTATAGAACAATCCACTATTTGCACAATTAACCATCAAAGAGGTCCAAGACACCACATTTCTATCAGGCAATTGTTCGAACAGCATCTCTGCATCAGAAACAAGGCCATACCCACCATAGAAATGCAAAAGCGAAGTCGCTATGAACACATCATGCGACAAACCCATCTTCAAAACTAAGCTATGCATTTGCCGCCCTTCGAGGAACATACTCCCCGACCTACTAAACGCAGTTAATAAGCTCGGGATATTATAGCCATTCAGCTCAAATCCTTGACGCCACATATCAAGAAACAGTCTGCAGGCATCTAGATTAAACCCCGCTTTCACAAATCCAGAAATCATGTTGTTCCAAGAAGCTTCGTTTCTCTCAGGCATTGTGTCGAACACCTGCTTGGCATACGTAATGTTACCATGTTTCGAGTACATATTTATCAGTGTGTTGGTGTGAAAAATGCTTAGATGAGTCCATCCCTTGACGCACACAGCATGCACTGATTTTCCCACGGCTTCGTTTGTGATAAGCGAAAAGCCTTTCTGGAAAAAACCAGAGATTTCTGGATGAGGATTGTTTATAATGCATTGAACCATATGGTTGTTGGGATCTTTTCTGCATTTTAGAGATGAATCTGTAGTTGAGAATTTGAAGGAAGACTCAAACTTGAAAGGTGAGAGCTTCTTCTTGGTGTGCCTAACCAGCATAAAATCGTCGTAGAATCAAGGAAGGAAGTGTTTGAAAAAACAGCAAGAAATGGCGCATTCACTTCAATAATAACTACGGAAGTGTGAATAGCTTTTACATACGAGATCATTTAGGCACAATTCCCCTCTTCCTCCTTATAAGTATAACTCAAAAAAGAAAAAAAAAGGTTATTTTTTAATAAGAAAATGGAATAAGTTTGATATATTTTAACAAGAGCGCTAAAAATTGATTTTTTTGTTATTTTACTTTTCCCAATGGTTCAATTTGTTTGTTTAATTACCAGGTGCCAGTGTATAGGAAGTCATCAATTTGTTTACACAAATATTTTATAGTTTGAGATAATCTCGTTTAGTTCCAACTTAATTTAATGTCACAATATTAATATGTATGAATTAAATTGCACTTCTATCTTAGAATGAGTAACAAAATACTAGAAAATTACTCCCTCCGTCCACTAATTCAAGGTCTAGGAGGCAAAACACAGGTTTTAAGAAAAAGTGTGTTTTTATTAGTTAAGTGGACAGTGGAGAATAAGTATATTATTTACTGGGATCCACTAATTAAAAAATGAATAAAAAATTATTAAAAATAGATAGGTCTTGAGTTGGTGGACGGACTAAAAAGGCAAGTAGGCCTTGAATTAGTGGACGGAGGGAATACTATTTTAAAAGTCAAAATAAATTTATGCTGTAACTATACATTCAAGTTCTCCAAACCTACATACTTTTCTCAGTTTGTCTTGTAGTATCTACCATTCCATTTTGATCTGAGTCATTGAGCTCTCTTGTTTTGGTTAAATTTCAACGACTTAACAAATGCATAAATACAAGTCGCAGTGAGCAATTTTGCAGGCAGGCAAAGTGCAAAAGTTAACATGGCATGATCGAAAACGACTTTTGATTGTTGCAAGATAGCTTATCATCATCTACATCTCATGATGATGATCTCAATTCTCAATTACAAACACTAAAATTAGAGTCTAGTTTTTGATGTTCCACTTATGTGACGTTCGCGGCGCGGTTGCAATCCCTTGGTAGTATTGGGGTTGAAGTTGTTGGTTGTTCCATTCTGCCACAAATTCCGAAAACAGACTCCGTGCTGCATCCGATGATAGATCCGAGAAGAACATCTTTTTCTCTTCTTTTAGCCATGTAGCAAACTCGTTGTTCTTCGAGAAGTAATCTTCATCGCTCAATTCTTGGATATCAAGTTTCTGTGGAGAGTAGATCACTACATCAAAACTTATGCAGCCTACCAAAGATCAAACTTCACTAAACAGCATCTCATTTTAGCATACACAAAAACCTAACCAATGCAAACATTTTGAACATAACTCAAACAAAAGAGGCAGATATGCAGGGGGAGCTTACTGGAAGTTTATCATGTTTGTGGCCTTTATGCTTGCGCTTCCCACTAGACTTGTCTTCTAAAATCAGCAAGGATCAATCAGTGCAATTGAAAAACACTCCAATTCATCACAACCAGTGACTAAGAGTGCCAAATAAAAAATAATGGAGAAAATTTGCGACTGTATCGAATTTTGTTAACATTTAAACAATGTTCATAAACCCTAGGATTAACCATATACATTAGCCAGAATCAGCTTATATTTGAAGAAGAAAATGTGAAATCAACAAAAGAGTGCAACAATTAGACAATCGACTTCAAATTTCAAATTAGGAGGAGCAAATACCTTTACGAGAATGGTGCTTGGAAGAACTATGAGATTTATGCTTCTTACTCGACTTGTGTTCCTTATCATCATCATCGTCCTTACTTCTACGCTTTCTGCTTCTCGATTCATCTGCACGACAATCCGCCGTCACAACAGTTCGACGCCACACAATAGAACCAAAAGAACTAATGATTAAACATAAAAAAGGCACCTCGCGGAGAAGAAGATGATCTTTTGAGCTTGCGATCATCTTTGGATTTACCCATCGCTGAAGATTGATTGATTTCCCTCTCAAATCAAACCTGACCTAATCGCATTTTCTGAAAAATCAAATAAAAATATAAAACGATTGTTTTATGTCAAGATTCGACTGGGTTTGGGCTATGGAATATTGGGTCTGAAACCAGCCCATAATTTCGACAAATAATTTCTGGGTACTTTTAAAAACAGCCCCAAATTTACTCACTATAAGTCTGTGACCCCTTACTTTAAAAATTATAAAATTAATTATAATCATACTATTATGTAAATCGTATAACTCTCATCCAGAATCTAACATTAAGAACATCAAGCATAAAAAGAACATAAATCCTAAATTATTTTATAAAGTGAATTTCCCACCTACGCCTTCCCGTCTTACATATGTGTTAGGATTTTACGAGGTTATTATAAAGATATTTTTTTAGAGCAAGAAGGATTTTTTTTAAGAAGCAGAGCAAGAAGGATTTGGTTAGGGACTACATTATGAAATTAAAGCGCTTGAAGCGGTCGCCTCGAGGATTCATCACTTTTAAAAATAATCCCGCTAATTATCATATTTTTTTATAATTTGTGGGACGTCTTCATTCTTATTTGATCTTCTATATATATATATATATATATATATATATAGGGAGAGGTTCAAGAAAGAACCATAAATAAAAAAAGAACGGAGAACCATTTTCAGCCATTCGATCATCAAGATCTACGGTGGATGCATCATCTTGTTGGATGAATATAGAACCTGAGTTCGAATCCTGAAGGGAGCATTTTTTTAAAATTTTTTAGTGCATTAATTTTAACATCGAATGCATTGATTTTACAGTGAATGCATTAGATTTGATGGTTCTCTCGTTCTCACAAATAATGTAGTTCTCTCTAGAACCACACCATATATATATATATATATATATATATATATATGGAGAGGTTCAAGAAAGAACCATAAATAAAAGAAGACCGGAGAACCATTTTCAGCCATTCGATCATCAAGATCTACGGTGGATGCATCATCTTGTTGGATGAATGCAGATCCTGGGTTCGAATCCTGAAGGGAGCATTTTTTTTTTAGTGCATTAATTTTAACAGCGAATACATTAATTTTTACAGTGGATGCATTAGATTTGATGGTTCTCCCGTTCTCACAAATAATGTAGTTCTCTCTAGAACCACACCCTATATATGTATATATATAGGGTGCGGTTATAGTGAGAACCACACTTATCGTGAGAACATAAGAACCATTAAAATCAATGCATCTACTATATAAGTTAATGCATTCGCTATTAAATTTAATGCATCCGAAAGTAATAAATTTTTTGCTCCCTTCAGGATTCGAACTCAGGATCTGCATTCATCCACCAAGATGATGCATCCACCGTAGATCTTGATGATCGAATGGCTTAAAATGGTTCTCTGTTCTAATTTTATTTAGTGGTTCTTATTTGAACATCTCCCTATATATATATATATATATATAGGGGGCTGCTCCAATGAGACCCCTTAATTTTAGTGAGATCTAGGACACGATCTGATGCGTTTATTTTGTCAATCCTATGGCTGATATTGTATCTGGAGAGTGATTTTTTTTTCGCAGGGTTCGAATCCTGGAGGGAGCAGAATATTTTAAATTTTGTTATTCATCAGTATATACTGCGTTGTTCATTAGTATATACTGCGTTGTTCATCAGTATATATGTCTTATTCATTACGAATTTTTAAATTTTTATTTTTCATCAATATATACATCTTGTTCATTAGATATGCGTTTTGTTCATTAGTATTATATGTCTTATTCATTGTACTCATGTTACACGAAAAATAGGGGGTCTCACTGGAGCGCGCCCCTATATATACCCCTATATATATATAGAATCAATTACTTGTATGTGGTTCAAGATAAACGACTAACTTGCTTGAAACTTAAGATACTTATACTTACGGGTACATTCACGATAATGACCTCTTGTATTAGGTTCGGATTTCAAACTCACCATCCTTCCTCTTTTCTAAAATTAAAAATAAAATAAAAATAAGTGAATACTTACATTAATCGTAATATTTTTTTAACGTTCTTTTTGTCGAAATATGTTATCTTATTTTAAGGCATATCATTATTAATATAGAAAAAAAGTGTAGTTGTTGACTTGTGACTTGTGAGCAACAACTTGCATTGCTATATTCATACATAATATAATACTTGCTTTATAATATCATTTCGATCGGTATCATCACATCACCAAATTAATTAGGATGAATACACATTTAATGGATGAAACTAAAATGTAGGAGCAATGCGACCTCCCATCCGGACACCTAAGTAGCTAGTTATCACTTAGATAACGTTAAAAAGAAAAGAAAATAAAAAACATATAGATAGAGCTAAGAGAGACATGTAAGTAGGTAGTTTAAAGTGTGTTGGTTGGAAATTAGTGCAAAGTGTAGACTTGGACTTGGACTAGTGTGTGTATATATGTATAGTTGTTAAAAGTGAAAAAGGAAGGGGAAAATGGTTGGTAGGTTGGCTCTAGATGCCGAGATAGTGATGATCAGATTGAGAAGCAGAAAAATCCACAAGAATTTCTGGTTGGGCATCACCAGATAGTCCGAGTTCATTTTCCAAGATTCTCAACCACTTGCCAATTTCGACCTCTTCTGCACCAACATTATCATCATCGTCATCGTGTAATAATGGAGCCAGCACGTGCCAGAAGTCGTCGTCGTCTCCCACCTCCGGCAACGCATGTTTAGGGCTGTGCGACACCGAAGAGGCTGCTTGTTTTTCAGCAGGACTAGAGTCTTCATCATCGCTCTTCTTCTTGCAATTGCCTCTCTTCTTCAAGTGTGTGTTCCACACATTCTTGATCTCGTTGTCGGTTCTTCCCGGCAGACAAGATGCGATCTTCGACCACCTGCAGATGCAACAATCTTTCGTTATATATAAATTTCCGTTATGTATGTACAAATTTCGATTAATTCTTCAATTAAACGCTACATATTTATATACATTATATTGAGAAAATAATACATATATGTATATATTGTTGAAGAGAAATATATAAATACTCTATATTTTAACGTGGGTTAGTGAGTTACTGTCAAGTACTTGTTTCCAATAGAATTATGGAGTTGGATTATTGTATTTTCTTCTTCGGGTGTGAAGTTGCCTCGTTTGACGTCAGGTCTTAGGTAATTAATCCACCTCAACCGACAACTCTTTCCACATCGCAATAGACCTGCACACCAAACCCCATATTAATTAATTAAGATTAATATTAATGCTAATCATGTTTAATATATGGCCACCCACTTCTCTTATTAATTAACTCCAAACCGGCTTAATTTCCTCTCGCTCGTGACGAAAAACAAAGGGATTAATTATGTCATGCTTTTGATTGTTAGAGGATTAATTTGTTACCAGTAGCCAACTAGTCCTACTTTCCCTTAATTCTTAATTTAATTCCAACATTTTCTGCAAACCTACAACTATACCACTCTCGTGTCTTAATCTAATAGTCTTGTTCTATTGTATTTGCTTTCACACAATGTCAAGGATATTTTACGTTTGCTCATCTGATCAGTTCGAAATGCAAAAAATTAATGAAATTACATGCTTCCAAGATTTTTTTTAAAAGAATAACTTAAATTAAAATGATTATTAGTATACCCCTGAAATTTATTGGTTGGATCATGAGTGACTCTAATATAGAGATCATGCTGAAGTTAAAACGATTAAATTGAAATGCAGAGCTTCCAATGGAACAGATGATCACACTAAAAATTAAAAAAAAAAAAAAAATTGAAAGAAAAATGGCATTTACTTACATACGTGTATTGAGAAATGCGTGTGAAAAAAATAGAGATACGTACCGGCTTGTTTAGGGAGCGCGCGCCAGTTACTGTGACCATGTTTTTGGATGAAATTTATAAGCCTCAAGTCCTCTGCAGGGCTCCATGGGCCGGTCCTCACCTTTGTCTTATCGCAGCAAGGGGCTCTGCCTCCGCCCATTCTCTCTCTCTCTCTCTCTCTCTAAGAAGAAGAAGAAAATGTCTAGACACAGAAATCTAAGGTAGAAGTAGCCTCGAGTGTTGTTGCATGCTGGATTCTTTCACCACTTTACCTTCTCACTATATATATATAGAAACACAGCGGATTTTCCAATTTACTATTCTTTATTTGTGATTGGAGGATAATTACAGAAGACTTGAATACCCATAATTCCTCACTGCCGCTTTTGGAAGATTCTCTATATCGATCGCCTCATTTTTTTCAGAATATTCATTGTTTAAATTACAAATCACCAAAATAAATTTACATTTGGAGTCGTATGGATATGGAAAATAATATTGTTTTTTCTTTATTCTAAAATCAATAGAGATACCTAAATTGTTAGAAAGTTTAGTTTTGCCTATTTACGTACTTAAATATTACGTAAGACTGGTCTTATTTATAAGGCTTACATAATGGGCCAAATGTTATGGTTATAGGGGAACAAGGAAATTATAGTTGATTTAGTTCCACAACTATTTTTTTCCACTAAAAAATTTGCCCAATCATTTTACGTGATTTGTTCCGTTGTAAGCTATCTTCAACTATTTGCATACCAATTAATGGGACAATACTACAGTTTTTGCACCTAATTGAAGACACTTTAATTTGTGTTATCAAAATGAATATCTTCTTATACATTACTTATTATTTTCTGTAACACTCACTTCCACTAGTTGTCTACTTATGAATTATGATTCGACGAAACACTGCATATTCAACTTGTAATCGTTTCTTTATGAATTATGATGTTGTTTGAATTGAAAAACTTGATTGGAATCAAAATATTTTCGATAAACTTTAAAAGAGAAAGAAGGAAAACAAAACCATTCTCCAAATATTTGGTGAATTGCGTAAATCAAGTGTTGGGGACCGAGGGACCACGAACATTATATATATATAATGAGTTAGGTTACATGAAAAATTAGATTTTCGAGAGAATGAAAAATAACAAATAAATTAATATGACTCATGAACATGCGTATTTAGTAAGTATGATGAAAATTTCGTTCGCTCAAAATTTGAAATTAGGCCAAAATGCTTGTTCATAAAAATTATTGACTTGTTCGTTGTTCTCTCACGTATTCTTCATTCTCTAAATATTTAACATTTTTATGGAACCTTTCTCTCTCTCTATCTATATATATATATATATCTTAAGAAATGCTCTTATTTTAGCCCTTTCCTATATATATATGTGTGTGTGTGGGTGGTGGGATACTGTACAAAAATAGAAATATTCATGTTTTTGTGAAATAATTCAAAATGAAAAAAAAATTATTTTTTGTGAGACGAATGAGGGAATAAATTATTTCTTATTTAACTTCTCTCTCCACACTATCTATATATTCTATATATTGTAAACTTAACTAGTCAATAATTTTATTTTTTAGCTTTTCATCACTACCAGCGAAATACTCTTCATTATTACCCACTTTTTAGTCTATGCATTATTATATATATGTTTGACCAAAACTCTTGCGCGGCCGCAGTTTAATTATGGTTAATTAGGGGTGTTACGATTAATTTGGATTTTATAATAATTTATGGTTAGAATTTAATAATTCACAATTATAATTTAATTAAACTTTAGTTGGAGTTTAATTAAACACTAACTAACAAATAATTAGGGTGACCGCAACCTTTACCTTGTAGTACTCCCTCCGTCCCATGAAGCATGACCCAGTTCTTTTCGATACAGGAATTAAGAAATTGATATTTTGTGTGTTAAGTTTGGTAGGTGAAAAAATAAAAAGATGAATAAAGGGTATATTTTTTTGCCATTTTTAGAAACAGATCAAAATTTGTGGGACAAATCAAAAAGAAAACTGGGTTATTCTTCGTGGGACGGGGGGAGTACTATGTGTTAAATAATCGAATCTCGAATCTAAAATCTTAAAAGAACTCAAAAGCAAAAGTTAAAAGGGATCACAAATTCTCCACGTCAGGTAAAAGAGATCACAAATTGTCTTGTGACTTAGGTGACCGGTTTACGTTATTTCTCATTATATTAATTACAAATTTAATAGATCACTGGTTAATTATAGTAATATGGGATTTCGTCGTTACTACGTGATAAGCCATTTCAAATGCAAAAGTCTTTTAGATAAAAGTCTTCAGTTAGGGAAGCCAACATTTATTTTGTAATGTTGTGTATACCTAATTTTGACATATTCATTTTTGGAGTTACATCAGTTTTATACTTAGCTAGTTAAATAAAACATCCCAATTATTCCCACTATTTTATTTTATTTGTCAAGAAGATTCACACATAATAATATTCATTCATGAATCTGGACCAGGTCCCTTGAGATCTTCTACTTCTAAATAATGCTCTATCTTTAATCCTAATTGTAGAACTGCAACTTATATATATATATATACTATATTTTAAATTACATGTTAACTTAAACTGATTGGTATAATTTAAAAGAAAGTTAAAATACACATGGTGGCAGTTTGGACGATTAGAAAAAAAAAATTGATTGATTATGACATTGGAACTAAGAATCTCATTTGTCAACCTCGGCATTTCTCTTGATTTTTATATATCAAAAAGTTTAGGCTACCATTATAAATTTAATTACCTTTTAATGATATATGAGTTTCTCATATTAATATTTTTCAGTTCCCACCATTAAAATTCTGAATCCAACAAACTTTTTCTATTTGAAATATGCATTTGTGGCAATACATATACATATATATATATATATATATATATATATATATATTAATTGTATTTATGTAGGCGTATCTTTTATTTATGTCATGGAAATACACAATCGTTATTTTTACACAAAATCTCCTGTACACCCGGGTGTACCGTACATTCGGGTTGACCCAAACCCAGTTCCTGACCCGCGTGCTAATTGAAACCCGCATCCTGACCAAATCGTGTAAAGTACACTATTCAATTATACAAATAACATTGCTTATAATTGGTATTATTCAATTTTATAAATGACACTGTAACATTTTAAAATGTTATAGTGTCATTTTCAATCCTATAGTGTTATTTAAAATATTATAGTGTCAATTACAGGAAATGTCATTTATATTTTTGAATAGTGTCAATTATACACAATGTCATTTACAATGTTATAGTGTCATTTATACGCAATGTTATTTGTATAACATAATAGTGTCAATTACAGGCAATGTCATTTGTATAACCGAATAGTGTCATTTACACAATTTGAGTCAGGATGCGAGTTTGGATCAGGATACGGGTCAGGATCTAGGTACGGATCAACTTGGGTGTACGGTACACTCGGATGTACCAAAGACCACCTCTTATTTTTAAGTGTGTTAAGAGTAAACCCATGCTCATGTGCAATAAAAGTGTGTATTCCTACAAATTTTGACATGTCAATATTATCCTTATTTATTTAAATTTCTAATCATAGTTTAGTAATTCTATGTCTATTATACTTATTTAATGTGGATAAGAGAGTCTTTTATATCTAAAATTCATTAAAATTATACTCTATATGTCCCATTATTCATGGCTCATATTCCTTTTTGAGTCGTCCCATGTTACTTGGCTCGTTTCCTTTTTGAGCCATAATTAGGTGTAGATTAATTACTTAATTAATAGTTGAATAAAATCCTAAATTCTACCCGGATTTTCTCCCCATCAATTCTCTCTCTTCTCAACCGCTCTCCGGCCCCTCTCTCCATCTCATTTCATCTGCTCTCTCCACCAGTCGCCGACCACCGCCTCTGCCTCCGCCGCGTCCGCCACATCCTCTACCATGTCCTCCGCCGCATCCTCTGCCTCCCCTACAGGCTGTGGTGCGGTGGTGACGGAGATGGAGGGTGCGGCGTCGCAGCAGATCAGTGGCTCTTCACCTCGAAGGTGTGGCGGCGGCGCGGCTTGGTGGCGCTGCAGAACAGAGGTGGATGGGATTGCAGACTAGAGTGGAGAGGTTTCTCTGTAATTCATTTTTTTCTTTATGGAATTTCTTTCTCAGAGCCTGATTTATGGTAATTTGGAGCTTTTTGTATCATAGCTTCATTTCTGGTAATTTGGAGCTTTTTGTATCAGAGCTTAATTTTCCCAAGAAAGGGGCTGGCCTCGCCGGCGTTAAGATTAGCGGCGGGTTCGTGGCGGCTGCTGAAGCCATAGCGCCTCCAAACCCTAGATCCTTCAAATCGCAGCCCCTGGCCTCGATTCTCGGCGATAGCACGGTCGAAAAGCCACCGCCGCGTGAGATCTGCCACCTCGCAGCAAAGCCTCCACTGCCGCCTCACTGTTGCCGTCCTCTCATTTCCAACACCAACCATTTCTTGTCGCCGAACTTAGGGCAGGCGCAAGAGTCGAGCGCCACCTCGTAGCGGTGGAATTTGGTCCGCCGTTAAGAGCAAATTTTCATTTCTGTTCCAGCCCCATTTTTTGGCTGAATTTTCAATCATTTTTATTTATTGTATTGTATAAAGCACTTTATTAAGCAAAAGTGTTAAGGAATAAAATAGTTGAAAGAAATACCTTAATCTTGTGGTCCCTACTACTTTTACCACCACTTTAACTCTCCTAAATACCCATGCCGAAAAGTTTTGAGCCATGAATCATGGCACGGAGGGAGTACTAATTGACTTTATCTATATAAAAGTTATTATTATTATTATTTAAATTCTTTTAGTTGTGAATTCGAATTTTTAAGTTTGAATTCACAATAAAATATTATTCCTAGTTATAAATTCTAACTTTAAAACTCGAACTCACAATCAAAACTATTTATAGTTTGTGAATTTTAGTTTTCAAACTCGAATTCACAACTAAAATTATTCCTAGTTGTAAATTGTAGGTTTAAAACTCGAAATCATCGAGTTGTGAACTATAATTTTAAACTCGAATTCACAACCAAGACTATTCATAGTTGTGAATTGTAACTTTAAAACTCGAATTCACAACCAAGACTATTCCTAATTGTGAATTGTAGCTTTAAAATTCGAATTCACAATCAATCTGTATTCGATTTGTGAATTCTAGTTTTAAAACCCGAATTCACAACCAGTTGTCTTGGTTGCGAATTCGATTTTTAAAACTTGAATTCACAACTAACACTAGCGATTCAGTTGTTAATTTATCGATTCAGGTGGTAGTCTTGATGTTGGCTTCTTTAGCTTGGTGGTTGGTCGATGAAGTGTCAAACAGTGGGTTTTCGCAAGGCTCTGGTGCGCTAGGCCTTCGCTCGGGTTTGGTCAGACTCTGTTGGGTTGCTCTTCTTATCTTTTCACGTTGCCTGATGTACCAGGCGTGTGCATGCTTCATTTTTTCTTTCTTCTCTCTTCGTTGTAATAGACGAGTACTCTTTTCCCTTATCTGTTGTTTTTTCCTCTGAGTTTTCAACGATAAGGTTTTGACGAGACTCGGTTCATTAGTTTGCGTTCTGTGCATTCAATGAGTTCTTAGGTTTTCTTATTTTCTCTTTCGCAAATAAACTCCAATTCAGTCGTTAATTTATCGAACTGGTTGTGAATTTAAAAACATTAACAACCCAAACTCACCTCGTAAGAATTTTAAAAATATCTCCCAATTCCTGTTGATCATCTTTCTCACCTTCTCAAACACTATATAACGTTGATAAAACTTGATCCTCTTCGTTCCACTAATTCTCTAACACAATTCTCTACAATTTCCAATTAATTTTCTAAATTAGAAATCATGAAATTAGAAATCGTGAAATTCAGAATCCACAAATCCAATTCAGAGGAGAGTCTCGGCACGCCGCTTCTCTAAGTTAGTTCGCGCCTTCAACTTTAAGCTGTGGTGGCACTTTCAGGTTAGGGAGTCTCTTTGGGCTAGATACATATGGGTCAAGTATTGTAATGGCCGTTTTTCACAACGCTCGCATTACACTGTGCATGTGAGTCATACTTGGCGTCGTATGATGCGCATTTCTGAGTTTGCTCATAGTTATATTATGTGGTCCATTGGAAATGGTAGGATCAGTTTTTGGGATGATATATGGTTTGAGGATCGCCCCTTGAGCTCATAACGTCATCCTAGAAATGGTCACACTTTTTCCTTGAGTTTGTGGTTTTTGGCATGACTTTGCTTGGGATGATACTTGCTTGCATGATTTATGTGATTTGCATTATATGTTTGTTGATTTGATTGACGTTCTGAGCCGGACACCAATTGTGATGGGGATAAAGTATGTGATGCATTGGGATTTGATCAGCCACACCAATTGTGATGGGGATAAAGTATGTGATGCATTGGGATTTGATCAGCCACAGTAAGTTCTCGACTTCCTCTGCTTGGGATCTTGTTAGAAGACGACTGCCTAGGCAGACTTTGTTTGCTGACATCTCGAGTGACTGTCTTACTCCCACAATTTTTGTTTTCCTGTGGCGTCTGTTATTTGATCGTCATCCTGTTGATTCTTGTCTCCAGTCGCGGGGCATTTCTCTTGCCTCCATGTGTCTATGTTGTTCGTCTCCTCAATCCGAGTCGTGTCTGCATGTGTTCTTGTGGAGTGAGGCTACTTTGAGTGTCTGGGCTCATTTTAACTATTGGTTTCCTTCTGTGCACACACCTTCTCACACGAGCACTGATATTGCACGTAGACTAGCTCATTGGTGGCGCGCCTTCCCTAGAGAGGCCAAGAGGCATTTTTTTTTTCCTGATTTCTTGTTTGGTTATGTGGTTCATTTGGACGGAAATGAATAGTCGTAAGCACAGGGCTATTCCTTTCTGTGCTTCTCACGTGATTTCGCAGGTTACTTATCATCTACGTCTTCTTCGTTGCGGCGGGGCCACTCACCGACACTCATTAGCGAGGATGCGTCCCTCGGTTGACTTCATGCCACCAGCTCCCCCCATGATGAGGTCTCTTCGCTCAACTAGGGTGCACTGGATCTTCCCGGAGTCCACATGGGTGAAGCTGAATACAGATGGTTTTTACGACTCAAAGATGCAGCTCGATGCGGGTAGATGAGTGGTCCGTGATCACACTGAAGCTGTACTTATTGCTTTCTGCACCCCTTGTGCTGCCACTTCCAATTTTGAAGTTGAGCTAGCTACTCTTCTCGAAGGTCTTAGGCTTGCTATTACTGTCTCAGCTCATATATGTGTTGAGCTGGATGTTGCAGCGATTGTTAAGGGTGAGCAAAATATCCAAAATCCGAATATCCGATCCGAATCCAAACCAAAATTTAAAATTTGATTCGATTTTTCGGATTTTCAGATTTTTGGATTGAATTGAATTTTAAGCAAATTTTATATTTTCGGATCGGATCGGATCGGATCGGATCGGATTGACACTTTTAAAATTAGAAAAAAAAATCCGAAATCCGAATTATATTTATAATGTAAATAATATTATGATATTATATATAAATATATATTTATTAATTTTTAAATAGTTAAATATTTTAAAATTCTAACCATATACTCTCATCTTGGTTAATTATAATTAATGACTTGTTAATTAGGACCTTAATTCTATCGTAATTATCTAATTGGTTAAGTTGATATGTATTTCGGATTTTGTGGATTTTTTTCGATTTTCGAATTATTATTTTTTCACATTTCAATTTTTTTTTTTCATATTTCAAAATTTTCAGTTTGGATCGAATTTTAACTGATTTTTTTTTGAATTTTCGTATTTCGAATTTTCAGATAATATGGTTCTTATCAGATTGAATTTTAAGAAAATTTTGGATTTTTGGATCGAATCGGATTAGGCAAAAATTCGATCTGAAATTTGAATGCTCACCCCTAGCGATCGTTTTGCTCATGTACGCTGGGAATCACGATCATGCTAGTATCCGTCATACTTTTGCCTTGATCCGACAGCTTATTCGGCACCGACGGGTTCGTTTCACTCACATTCATCGCAAGAAAAACCGACCTACTGATTTTATGGCTAGGAGAGGGCATCAGGTCTAGGCATTGACTACTTTCGATTGTTTATCCGTTCCTCATTATTTTCTTACTCTAGTTAGGGTGGATCAACTTGGTCATCCTAACTTTAGATTCAGATACCATGCTGATAGTTAGTTTTATTATTGGTTTGTTCTTTTTTTTTATGTTGTTTCCTTTGTCCTCTGTATGTAGTCACTTTTGGACTACATCTATGTATGGTTTTGTTCTGTCTGTTATCTATTTTTCCTTGTGGTTTCTGTTAGGCGTTGTCACTTTTGGGCAGCGTCATGCTTGGGATAATTGTTGATGTCTTATTTACAGGTGGGGGGTCTGCCTAACCCCTCACTCTTCAGGTGTGTGTGTGTGTGTGTGTATGTGTTTTTTTTTTGTTTTTTTTTTAAATCCAATTCACAGTAATTCAGAAATCGTTAAATTGGAAATCGTGGTGTCCGAGGTGTAATTCTGAGTCAATGGATCCAATTCGCTCTCCGATCGAGCCCAATCGAAATTCGGATTGTCGTTCAACAAAACGGCATCGTAATCAATCAAAGACGAATCCCGGCTTTAAAACTCTTGACTCAACTCCCTCATTGATGAGGACAAGCCTAGGGCGCGGCAAAACCCTAATCGGTTCAAATTAAGATTCGACTTTGATTCCATCGATTTGAATATGAAGCTGGCAGCGGGTGAAGATGGAGGCGGCAGCGATGGAGACCACCACCACGATCAGTGGAAGTGCTACTACAACGATGATGAGCTTCGAATTTATGGTCGGCAGAGAAAGAGAAAGAGAGAGTATTGAAAAATTAATGGTAGGAGCAAAGTTGTTTTTGTCAAATGAATAATTGTTATTTTTATTGCTCTTTTTGTCCTTCAAATAACTTTTTATCTTTTCTTTTTGATCGTTCCTCAAATAATTTTTTATTAATTTTGACTCATTACTTCCTCGAAGTTATTTGGAGGAGAAAGAGGGAGGGAGCATATGAAATTGAATAGTTTTGTATTGATATGTACTACGCATATGTTTCGCTAGTATTATTAAAAGTAGCCTCAAAATAAGTGTATAAATTCCACGATATCCAATACATATTTATCCCTGACGTCTGGCTGATGCACAACCTTAATTAGTTTTGTGGCAGAATTAATTTCATTTCACTAATTCAGCTGATGTGTTATAAATTTCTTAGGGTAGGAAATCTACTTTGACAAATGTCTACAAATTTCCACGATTGGGTGTAATTAAATTCTAATATACAATTAATACTTCTGCGACTAATCACAATTTGTAAGTCACCAACATGCTACTTTGATTTTTTTTTTTTTGAAATTATATATACTTTCATTCAAATTTAAAACATAAATTTCTTGCAACTTAGTGACACGTCATAATTAGGAATTTGAGTTCTCGGTGAAAGTCATCTAGCTTTAAAATCAATTCTTGCTTGCAGAAACTACTGATAATTATTTCGAGGATTACACCATTAGTATTATGTACTAGCTAATCTTTTAATCAGTATCAGCAATTGTGCTGAGCCAACAACTCCAAAAATGTAGCCTAAAATACTTCAAAGTACGTACAAAATTTTGGTGTAAACAATTATTAATCTTACATCATCTAAATAGCTTAAATTGGGTGGTGTTTCAGAATTTGTTGGCTAGCGCAGGGATTTAGAAAAATAATTAAAGTAAATTTTGAATTTCAACTTTAATTATAGTGTTTCTTACTTTAATTAGTTTAAAAGATTACATTTATAAATGTAAGGTTAAAAAGTAGGTACATTTTGATGGGTTTTAAACCTTTAAGGTTGGTAAGACTGTGTTTGAAAAGTACAGAGCACATCAGCAACAAAGGAAGTTTTGTCAAAAATAGTGAAACTGAGAGATTTTTCTAAGCAGATGAAGAATGTTGAAATTCTAGTACATTATAATTTTATTTTATTTTTTGAAGAAAATAGTTTTTAATTAGAAGTAAATGACCGAGTCAGTGAAAAGGATGTAGGTTTTGACCCCATCATTGATTAATGTGTCACCATATTCAATAGCGTACAGCAATTTCATGACTATATATGAAAAAAATTTAAATACATTATCATCACTACAGAAAGATGCTTTGAATATACAATCTTACCTGCTCGTGCGTGCATCGTCATCTCGCGCACACAGACACACACGTGTAGTGTGTGGTGTTTATTGTGTATTACTTCATTCATCCGTTTACAAAAATATAATTTTGTCATTTTAATCTATTAATACTAAATATACTATTTTCATTTATATATACATATTCTTATGTATATTTCAATTTCAATTACATTTAATTAATGTATATTAGTATTAAAAAGTTAATTTTAAAAACTATTTATTAGTAATTATTTAACAAGTCAACTTTAGTGATTTTTTTTCTCTATCTCATACACATCTTTCAATTAATTATTAAAATCTGTATTCCCTAAATCATACCACACTTTTAGTAGAAGTGAGTACTAATATATATTATAAGTATCAATACATATATAGTGCCATGTATTGCTGATGTCTATTTGGCAAAAAATTATGAACATCCACTTCAATTAGGGTGAATTAATCCTAACTAGAGTTTATTTGATTCTCAATTAGGATTTAGTAATCCCTTATTAGTTATTAAAGTTGTTAATTACAATTGAAATTTAATTATGGTGGATGCACGGTGCATTTACACGCATTAATTAAATTTTAATTTTATTTCCTAAATCCTAACCGATGATCAATGAATCCTAATTTTGTGTTGGTACCCTAATTAATATGAATGCTATTGCTAAGTAAATTAAAATAAAGAAAAAAAATGTTGAGTGGATTTTTAAAATGGCCACTTTCATATTGTAAAGATAAAAAATGTCCACTAAGATAAAAAACTTAAAAAATGTCCACTGTTACCAAAATACCCTTCACATTAGTAAAAAAATGTCCACTTTACATCACTCCTTTAAAAAATCCCGCAATTCACAACCCGTGTGAATTCACAACCAAAATTTTTTGGTTGTGAATTTACACTAGTTGTGAATTGAGAATTCACAACCAGAATTTTTTGTTTGTGAATTCACAACTAGTCGAATTCACAGCCAAAATTTAATTCACAATCAGTCGAATTCACAACCAAAATTTAATTCACAACTAGAATTTTTTGGTTGTGAATTCACACCAAACGAATTCACAACCAAAATTTAATTCACAACCATATTTATGTTGGTTGTGAATTCACAATCAGTCGAATTCACAACCTGAATTTAATTCACAACTAGAATTTATTTTGGTTGTGAATTCAAGTAGTTGTGAATTTGAGTTTTTAAAGTTTGAATTCACAATTAAAACTGTAATTTATTTTGATTGTGAATTCGAGTTTTAGTTGTGAATTAATAGATCTGGTTGTGAATTCAAGAATATTAAGTTGTGAATTCATAGATGTGGTCGTGAATTCAAAAACATTAAGCTTCTGTGAATTCATAAATTTGGTTGTGAATTTAAGAACATTAAAAAAATAATTATACAGCTCAATCAACAATCAAAATACAACAAAATATTATTCGAATCAATTCAATCTATAATTAAAATACAACAATTCCTTTGAATCAACAATCTCAACATTCAATCTCGGAATCAACAATCTCAACAGATCTTAGAACGAAAATCATTCACAGACGTATCAGATCTAAACTTTTTTTCAAGGAAGTAAAACAAAAATCCCCAAAATTACTCAGATATGGAATTAGGGTTTTTTTTGACTGGGAAAACGCGCCGCCTCTGAGCACGCTGCACTGCGCCTTTCCTTTCGCCGCCGAGACCACTTCCCGGCGGCCTCTGCCAGACGCCAAACACTGTCCTCAGCAACACCGCCTCCGTTCTGTACCGTGAAAGAGGAGGAGGAGAAGAAGAAGCCGAAGAAGCGCCGCCCCTACCTGACGTCGGAGATGGCGGAGGCGACGAGACCGGGGCAGAGACGACAAGGCCTGGGCGGCGGCGCTTCGCGGCGGGGGGTGAAGCAGAAGATGGCAGAGGCGACAAGGTCGGGGGCGGCGGCGCTTCACGGCAGGGGGCGAAGCAGGAGATGGTGGAGGCGACGAGGCCGAGGCGGCGACGCTTCGGATTTCATGCCCCAAGCCGCCTGGAACCCTAGATCTACCACGCCTGGAAGTCTAGAACCCTAGATCTGCAACATCCCCCCACAACCACTGCCGGATTTGAACCAGCAACCTAAGGATTAAGGCGGCGGCGGAGATGAAGGCGGTGGAGATAGACGGCGGCGGCGATGGAGATGAAGATAGTCTGGAACCCTAGATCTACCACTCCACGCCGCAGGCGATGAGGCAGGGGCGGCGGTGGACGACGTAGAGGAGGTCGGCGGCGTGCGGGCCTCACGGAGGAGGAAGGTGGTGGCACGGACGGCGGTGGAGGAGGAGGTGAGGAGCTCCGGGCACATGGGGAAGATGCGGCGGAGGTCGGCGACGGTGATGCGTGGAGAAAGAGAGAGAAGAGAACGAGAGAGGAGAAAGATGCGTGGAGGGAGAGAGAAGAGAATGAGAGAGAGAAAGAGAGAGTACATGTATTTAAGAGAGGGTATTTCTGTTTTTTCAACTACAAAGTGGATAGTTTTTATCATTTTTATCTTAGTGGACATTTTTTATCTTTACAATATGAAAGTGGCCAGTTTTATATATTTGCTCAAAAATGTTTCCTTTTGGGATAAGGATCATATAATTCCTCTTTCTAAATAGTTTTTTTTTTTTGAAGAATCTCTTTCTAAATAGTTATGAAGGGACAACTTGAGTCGCATATAATAATCGAGTAAGCTAATATTTAACCCTTATCCTTAGATATATTTTATGCAACTTTTCAAAGTCCAATGTTATATGCTCCATCTCCTATGTATAAACTAGAGCCAATGTTATATGATACATCTCCTATATATAAACTATATAAGTGAGCAATCATCTTCATATTCATATATATTGCTATATAAATGAACTAACATCCCCTATATATATACTAAGTGAGCAATCATCTTCGTATTCATATATATTGCTATATAAATGAACTAAGTGAGGAATGATATGTTGTATAGCGATTGTGATTGATGTTAATTATTGATTATACAAATTATATATATCGAACCTTATTTTATTCTTTTATTTATTTACTTGAAGTTATAAGGAAAACAAATCATATTTTAATTTCTTAAGTAATTTGCAAAATTAATAATGCCAATAATAATTTTTAAGGTATTATAATTAAAAGAAATATATATAAAAAGATGCTAACGTGAACTCACAAATTATGCTCTCTGTAAAGATGTGGTATGCCAATCCATAATGGAATGATGAAAAAAGTAGCAAGTGAAATATTGCTCGAAGAAATATCTTGGCGAGGAACCGATGCTTACTGAAAGAAGGGGATCGTAGGTGGAAACCTCCACCGAACGGGATGTTACGGCTTGATGTGGATGTTTCCGTTCTTGATGATGGAGGGGCGACTGGTGTGGGGTTTGTCGTGAGGGATGAGAAGGGAGCGTTAGTTGCTGCTGCTGCTGCGCATAGGGTGGGTCGGACGAAAACAATCCTGATGGGAGAGCTGCATGCCTTGCTGCTTGGGATTGGATATTGTATTGAAAAAGAGTTGGGGCCGCTGCTGGTCAACACAGATTCAATGTTGGCGATACATGTGGTTAATGAGGAGTTTAAAGGTATGGAATCCTTAAGTGATGATTTGTTTGAGGTGTTTGTTAGTGTTAAGGAGCGTATTGTTTGTGATTTCCGTCATGTTAGAAGAGAGGCCAATAGAGTGGCTCATTGTTTGGCAAATTTTGATGCGGTCTCGTCTGGTGTAATGATCTGGGAGTCAAGCTTTCCGACTTGGCTCTCGGATATTGCTATTCGAGATCTTTAATTTAATAGAAATCTTTTCCGTTCAAAAAAAAAAAACATTGACGAAATTTTCTAGCTATTAATATCATTTATATTAATTTCATTTAAATGATTACTTTCTACATCCCTAAAATGTATACTCTAATATTCATATTTTCTTTGTGATCCGTCCCTAAAATGTTCACTCATTTCATTTTTTGATAATATACCCACACAACTCATAATTGATAGAGTGGATTTTTAAAATGGCCACTTTCATATTGTAAAGATAAAAAATGTCCACTAAAATAAAAAACATAAAAAATGTCCACTGTTACCAAAATACCCTTCACATTAAAAATTAAAAAAATGTCCACTTTACATCACCCCTTTAAAAAATCCCGCAATTCACAACCAGTGTGAATTCACAACCAAAAAATTTTGGTTGTGAATTCACACTAGTTGTGAATTTTCAATTTACAACCAGTCGAATTCACAACCAAAATTTTTTGTTTGTGAATTCACAACTAGTCGAATTCACAGCCAAAATTTAATTCACAACCAGTCGAATTCACAACCAAAATTTAATTCACAACTAGAATTTTTTGGTTGTGAATTCACAACAAACGAAGTCACAACCAAAATTTAATTCACAGTCAGATTTATGTTGGTTGTGAATTCACAATCAGTCGAATTCACAACCTGAATTTATTTTGGTTGTGAATTCAAGTAGTTGTGAGTTTGAGTTTTTAAAGTTTGAATTCACAATTAAAACTGTAATTTATTTTGATTGTGAATTCGAGTTTTAGTTGTGAATTAATAGATCTGGTTGTGAATTCATAGATGTGGTCGTTAATTCTAAAACATTAAGTTGTGAATTCATAGATCTGGTTGTGAATTCAAGAATATTATGTTGTGAATTCATAGATCTTGTTGTGAATTGAAGAACATTAAAATGTGAATTCATAGAGCTAATTGTGAATTCAACATCATTAATCAATTATGCAAAATCTATTTTTCTCTTTCAATCGATCAATACACTCTCAAAATATCAGTTAAGTTTATTAATTAAATTACCAATACAAGTACAATGATAATCATAATAATTTCTCTATAACTTATGTCTTTTTTTTTCCGATTAAAATTAACATTCAAACTTGAGATTAATTTAAAACTAACATTTAGACTTGAGATTAAAAATAATATCTCTATCACTTATATCACTTACCATTCTGACTTCAAATTAAATTAAGCATTCGCCAATTCCATTCTCAAAACAAACCAATCATGTAGTTAAATGTCCATTCAATGAATCTCATAAAAAAATGTATATTACCTAGACCTTTTAAGATGCCAGGAGATCATTAAGACGAAGAGAGAGATGAGAATGACTGATGAAGAAAGAAAAAAAAGATAAAAGATAGTAGAGAAACAGAAAATGAAAGTGCAGGTTGTTCGCCGCTGTGAAAGACATCGGTGGCGCTGAGGTGACTGGCGACAGACGAGCTGGTTGGGCTGTTGACTTGAAGGTGAAGATGGTGGCGTCGATGCGGAGGATGAGGTGTTGCGAGCTGGAGGAGATCTCGAAGGATGGAGGAGGAGGCGAGATCTGGTGTAGCAGAGCAACGAATGCGGTGGGGACTCCTCGGCCTCCGGCGGCCGAGAATCGAAGTCCGATGAGTAGTCCAGCGAGTAATCTCCGCCGCCGGAGGAGATGATACTACTGGAGGCAGACGCGGTGGTGGCAGCCTTGTAGTTGCTGCTCTCCGAGAATCAGAGGACGGCGACGGGGCGGCAGAGAGCTGCTACTGTTGGCCGCCGTCGAAAAACGTGAGGGAGAGGAAAGAGAAAGAGAGTGGAGAGAGAGAGAAGAGAATGAGAGATGAGAGAGAGAGAGAATGCAGAGACCTAGAGAGAGAAAGAGAAGAGAGATAGAAAAAGAGAGAGAAAGAGAGAGTACAGCGAGAGAAATTTTAATTTTTGAGGGCAGGGGCATTTTTGTCTTTTCGCTCAAAAACTGGCCAGATTTTAATATTTTTATCTTAGTGGACAATTTTTATCTTTACAATATGAAAGTGGATAGTTTTATATATTAACTCTAATTGATATCCTTCACATTATCCATTATTTAACATATTTGCTATTGTAGGTCTCACTTCCACACAAAATACACTCAATCGTCACATTCTAAAAAGGGTATACGTTTGAGGGGGACGGAAACAGTATTACATTAATTGCCAACAAATCTTGATATTCACCTCTATATATACATTTGAAATTTAGTGTACCATATTTAGTGTTTTATTTGTGTCCCTTTTTTTAATTTTAATATCTCTTTGCATATTTTTTCTTCAATTTTAATTTTGTATGTCATAATTTAATTTATGATTATTACTTAGGGTCCATTCCATTCAATTAGCGTATATAATTATTTTTAATTATTTAATTTCATTTTTAATTCATTATTATGATTGATAAATCCAAGTTATGGTATATATTTTTTTGTTTCAAATTTTAATTTTTGTAAATAAAAGTTAAATATAATTCATAATATTTATAATAAATTTATTTTATAAAAAATAGTATTAAAATAATAGATATAATAATGAGATGCAGTGGACACACATAATTGTGGGAAACCAAATCTCATTCGACGTAGTATATGTGTATATAATAGTATATTCATAATTTTGTAATATTTGGATATTGCGTAGAGTGTTTAGCTCTAATTATACCTAATTATTTTTAATTTTTAATTAAGGTTGTTAATTGCATTTCAGATGCTTAAACATTATTTTAAATCATTATTGTCCCAATTATACAAGTTGACTGGAATCTACACAAAGATTAAAAAAAATAATTGAAAATGAAAATATACAAGTAAATTTTCTACTGTGTCTATAACTATTACGATGAATTAAAATTGGAGTACATTAAAGAATTAAATAAAAATATATTAGTAAATGAGTGAAAAATAGTGTACGTTTTATGAAATCTAACCTCTCTATTTGGGATATTTCAAAAAAGAAAATAAGCCTACATAAATAAGACGAAGAGAGTATTATTTTTGTAGAATATGTAAAGCATAACAACCCATATATATGATCATCATTCTCCGTGCAATGAGTAAGAGGGTGTTTGATTAAATTAACTTATTTTAAAGGGTTTATAAGATGTAATTTTTTAAGAGCTTATAAGCTGTTTATGAACTTATTTTATCAAATATTTTGAATAAGTTTATAAGATTTTAAATAGTTTATAAACTGTTTTAAAAAGTTATAAGCTCGATCAAAAACCCTCTAAATAACCGTGATATTAAAAATTGTAAGGCATCTATGCGTTGAGCTATACCATAGAGTGTTTTCATTAAAGATGTGGCTGGGTTGGGCCAAAAACATTTGGACACACTGAAAATTCTAGTTGCAATAATGTATATAAAGTTGAGTTGTCAATTGAGTTTTACATAGACCCACACAACACATTATATATATGCTTATCACATTAAGTTTGGGGGGGATTTTCTGTGTTTCATCAATAGATGAGGACCAGAGAATTCCGATATTATCATCCACTAGCTCCCTTATTCAATTTGTTTCTATTGAAATTTAATTATGTTTTATTTTGTCATACAAACTAACCAGGGGCGGATCCAGGATTGTAGGTTGGGGGGACTGAATTTATTGATGTACGACGTTCGAAGACATTTACACGGGGTTCGGGGGCGGGAGCCCCTCGAAGCAAATTTTTTTGAGCATTCCTTACACTTCATTTTCATGCATTTTTTAACAATCACTTAATATAATAGATAATTGTTTGCAATTCAATTAATTCAACATTAAGTAGATTGAAAGCATACAAAAACATACTTTTATGCATTCTTTTAAAAAAAATATTTCATTTTCTAAAAAAATAAACTAACTTTCATTGTTAATAATTAGTAATTTTACTTTTAACTTTTGAATGGACTCAAATTCAACATTAAAAATTAAATAAGAAAAAAATAGGATAAAAATAACATAAATATAACAAATCAATGTACAATGTCAAATAATTAATATGGATAGTTGGATATACTATAAATAATGTATCATATTTTCTCTTCTATTTCTTATTTATACACACATATAAAATAAAATATATATCTATATTTATTTATAAAAAAAAAACTCAAAAATTGGGAGGGGGCTTCAGCCCCCCCCGGAATCCGCCACTGAAACTAACCGAATGCTTCATCCATCCATATACCTCTCTACTTGGAAAATATTTTTATAGATAATTGATATTATGAATCAAATAAAGAATTTGTACTTTTGTTTACATTTGGTATTGTGTTGAACAATTACTTTCTGAATATTTCTTTGATATCTCTTTAACATAAAACAAAGATTAATGAGTCTCATGGTGCGTCTATTGGCCTAATGATAATATGGTCAATGCAAGCCAAATATTTTATGTTCGAGTCTAACAATATTACGCAATCTCTTAAAATATTTGGATATCTTTAAGAATTATTCTCGTAACAATTTATAGTGATAATATAGGAATGAAGCATCTCAAAAATCACAATTTCAGTCAAAAAAAAAAAAAATCACAATTTCAGTAGATATGGGCCCCCACTTGGTATCAGACGTTGGGCCTTGATGGACTGAGGTGTTTGTTAAACTAGTGGTCTTTGCCGCTAATCTTTACAGTTGGTTAGTTAGTTAGTTAGTTTTTTTTTTTTTTTTTGGTTGGAAACCCACTATTCTTTACGGTTGAACATCTCAATATACAATATGCATATAATATATGGTTAATAATAAAATCTATCCTAATTATTAGTGGTTTTATCAATTTTATCAATACCTTTGAAATTTACAACCATCCATCCTTTAATAAATTTATTAGTTTATTACGACTGTTAAAATTTATCAATTATTTTACAATTACAATCTTTTCAATTTGTAGCAATTTTATTATCGAAGCTTCAGCAAAGACTGAATTAGGAATGTCAATGAGCGGGTTTTATCCAGACTGATCCGGAATTGTACCCGTTGAACTATAAAATAACGGTTTCTGTTCCGATTCTAGACTAGACCCATTTAGATTCGAAACATGACGGGTCCAGATCTGATTCAACCCGTTAGTTATGGGTCCGGTCCGGCTCAGGACGTAATTTTTTTCCTTTTTCTTTAATTTTTTTTTACTAAAATACATAACTTTTCACATAAAACTGCATACAGTTTCACACAAGAGATGCATTTTTTTAAGCAATAAAGATGCATTAAATTGTACAAAAAATGCATTGCATTTTTCGACCGATCCCATTTTTTTGTCGCTGACCCACCCCCATCCCCCATCTCACCTTGGTCGAATTTTTTATGTGCAATGTTGTACATTTTTGTCTTTATACATATGCATTTTTCTGTTTAAAGTTATGCATTTTTGTAAAAACAATAAAAATAAAAAAAAATTAAAAATTGAAAAAAAAAATTGTCTTGGGGTGGGGAGGAGGGGGAAGGGGTGGGGTGGCGAAAATACCATATTTGTAAAAATAAAATGGATGAGTTTTGTGTTCTTGGGTATGGGTATTATTTAGCCCATGGGTAATTAACCTACTTGGACCATTTGATTTTATCACTCAATGGTTCAGGTACAATTTGGATCCAATAACTAATGGGTGATTTCAGATTCGAAACCAGAATAATTTTAATGGTTTCAATCCGGGTAAAAGCCGCCCATTGACATCCCTTGACCGAATTGTGGTGTGATGTGCCTGATGAGGACTAATTAGTTCGCCCAAAATAATTTGTATACGTAAATATTAATATTTCCACGTAAATATCCTAATTTTTCAAAAACTTTAATAAAATTTATGCGAGTTGAAAAAGTTGGAATAAAATTGATAAATTTTAAAAGTTAGATAGACTTGATAATATATCGGACTAGGGTATAAATATTTATTAACATATAAAATACAAACTAGTTAAAATGTATAAATTCTATGTAGATGAATTCGTTGTGTAACTGTATGAATTACGAAAAATAATTTTTTTGCTACCTATGAAATTCGAACTCGGGACCTGAATTCATCCAACAACGTGATGAATCAACCGTAGATCTTGATCATCTAAGGGCTGAAAATAGTTTCTATTTTATATTCTAAATGGTGTTTTTATTTTAGCTCACCCCTATATATATCCCTATATATAAAAAAAGATAAAAATAAATAAATAACACAATAAATAAATAATTACCCACAAGCCCTCCTACTCATCCCCTCTCCATTATTCTTTTTGCCGTGGGCAGCTGGCCTCTCAGAAGGTGAGTTATTTTTCATGTAAGGAATTGAACCGTCTAAATCTAGTCAGGTTTTAATCACCACAAGTTTGGCCCTACGATCAATTCGTTAAATAGTTGAGATCATACCAATTGTTTCATAATTATCGTTACAATGGCTTATTTATATCAACATGTGCAAACAAAGGATTATATTTATAGGATGCGCTTGCTTAGAGGCATAAAAAAGGGATAAATTTTATTTACCATCTTATTTATTTGCTTTTGACGTAATAAAGATATAAAAAATATAATTTTTACATTAAATGATAAATTTATACTTTATTATATCATTCATTTACTTTGAGAGATAAAATGCAAACACATTTTTTTCTTTTAATTGATGTCTCTGAATTTCTAATATCAACCACCCTATTAATTTTTTTTTTTAAATCTTATTTTGGAAAGGTAATATTCCATATAACATGTAGTAGTATATACAATACATCTTTAATTGGCTATGAACAAATAAAATAGTGCTAACAGCTACCCAAAAATCACTGAATTTATTGTTGATGTAATGGGATTAAAGGAGGCGAAGTCATTTCGAAGAGAGGAAATTGTGGGTAATGAAAGGAGTTAGAAGTAAAGTGTTGAATCAAATCGACAGTAGCTAGGTTGCCATTTACCAAACTACTATCAATGAAAATTAGAGATACATAAATGACTTTACTCAAAAAAGGAGTTGTAATTTGTATAGGCCTTGGTGTAAATGAAATGTCCATAAATTTTAATCTCGTGTGTTGTACTAATTTTAATTAATAGCCATTAAATGAGATGTTTGCTTTGAGGAGTAGGCAAAGCCAAACCTCATTAAATTCTGCGTGCTTATTGTATTTGTGAACTTCTAAGTAGACATAGTTATAAATAAATAATACTAACAAATAAGTCAACCAATTCAAGCATTATATATTAGAGCTCAAATCTCTTTTTATTTGATTTAAATTGAATCACAAAATTATATTGACTGTATCGACGCGCCTTGAGTGACGTCTATCCTTATTAAATCATTGTTTTCCAAGCTTTTTTTTTTTTACTCAAACATCATCAAAGTCAATTGACTAAAAATAAAATTAAATACAAATACCAGGTACAGTAGATTGTAAATTGATCGAGACTAGGTTGAATGACAAATGGAAACAATTAAAGATAGATTATGGCAGCGTAAATATCGTCGAAGTTAATTTATTGGTACAAAAATTATATTGCATAATAATTTATAGGGGTTTTTCTTTTTCCTTTTTTGGATGACGAAGTTAATTTGTTGATAGGGGTTCTTTATTTTTTAGTTAAATTTATAGGGGTTCTATATATACTGCGTAGACATAGGTGCCAAGTGCCAACATGGTATTGGCCCCAATCATATATTCTTACTTCTTAGAGCTAGTTTACTAAATTCCTAATGTATTTATTGAGTTGAGGTTTAATTCTCAACATCGAAAGTAGAATAATTTAAAATTAAATTAAATCAAAATTTGTTAGTGTCAACTGAATACAGAGGAAATTTTAGATTTCCAGAGATGTTCTGCTTCCTTTGCAAGCACGAACTGAGATTTTCTAAGTTTTACAAATTCTTTATGGAGATTTAGTGATGAAGACGAGGAGAAAAGTAAAAGGAGATAAAAGCTTTGAAGAGAAAAAATTTGAAAACACTAAACCTGCTCTTGGGTTCATTTTTCAGAGTTTTTGCACATTTTTGGAGATTGTGCGAATATAGTGAAAATCGTGCTTTTTTAGATCGATCTAATCTATAAGGATAAAATGTCTTTTTAAGACTGTCGTGCTTTATGTAGGAGGACAATTTCGCCAATTCAGTTATGTGTATTTTGTGGACAATGACGGCGTCTTACATCATATATTCAGAAATATCTTTTAATGAGATTTAGCCAAATGAGAGCAACAAGTTCAGCCAATGGAGATGGCTCAGGTTTGGGAGGCTCCGACGCCGCATAAAGCCAAGGTGATTGCTTGGAGATGTTTGAGAAATAGATTGGCAACGTGCGATAATTTGCTAAGAAGAAATATACAGATCGGCATTGAGGAGAGATGGTGCAACGCTTGTGTATCGTGCGAGGAGACGGTGGAACACCTGTTTTTACATTACCCGAAAGCAGAGGCGGTATGGGATCAGATACAACGATGGCTCGACATCAAAACGGCAAAACCTAGAGGTATTATACTACAACACTTCATCTCCTTCATTTCCGAGGGAAAATGGAAGAAATGCAGGAGATTGCTCAAAGCGCTGTGGGTGGGAACAATTTGGCTGTTATGGAAAAGCAGAAATGAAAGTCGATTTCAGGGCAAGGTATGAGATATTAATAGACTAGCATTGCAAATTAAGGGTAGGCTATGGAGTTGGAATGAGGTTTTCAAAGTTGTGGAGTGGGGAGTGCCATTCACCTCATGGTGTTCTAAGGGATTCAAACTCTTCATGTTGTTTTAAATTGGCATCTCTGGTGCCATGTTTTTGCTTACATTAATGAAAGTTCGCTTTTTACTGATAAAAAAAAAAGTTTAAAAAGTTCACTGAGAGCCAATAGGAGATGGCCACATGTTCATGTTGATAATGATATGATTTCTTTATTGTTTTATGGAATGAGACCTTCCAAACTGATTTTGTATATCAAAGCATTGACATCTCCCGGAGAAAGCATGACAGTTCTGATCATTGATGCTCATTTTCCCTTCAACGCTCTCAATATTTTTCTTTTATTGTGATTACCTTTTTGTCATTCAATCAAATTATATATTTTTTTATCACAAGTATTTCATTTTTCTCTTTCGATCAGATATGATCGTCATGTTTCGAATCTGCTGATGGAACTGAATATTGAAACCAGTTCGATTTGCTCATAGATTGTTTTCTGGACTATCTATTAATTCACCATGCAACATGCAATTCATATGCATGCTCATTCTAAATAATTAAATTCACAACACATAGGAGTTTGTAGACAAACCTGAGGTCTTGGCAATATCTGAAGAATTCGCATGAATTCTTCAATTAATTCTGAACGCCAAGTTGCTTCAACGACACTTTTGACCCATCAAACGGTATTCTTTCGAGTTCTTTCCATAATTGCGACTTGTTCTTTTTCGATAGAGCTTTCTGCTGCCACCTATTTCGCCTCAATCGGAGTTATATAGAGAAAGTCAGGGTTGTTCTGCAGAGACTGCCATAAGTTTATTTCGTGCGAGAAACTGACTCTAATTCTAACCTTTTCGAATGTATCCTACTCAATCTCCAACGTCGGATAGACGATGGACTTCGAAGATTCCCATAAAAAATAATCACACTCAGAAATGCCGCTCAAAGTTCTCCAAAACCCTACTTTTGTGTTATTAAATTAACGTATGTTCTGTTATGAGAGCTGGGATTTGTATTTATAATTATTAATGCAGAGTTTAGACTAGGCTTATGAGCTGGGCTATTTTTTTTCCTATTGGGCTCATCATTTAACCATGGATCAAATACAAGTAATAAAGGTGGGCATCAAATGAATTAATTCTTATAATCAGCCTAGATCATAATTAAATCATAAATATTAATTCATTCCACTAGAGAATTAATATTGACTTACCCTTTTATATTTATCGGTGATGATTCGAGACTTGTATTAGACTTGTCGAATTCTCGTATTTAAGATATCCGACATCAAGTATTAATTCAAGCTTCTGACAACTTATATTAATTAATTTCTTATTAATCCTTAAGTAGTACCTTTCAACTTTATTATCACACATTCACACCTGAACTTAATCAATCCGTATGGTTTAGTGCAATAAACAGTTTGAGCTCCTTAAGAGGATGTTATCATCATATACCGACACGGTTACCTAATACAGATTATCAAATGTCATATATGAGTTGATATAACCCAAGATACATTGCAATAACCCTTTTTATTTTGCAGGTTTCAGTGTTTCTGATATTTAGGGGGAGTTCTTAATTTCCTCTTGTTTGTGTCAAGAAGAGTGTTGAGTAAACATTTTTTCTGGTAATTGTGGGTTTTTACCTCTTGTTTAATTTGGGGGGGGGGGGGGGAGGGGAGGTGTTTCTTAATATCTCCTTGATTTGGTACATGTAACATAAAATTATTCTCTATATATAGTTTTTCTTTGTGTTTATTTTTGTTGCAGGAAGAAAAAAATTAAAGGGGAGACAATATTGACTCCAACAATGTTGGGTTGAATATTGATAACATTTTGTTATCATAATTTCTAGGTTCCAGCCAATATTCAGAGAGTCTTCATTCAAGTTGAACTTTGAGTACTCTCCATAAGTAATTGTAAATAATATTTCCCTTCCTTTTATGTTTTATTATTGTTTAGTTGTAGAATAACTTGTTCTATGCAGTTAGTCACGTTTTTAATAAGTGGTAAGGTGGTTTAATCATATCTAATATAATGGGACGACAGTCTTATTTTTCAGAAAGCATAATCTCCGATCAACATTCCACGATAAGTTGACTAGTAATTTTCATAGAGGTGTTGCAGTAATTGTACGAGGTGTATGGAAATGGTAAGTGGAGGAAATTGACCACGACACGACACGACACTCTATAAAGCTGCAAGAGATGTCATCATTTTTCTTGTTGCAAATTTGAAACCAGTTCTTCGAGCCTTGCTTTGACAGATGAGTCTTAGTTAGCCAATCTGTAATAAGTATCTTTGTATTGTCTGGATGACAAGGGCAATGATCAAAGATCAAGATCATTGGAGCGTAGCAGGCTGTTTATTTGATCGTTTTACCTTAGGTTAATCGATCGTTAGTTTTTGTGTTGAATCAACATTTTAGGTACAATTAATAGATAAGTATTTTAATCTTAGTCAACCAATTTGTCAAGGTTGATCACCAAAAGATGTTGTACTGTATTGTGTAATGTTGTTAAACATAGTGAATTTGGCCATGAGACACTCACGAAGTATATTTATATAACCTGTAAAAAAGTATCTTATGTGTTATTTAAAGTCTGTTACATGTTAACTTGAATGCTTGTATATTAATATTCTTATTAACATTATTCATATAAATTATATAATGTTACTTGTGATAATATGGCACACCAAATTCTTTCACTTTTCATGAAATTTACTTTAGATATTTGTCCTTTGCTACATGTATCATAAAGTGTCAAAGTTTGTAAGTTTTAAATTAATTATTCAAACTAAAATAATGCATATTTTTGTCAACGGTAATAGTTGTTCTCGTAATCCTATATTTGCAATTTTTCTAACTGTAACATTTCAAATTGAATTTTTGGGCAGACAATATATTTATTTGCAAATAATCATATTTTTAGTGGTCGTTTTGCAGCATAGTATGAGATAATGTGTGATAGTTTTAACTGAGTTATTTATTAATTTTTTTTAAGATAAGTTATTTATTAATTTATTAGACATATAAAAAAGTTGTTAAAGGCTATAATTATTCTTAGAGATAATATAAAATTAAAAAAAGATATAGATAAAAGACAAATGATCATCAATTTACGTGAGATGAACTCTTCAAAAGAAGATGGTTCTCATTCGAGTATATATTCATTGCTTTCATAATAATTGCTCGTGATAAATGATAATATTAATCTGTAAAAAAATTATAGATGCTGAGAGCCAATTCCAAGTTATTGGACACTATTGTGTTTGAAATTATTAATTATAAAATAATACGCGCATTATAGTTTTTTTTCTTGACACATATTACACATTCTTATGATATTATTATTGTACACATGATTTGCTTGATAAAATAAAATGTGGATAGATGTGAACTGTAATATTTTTTTTCTTTTTCATGACTTTGCCCGATCAAAAAAAATATTTTTTTTGCCCGATCAAAAAAAAAAAAAAAATCTTTTTAATTTTGTAAAATTAAATATGTAGTGTGATCAGATGATATGTTCACTTATTGCTCTTCCTATTGAACAAAGTGAAAAGTACAAATTGGGGTCAAAAGAAAATCCATTTTTGGAATTAATGTGGTTTTAAGCAGCGGCTTCCATTACTCTCTGTCAAGCCAAATTTAAATATATTTGACTAATAAAAGCTATACAATTAAAACAATTCAATACTCAATACTAGTAATTATGTCCATGCTCTCCCCTCCCATGACTCCTCATCATTCAAGCACCACCACATAAATAATCCAACCCAATATTCAATGCTAACACTTATTATCTCCGGTCAAACTATATTTTAATTTTTTCACCAATATCACCTAAATTATACCTAAACCCCAAACTATTTTGTATTATCAATTTATTCGCACAACCGCGCCACTAATATTTGACTTCAATGGTACCATTTAATGTTGCATTATCTATTGGATTAATGAAGTTACTACTTTGTCTATGTGATGAGTATAATGGAAATATATTATTCATATGTAGTAGTGTGACAAATCCCCTGAATTAATCGGATCAATGAACATGAATTTTATAATTACTCATTCCCCAAATATAGTTATTTTTTTGTCATTTTGTACGCTCATATAAATTAATCACTTTTTTAGGGACGGATGAAATTAATAAGTAAATCGAAGGCAAGAGAAGTAAAACAAAATAAATTGTGTAATATTGTCAAACAAAATCTTTTAAATTATGACATTAGAATAGAAGATAAGAGAACCTTTTGATGTGGGACGGATGGAGTATTAACTAATAAGTAAATCGAAGGCAATACACTTGAAGTGGGACGGAGGAAGTACAAATTTTAACCCATACTTAGATGGTATTTGAACCTAAAACTTGTTTTAAAATAATTTTTAGTGCTTTAGTTTTACCTCATGAACTAAATTTAATGACAAATAAATTTAATTTATTTCAAAGACTATAACAATCAAACATAGCACGCACGAAAATGCGAATAATTGTAGCCAAATTTAAAAGTAGTAAAAAATACATAAGGACATTCATTTGTATATATTTTGAGGTAATTGCTTAAGTGGATAGTAAAAAAAATGATTGGGTAGTAAATTTGTTATCTAAGGTTACGTTTACTTTGATGGATAAATTTATCAATAAAAAATAAGGGATAACAAAAATTTATAAATTTAAATGTCTTCTTGCTTTTCTTTTCTTTTTTTTTCCAAAAATTTATACATTTGGAGGGATGATATTATCTATCCTTAAAGTGAAAATAAGGAAGGAAAAATGGTAAACTTCTCTTTTGTGCTAAATGTTGGAAAACAAAGGACATATTTAAAGACATAAATTTTTATTATCCTTCATTTTCTAATGATAAATTTATCTATTAAAGTAGTTGTTGAACGGTGGACCCACCCCACCATAGAATCGAGCCACACGTGCGTTGAGTGTCGCAGCCCCTAGCACGCACCACTCGAGTGCGTGCATTGCACATGTCAACTGTACAATTGGGCGAACGATCGATGTAGGTTGATTAATTTGAGGAGGTTTTTTTTTTTTTTTTTTTTTTTTTTGCAAACTGTGTTTTTCTTTTTTCTTTTCTAGTTTTATTTCATTTTCTTTTGTAAGATGTGTTTTCTCTTTTTTCCTCTTTCGTTTGTTTTAATTTCTTTCTTTCGTCCAAAACGTATGACTTTTTCGTTTGTTGACCGTTCAAAATTTTAGTTATGTGTTGTACTAGTTTCCTTTTCAATATTATGAGCCTTTGAATTTAAATTTTTAAATTTTAGCATAATTATATTTTATTATTGAAAATAATAATTTATTGAAGTTTAATATAAATACAAAAATTAAGACACGAGCGCCCTCGCGCGCATACACACACACATATTGTAGTGGGTAAAATTTGTAATAGCCCAATTAGCAAAAGTTAGTGTTAATAGACAAAAATGCCCTATTTCTTATGTTGTATAGGAAAAATGTCATACTTTATAAACTTAAGCATTTTATGCCCAAATTATGTGAAGAACCTATTTTACCCTTTGATGTTGATGAGTTTGCTTGGTTTTTTGTGAAAGTTTTACACATTTGACCGATTTGAAAGCTATCAGTCATAAAAGTCAACGATTTGACAACTATCAGTCAAGAGTACATATAACTGGTGGGTGGCTAGATCATGTGGCCGACCTGGCGGACACATGATTTCACCGGACGGACACATGATTTTATCGGACGGACACATGATCTGGGTGGCTAGATCATATGTACTCTTGACTGATAGCTGTCAAATCATTGACTTTTATGATTAATAGCTGTCAAATTGGTCAAATGTGTAAGACTTTCACAAAAAACCAAGCAAACCCATCAAATCAAAGAGTATTTGAATAATAGGGCATAGAATGCTTATGTTTATAAAAGAGGACATTTTCACATATAACTTAAGGAATAGGGCATTTTAAATTTTCACTCAAAGTTATACATACCAACGGGCTTGCCCAATGACGCGGCTCATACCTTACTTATAGGAAAAAGGCCCAGAGCCAAATCCACACACGGGAGATAGGTGAGTCCGCCGGGTAAAACCCTAAAATGTGGCAGTTACTTGGCGACTAAGTCAGACGAGAGTCGCAGAAGATCGCTTCCTAAGAAATCGGAACCGCTAGGGTTGCAACGGGTGTTCCAGCGAAACCCTAACCCTAGCCGCCTCCCCGCAGGTCCATCACATATATATACTAATCCACAATCACTCGTATCCACTCTGGCACTCGCACACGATCTCCCACTCTCGTTCTCTTCTGTATTCCCTGCTCTTCCGTTTCACCTCCACGCTCACATCACTCTAGGGTTTCGATCGTCCGACTAGCCCCGATAGCCCGGACGTCCGTCGCCCCTTATTCCACATTGCTTGATAGCTCTAACTCCGATCACCGGGACGCCCCGATCCTCCGGAGACCACTCTTATTACTATCTCTTTTCTAGTGTCTATTATTTCCTTACGTTACTTAAGTTTGTTATTTTTATCCATTCACTGACTTGAGCGTTGGAGACCCTTCTATCGACACCCCCACCGGTGCTTATCGAAGGGCTCTAACGTTGCTTATGGTTTCAGGTTGCTAGTGCCCGTCGATCTAAACGTGACTGTCGTCACTTCCGTAATTGTCGAATTCACCCCCAACACACACACACACACACACACATATATATATATATGTATATGTATATTGTGCAAATAGTATTTCCTCCATTCCACTTGACTTGGCATGTATTCTTTGGATCGTCCCATCTGACTTGATCTATTTTCTTTTTGGGTAATAAATTTTTGTTGCAATAAATATGAGCTTACATACTTACACTATAATTTTACTCTTATAAATAAGCGTAACGAAAAGAACTAACTTAAGTGAGGTGTGACGGAGGGAATAGTATTTATTACTGTGGGTCCATGAATTATTAAATGTTGATGTGACACTGATGTGATATTACCATAAGGTACCACCATAGTGGATGCTCTATAAGAGAAGTCTACTCTTTGTCAAGATTAATGAATTTTTTTTTTTCTGATGATTTTCATTTTTATTTTTGTTTTAATTTTTATTGTTTGCGAGATGAATCAAATGCAAAATTGAAAAATATTTAACCCAAAAAATGAAACTGAAAACTATTTTCTATCCAAGTTGTAATAAGTATTCGTTAATATTCAAATTTTCACATTCTGGACAATTATACCCTTTTCCGCTTAACATCAATTGTAACACCCCAACTGAGTAGTATCATAAAACAGGCCATACCAATCACAACAATGAGTCCATTCCGTTTTTCAACTCCAAAATAAAAAATTGTCATAAAAAGTGAAAAATGGAAGTAAAAAAGTGATGTTGGGAAAGTTGAATAAAAAGAAGAGAGGTATATAGAATTGTAAAAATGAAAATTGAAATTGAAGAGAGTGAGAGGCAAACAGGGCGTAAAGGGCTCAACTAAAGTCTGGTATTCAATTAATACAGAAAACAAAAGGTGATTAATGCGGCAATAAAAATCATAAACACAAATGGATACAAAATAGAGAAGAAAAAAGCAGTCATTAGCAGAGCATTAATGGCTTATCTAAGGAAGCCAAAAGGTCTTTGTATTGTGCGTAGCATTAATTCACAGCTGTCCTTTTGTGTTCCTCTTCTCTCTGCATTTATTGCCCCCCAATCTCAACTCAAACCATTTTCTCTTATAATTATTACTCCTTATTGAATCAAAAATACCACTCATACTATTCAAAATGCCATCAAATATAATATTATAGCTTTCCCATATATATCCGTATAAAATCAAGATTTCATTAAATTCTTCATTATGAGCATTTAATTAATTATAGGTGGTGGATTTGGGTTCATCATCTTGTTATATTTATATCGTGACAAACTCCTTTCACCCAAGCCTTTTCATTCTGCTCCGACTCTCTCTTTTTCACCTGCAAACTCTGCTTCTTCTCTATCTGCCAAACGAAAAAAGAGGATAGATATATTGTGTACTTTCCCTGGTGGGATGGCCGCTGATGTCAGTTCCTTGGTCAGATTGATCAACGCCGGCGATGCTGCTGATTCTCCCAAACCCACGCCTCCGATCACCCGCGACTTGCTCGCCGGATGTACAACCCTTGATTCTAAGGAGTTGGACCTCGACTTGCAAGTCCCCTGCGGCTGGGAGAAGCGCCTCGACCTAAAGGTACAACCTCTTTATGCCTAATTCTTCAGCTCGGGGATTGCCAAAATTCACATGCGTTTTATTGATTCATTGTAATCGATTGGTGTAACTTCAATTTTGGTTCAGACTAGATTGATTTTGTTTTCTGTTATCTTGATTTTGCATTTTACAGAGTAATAATCACAATTTTGATCATTCACGAGTAAATTAATAGGGGCATTTAATGAATTTAATTATGGTGAATTTATCCCCTGTTTATTGCACTGTATGCGTGTTTTTGAAGGTGTAATGATGAATTATGTGCCGTTATTTTTCTTGGGATCGTGGAGGCATTTCTGCCATGATTGAAGCTCATCGGTTTAATTGCATATTCATTGCTCCCCTTTACTCTCTCTTGCGTCGCAATTAAAGTTCAATTTGATCGTCCGATTAGATAAACTAGTGTATTTATTGATTTGTTTACGAATGTTGAAAAACAGAAGATGATGATGATGACATAGCTATTAATTGATGTGCAGTCAGGAAAAGTGTATCTGCAGAGATGCAATTCGTCAAACTCTTCATCATCAAGCACAGAGAAGAAGGGTGAAGAAAGCGGAGGCAAGTTTCAAGACCTCAACTTCCCGCCATCATCGAAGCAGACGCTAAACCTGTTGGATGAGGAGGGGCTGGAGTTGAAGCTGGTGTCGGGGTCCCCCTTGTCGTCTCCGTACCAGAGCGTGTGCACTCTGGATAAGGTGAAATCGGCCCTGGAGAGGGCGGAGAAGGAGACGGTGAGGAAGCGCTCCTCCATATCAATGTCCAAGTCATCCTCGTTACCATCAAACTCATCATCTTCGATCAAGGACAGCGATCTCGATCAGGAGGAGAGGTCGTCCTCGTCCTTCGCTGCCGGCTGCCCTACCTGCCTCCTCTACGTCCTCATCTCCACCACCAATCCCAAGTGCCCTCGCTGCAACTCTAATGTGCCAATGCCTCTGCCCGCCAAGAAACCTAGAATTGATCTCAACATATCCATTTGAGAACCATATTTCTAATTTATTGGTTCCCATTTTTTGTAAAGATAGAGAAATAGGTTTAAAGAATTGGTATATAAACGTTTTACAAGGTTTCGTCTTTTCTTCTCTTCTTCCATCTACGTGTATACCTTTAGCTAAGATGATCAAGTTGAATGCATCTGCATTTTGATTTTGATTGTCTTGTCTTCTCCATTTTTCACATATAATTATCCACGGAAATTTGAATCTACACCATGTCTTCAAATCTACAATACTTTGTTATGTTTTGAAGTTCAAACCATGAGTTTAAATCCTAATATAATTATTTAAAAAGAAATTTTTTTGTTTTGGTGTCAAAGGGAGGTATAAATGCGCATTAAAAAGGGAAATTACGGCATCATGTATTTCATTTATACACCTAACAAATAATAAATGAGAATTATTTCTTCCTACCATCTTTGAATACACACACCTACTTTGTCATAAGAGTTCTTGTCAGCAAAAATTTTAATTGGAGTTAATGCCCTTTTGAGTTGAATGTGCTTTGTTGTTGGATTTGGAGATGGATTTTTAAGTTTCCCCAGCTGTGTGAAGAGAAGCAATTCATTTTCTTCTGTCTCATTTAATATACTCTGCCTCCCATTCAGGTTATTCAATTTTGCACAGAATTCATTTTGGTCCTGCTCTATTCATAGTGGGATAATCAGATTAAATAACCTGCCAAATTATTTAATTCTTCACATATTCAAGTTTTAAATTACACTAAAAATTAGTATAGCAAATAGTTTAGGGGAGTTGAAATGATTCTTTATTTTAATCCCCACCAAGATATGATGAAATTGTGTGACATTATGGTGGCGCTGGCATTAATATGCGTGAATCCTTAGGAGTTAATTAAATGGGATTTAATTGTGGTCAAATGAATGAACTCAACGCTCAAAAGAGATATTGAATGTCATGAGGTTGCTCATTTATGCAAGTAAATGCCTTATAGCATTATAGAGCAATTAAAAAAAGAGTTAGGACTATTTAAATGCCTTCACATATGAATGTAAAAGTCAGAACATTTGGATGAAGACAATAATAAAGGCAGTTGAGGTATATATATGCATAATGATATCAACATACTCCCTCCAAAAATTATATAAGTGTCTCATTTAACTCATTTTTTTTTTCTCAATAAGTGTCCTATTTCAAAATTTGAGAGTATATATATGACATTTTTCCTATTTTATCCTTATTTAATACTTGTATGAATGTAATAATTAGTTGTATATATGTATTTATTATGACAATTACTAAGGTTACAAATATAAAATATCTTATCTTATTGATATGTGTATTTTGACGGTTGGGGACGCTTAATAAAAAACGGAGGGAGTATATACAATTGTAAATCCGATTTTTTTGGGACTAGTCAAACCCACAAAACCTCACCATGTATTTATTCGTCCTATATGAATATGCCCTTATGTAATTGATACACATGCAGTTAGTTTTCAAAATTATTAAAGATGGAAGGTGGATTGCTAATAATGAGTTAATGTATCAAAATTTACCCTTTCTTTAATTTATGAAAATGTACAACTCAATACTTGATACTTTCAATTATATTTAACAAAAAATAAATTATTTGCAATTAGGGTAATATAGATTAAGTTGTGAACTAAAATGAAAGGTTGAATCTCAACAAATGAAAGGTTGAATCTCAAAGTGATTCGGGGATTTAGGTATCTGATAAGTGAAGCATCGCAATTGAATTCTCCTAATTGTTTCAAAAAAACGATGTCGTTTACTACTTGCTAAAGCTACATGCGTTCCACAATTCAACCTTATAAATCTTGCACGTACAGTGTGCCACATATACAAAATGATGCGATGCTAAAACTAGAATCAACCTTAGTTGCAAAATCAGAATCAATTAAAAATATAGTAATTTATATGCATATTCCTTTTTGTGATGTGCAAATAAAAAATGGATTTAAGTGACTAAATGGTAATTATGTATAGTTCGGAATATATTTTTTCAATAGTTGGAATATTAAAATTTTCATATCATATTACGAACCAAATATATTATAAACGCACATTTACCTATAATCAAACTAGCTACAAATATCTACAAGACTAGAACCCACATTGAGGCAGAGTTTGAACCAAGAAGTCTTTTAAAAATAATGTTTTGATACCTTAACTTGACTATTTAAAACTAGACCTTATTAATTGTCTTCCCGCACTTACAATTTAGGCATTTGATTGTGTATTTGTTTAGGTAAAACATAAACAGTGGTTGAAAAATATGATCTGAGCATCTCAACAATTTGGAATAAGAGAGTTAATGCAAGACGAGATGCATGAAAATGTGAGTACCCACTATCTGAACTCAAACTCTACACATGCTTGCACCCTTAGATTTCTAACATTTAATTTATTTAAATTTTAACTCCTGGCCTGCGCATCTCAAACTATCTAAATTAATCCTATTAAATAAGGAAACTTGTAAATGGACCCCTGAATTGTCTTATTCCAGCCACAATAATTGTAAGACGAAGCCTGATAGAATAATTATGACTCAAAAACTTCAATCGTAACTTAATCCCTTTGCTTTTAACCTATAAAAACTGTTCCATTCGTCTCGCAAAAACATGAATAATTTGTCATTTTAGGACGTCTAACAATTACATAAATATTTTTATTTTTGTACATTATCACCTTATTTTCATACTTATTTATAAAAAAATCATCACGTCCCATCATTACTTTTCCTCAACTAACTCATTACTTTCACAATATTTTATAAAGTAAGATTCATTTTTCACTCACAATAACTTTCAACTAATATTTCTTAAGACTCGTGCCACTTCTAATTGTTAATGTTTTTATGAGACGGAAAGAGTACATAAATCGATGTTTTCTTTATTCTAGGTTCGATTTTCAAAGGGAACGTAACATAATTACAAGGCAATTACATTATTATGAAATTAAGTGTAATTAATTTAAGAGAACATAACCCTATATATATAAGAGATAAAAAAAAAGATCCAATGATAATGTTATCTTTTGTGAGAATGAGAATTGATAACGAAAAAATCAATAAATTTACAAGTAAGCTTCTTGTAATGCACGATGATCATTCAAACTTGAGTTCGAATGTTGGAGAGGGAGAAAATTTCACCACATTAACTGAATTACGGTTATTCGTGCATTTCAATCAACTTATTCGTAAATTCATATTAATTTATCTGTTATTCTCATTTTTCACAAAATATAACATTCTCACTTGATCCCAATGATTCACACACACACACACACACACACACACACACACATATATAGGGAAGAACTACCGTGAGAACACCTCTTAAAATAAGAAATAAGAACAATTTTCAATGTATGAATTTTATGTAAAACACGTAAGAATTCACTGTATAAAGATATGAATTGTGAAAAATAAATTTTTGCTACCTTTGAGATTTGAACTCAGGACCATGAATTCATCCAACAAGGTTACGAATCAACCGTAGATCTTGATGATCAAAGGGATGAAAATTGTTCTTATGTCCATATTTTAAGAAGTGTACTTATTTTAGCCCTCCCTCTCTCTCTGCATATATATATAAGGGAGCGTTCTAATGAGATCTTATATATGTGGTGATCTTAGATTCATTTGTAAGTGTTGATTTAATGTATCATATGACTGATATTTATCTAGATGATTTTTTTTTTACCTAGGTTCGATTCTGGAGGGAGCGAAAATTTATTAATGTTTTTAATATCATTATTCAACACTATATATTTTCTTATTCATTAATCTCATGATCTCACGAAAAATAGCAATCTTATTGGAACATACCCCTATATATATATTATTGGCATATAAAATTTAATTTATGTCTTATAGTTAGGTCACCTAATACTAGGGTGGATTATATAGACTTTTATTCTCATATGTGATAACACGTGTGAATTTATATATCTGTGTGTGTTTTACAAGTAATGGTCATAATTGATTGATTCAAATACCAGATCTTTGAAATCACACAAATGAAGGAAAAATTGCAGCGGTCTTAATCATAAGTAAATTGCATGGAATATACGTTTGCTAGCTGCATATATATGGAGGCGCAGTCGAGCCTCCGACGGCAAGAGGCCAAACATATGGACCCTACTTTTTTTCGTTTTTAAAAGGACAAATTTAACTAATTTTATATATAATATATATAGTGCATTTAGGCATAACTTCAAAAAAAAATTAAGACGGGGCAAGCCCACCACTCAAAATATCTATCGAAGATAATTTTCTCATTTCAAGATTTGGAGGTTTTATATGAAAAAAGAAAAACCTATTATCACAGTATATACCACCAATTACCGCGTATCCAAAAAATTACTTACTCCGTTCTTATAAAATTTATGTTAGAATTTGACATGTCCCCCTCCTTGTTTTCATTTTCTTTTTTAAACTCACCAATACCTAATTCAAACCACTACAATATTACTAGTAAGTATTGATTTATGAATTTCAGCGCTACAAAAGTCGTTTCAATTCGTCAAAGAAAATCTGAAGATTAGATTTGCTTCATTTAAGAATTCTTGGTTTTTTTTTTAATAAATTACATAAATAAATAAAGAAATTTAAAAATCGCACGACGGAGGACTCGGAACCCAGGACCTCAAATTTAGGCATTAACCTCGTACCGCTAGGCTAACACACGCACACAAAAAGCCAATAATTTGATAAACTAACAATATTAAATAAATAAATTTAAAGGCCGCGCCACAGGGGATTCGAACCCAAGATCTTTGGCCTTGGGCATTAACCTCTTACCGTTTGACCAACACACACAAAAGTCAATAATTTTTATGAACACACATGTTGGTATGGGGTTTGAATCCAATCTTGGAGGACCAAAATTTTCAACGTATTAAATAGATATGTTTGTTCAGTTATATTGATTTATTCGAAAAATTTATTGATTTGTTAATTATTCTCATTTCTCACGAAAAATAAATTTTCAATAAAACCTTACCATATAATATATATATATATAGAAAATGATTCCAATGAAAATGATCATATATTGCGAGAATAAAAATTGATATGAATAAGCTAGTATATAAGGTTGAACAAGTTGTTGGTATATATTCAAATATGTGTGCGTATCTTAGAGGGGAAAAAAATTCACAAATTAACTTAATTGTGATTATTCATGCACTACGAGCAGCTTATTCAACGCTACATATTGGCTTATTCGTTATTCTTATTTCTCACGAAAATAGTCATTTTCTCTATAACCTAACTATATATATATGAGAGCCTTCCAATGAGATCATCTATATGTGGTGAGCCTTAGATTGATTTGTAAATGATTTAATGTATCATATGGCTGATATTTATTTGGAGGGGGAAATTTTTACATGGTTCGAATCCTGGAAGGAGCGAATTTTTTTTTAAATATCATTATTCAACACTATATATTGCCTTATTCAACACTATATATACTTTATTCATTAGTCTCACGAAAAATAGCAATCTCACTGGAACCTACCCCTATATCCCCTATATGTGGTGAGATCTTAAATTGATTTGTAAGTGTTGATTTAATGTACCCTATGAGTGATATTTATGTGGAGGGGAAAATTTTTACCTGGGTTCGAATCCTGGATAGAGCAAAATTTTTACTAATTTTTTAATATCGTTATTCAACACTATATATTGTCGTATTCATTAGTCTCATGATCTCACAAAAAATAGCAATCTCACTAGAACCTACCTATATGTGTGTGTGTGTGTGTAGAGGTTTTCAAATAAAGTTATATTTAAAATGAGTAAGGAGAACGAATCTCAACCGTTCGATCATGAAAATCTACGGTGAATGTATTGTCTTGATGGATGAATGCAGCAATCCTGAAGGGATCGAGATTTTTTTTTTATTTTGCTTGAGTGTAATTAATTTCACGGTGAATGCAGTAACTTTACACGTCAGTGCAGTCTTCGCAGATCTCATTTTAAATTATGGTTTTCACTATAACCAACCTATACATATATATGTGGAGAGGTTCAAGTAAGAATTACCAAATAAAAGAAGAATGATGAACCATTTTCAGCCATTCAATTATTAAGATATACGGTGGATGCATCATCTGGCTGGATGAATGCATCACCTGAGTTCAAATTCTGGAAGGAGCGAATGTTTTAATTTTTTAAGTGTATTAGTTTTAACAGTGAATGCATTAATTTTTATAGCGGATGCATTAATTATAATAATTTTTACCTCATAAAAAATATAGTCTTACTATAACCACACCCTATTATATATATATATATATACACACACACATATATGTATGGATGCGCTAAAATTAAAATATATTATTGCGAAAAAAAGTTCCGTAGGAGAGGCGGCGCAGAGAAAGAGAGAGAAAGTAGTAGGGTTTAGGGTAAAATACTTATGAGGCATATAGGTTGGGTTAGTTAAGGTTAATGGTGCCCTAATTATATTAACAAATGGAATGAGCCAATAATAATTGGACAATCCAATTTAATAAGTAAGCCAAAAAATATAAGAAGTGCATAATTTAAGAATTAAACTAATTTTTAATCCACAAACTATACACGGGCGTTTGTAGTTTTGCATGATTGTTAAGATATATGATTAAATATTTTTATTCTTAAAAGTATGATTTCTCTAATCTCACACTATCAATGAGATATAAATCAAATAAAACTTCCTCAAATGATAGAAATAATAAAAGTTCTTCTTGGGATATTCTTAGACTATTGTAATATTTGCTTCATACTTGTTCGTGGATTGGGTTTAAGAGGGTGGACTGCATATCAAAGTCTGTTTTGCGGAGGGGCTTATGAGCAATTTCGGTTATTTCAACTTGAAGATGATCTCAGCCGTTGTTTTTTCTACGGTTAAGATTGAGTCTTGGAGAGAGTTAGTTATAACGTTTTTTGGCTCTGTTTAGTTCATCTTCTTCCCTGAGGTCTCAGCTGGAGAAAAAGGGTTTTCTTTCGCTTACTTTCTTGAGCGCTAGATTACTGCAGAATTGTACTCGAAGTTCGATCAAGAGTTCAATAAAAGCATTATCTTTTGGCCCGTGGATGTAGATCAAATCTTTGATCGAACCACGTAATTGTTGAGTTCTTTTTATTCCTGTTTTGAGTGAGTAATTTTGTCAAACAGTTTTCGTGCATTCGTGTGTTTCTTGCGCAACAAGTGGCGCCGTCTGTGGGAAACACAAACGGATCAGCAACACTTTTTCACTCAAAGATCGATCGACGAAGTGATTGCTGTGGCGCGATGTCGATGGCCAAGATGGAGACTGAGAAGTTCACCGGCAGGAATGATTTTGGGTTGTGGAGGATTAAGATGAAGGCGTTGCTCACTCAACAAGGACTGGCCTCTGCCCTAAAGGAAGAAGAGCCTTCTGCTAAAGGCTCCACCGATGATGATACAAAGAAGGGAGTTGCGCAGTCCACAGACATTAAAGAGAAGGCTCACAGTCTTATCATTTTGTGCTTGGGTGATAAAGTTTTAAGGGAGGTCGCAAAAGAAAGCTCTGCTGCTGGAGTTTGGGCGAAACTCGAAAGTCTATACATGGCCAAATCTTTGGCGAACAGACTTTACATGAAGCAACGACTCTATTCTTTCAAAGTTTTAGATGATAAACCCATTGAAGATCAGTTGGAGGCATTTAACAAAATCATCGACGATCTCGAGAACGTTGATGTAAAGGTGGGAGATGAGGACCAGGCGATCATTCTATTGAATGCTCTCCCCAAATCCTATGATCATCTCAAAGATGCCATGTTATATGGCAGAGAGAAGGATATCTCGGTACAAGAGGTTCAATCGGCATTAAAGGCTAAAGAATTGCAGAAGAGTTCTTCTCAAAAGTCTGATAATGCAGGGGAAGGTCTTACTGTTAAACAAAAGGATGGAAAGGGGAAATCCAAGAAGAACAAAAAGGATGACAAGAAACCTTGGCAAAAGAAATCAAAGGAGCCCGATGATGAAGACAAGAATAAATGTTACCATTGCAAGAAAGTTGGTCACTGGAAAAGGGATTGTCCCACATGGAAGGGAAAGAAGGTGCAGACAAATAAAAAGCCTGATCCAAAGGAGAATTCTGAGCAATGTGACATGGCGGAGGCATTAAATGTCGTGGAGAATAACATCGAAAACCAATGGGTTTTAGACTCGGGATGTTCTTTCCACATGTGTCCACATGAGTCTTGGTTCACTGAGATCAAATATGAAACAGCTGGAACAGTCTTATTGGGGAATGACCATGCATGTGCAGTTAGAGGAGTTGGCTCCATAAAGTTGAGGCTCGAAGATGGATCAAAGAGAATCTTACAGGAGGTAAGATTCATTCCTAGTCTGAAGAGAAATCTAATTTCTCTTGGACTCCTAGAGAAAAGAGGCTATGAATGGAGATCTTCTACTGCCGGGATGTAAATTTTAAAGGATTCGAAGGTCATCTTGAAGGGAGTCAGGAGAAATGGGCTCTATTATCTTCAAGCAGACACAATTATTGGAGAATCTGATATGGCAAAACATGATGATGCAACTCTATGGCACAAAAGATTGGGACACATTGGGGAACGAGGACTGAATGAGCTGCACAAAAGAGGGATTATCAGCAGCACATCAGACTTCAAGCCGAGCTCCTGTGAACAATGTATATTGGGAAAGAATACCAAGCTGTCTTTCCAAAAGGGTAAGCATACATCTAAATTTCCTTTGGATTATGTTTACACTGATCTCTGGGGACCTACAAGAACAGAAAGCTTGGGAAAGGGAAGGTATTTCATGTCCATTATGGACGATTACTCCAGGAAGCTCTGGGTCTATATTTTGAAGGACAAGACTGAAGCATTAAGTAAATTCAAGATATGGTGCTCTGAGGTGGAGAATGAAAAGGACACAAGGGTGAAATGCCTCAAGACAGATAACGGTTTAGAGTTCATATCAAGTGAATTCAATGAGTTCTGTGAAGAAAAGGGCATCAAAAGGCATAGAACAGTGCCTGGCAACCCTCAACAAAATGGGGTTATCGAAAGAATGAACCGCACCATCCTTGAAAGGGTGAGGTGCTTACTCTTGGAATCTGGTTTGCCCAAAAGATTCTGGGCAGAGGCAGCGGTTACAGCAGCTCTCTTGATCAATTATTCACCTTCATCAGCTATTAATTTCAGAACACCGGAAGAGGTTTGGACTGGTAGAGTGCCAAATTATGCAAGCCTAAAGGTTTTTGGTTGCAGGGCCTATACCCATATTCGGCAAGATAAACTTGAACCTCGGGCTTTGAAATGCATAATGTTGGGGTACCCTAAAGGAGTAAAGGGCTACAAGCTTTGGTGTACCGAGGTTGGATTGGGCAAAGTCATCATCAGCAGGGACGTGGTGTTTGATGAAAATCAAATGCCTTATTTGACTAAGAACATCACACCAGAAAAAGGAAAGGAAATTCAGAGTGATACTGTTGAGGTGGAGCAGTTTCCAGAATTTCAATCAAGTTTGGAAGAAGATGACGATGACTCCAGAGAAGAAGAGGCTGATCATACCCATGAGAATCAAGACAGAATGGATTCACTAAGAGACTACAAGCTAGCTCGAGACAGAGAAAGAAGAAATATAACACCACCTCAAAGATATGCTCATGCTGATATGGTTTATTATGCATTAAGTATTGCTGAGGAGTTAGAATATCAAGAGCCCAGAGATTATAAGGAGGCAATGAGAAGCCCAGAAAGAGAGCAATGGCTCTTGGCTATGAGAGAAGAGATGGAGTCTTTAGAAAGGAATGGAACATGGGTGCTGATATCCAAACCAATCAACAGAAAACTAGTATCTTGCAAATGGATTTACAAGAGGAAAATTGAAGTAATAGGAAAGGAGCAAGTAAGGTACAAGGCAAGATTGGTGGCAAGAGGGTTCACTCAAAAGGAAGGTATTGATTATAATGAGGTTTTCTCCCCGATTGTTAAGCACACTTCAATTCGAATCATGTTGGCTATTGTCGCTCAATATGATTTAGAGTTGGAACAGATGGATGTGAAGACGGCTTTTCTCCATGGTGACTTGGAAGAGAGCATTCACATGACCCAACCCGAAGGCTTCATTCATCCTAGTTCTAAAGATAAGGTGTGCCTTCTTAAAAAATCTTTATATGGGCTAAAACAAAGTTCGAGACAATGGTATAGGAAGTTCGATGAACACATGGCTGTTATCGGGTTTGAGAAATCCTGCTATGACAACTGTGTATACCTCAAGAGAAAGGGAGAAAATGCAGTGGCATATCTTTTACTGTACGTAGATGATATGCTCATTGCGAGCAAGGATAAAGAGGAGATTAAAAGGATAAAGGCAGACTTGAGAATGTCTTTTGACATGAAGGATCTTGGAGAGGCCAAGAGAATTTTAGGCATGGACATTCACAGAGACAGAGCTGCTGGGGAATTATGGCTTAGTCAGCATGACTATGTTCAAAAGGTTCTTAAGAGATTCAACATGCACCAAGCAAAGTCACTCTCTGTTCCTCTTGCTGTGCATACCAGAATCTCCAACGATCAGAAGCCAAAGAATGCCGCAGATAAGAAAGAAATGCAGAATGTACCTTACTCAAACCTGGTGGGGAGCTTAATGTACACTATGGTGTGTACGAGACCAGACATATCTCACGCTATTAGTGTTACCAGCAGGTATATGTCTGATCCAGGAAAGGAGCATTGGGAAATTTTGAAGAAAATTCTGAGATACTTGAGAGGAAGTTCAGAAAGGGGAATACTTTTCAAAAGGGTTGATAAGTATAATGGATTACCATTAATTGGATACACAGACTCGGATTATGCTGCCAACACCGACAACAGGAGGTCACAGTCCGGATATGTATTCACATTATTTGGATCCGCAGTCAGCTGGAAATCCTCTCTACAACATGTGGTAGCCCTTTCTACCACGGAAGCGGAATATATGGCAGTCACGGAGGCGGTGAAAGAGGCCATATGGTTGAAAGGTATCATTTCTGATTTTGGTATTAGCCAACCATCAGTGGAAATTAGATGCGACAATCAAAGTGCTCTTTACTTGGTTAAGCATCAAACTTTCCATGAGCGTTCAAAGCACATAGATATTCGATTGCATTTTGTCAGGGATGTTATTGAAAGAGGTGATGTGCATATGGAGAAGGTTGCAACTGAAGAAAACGCAGCAGATATGCTCACAAAGGCTTTGCCGGTTATCAAATTTGATCACTGTTTGAAGTTGATTGGTGTTGTGTCTCGGATCTGAATGAGCTCTATGGCGGGATGACAGTGGTGTGGTTTGTCGGAGAAAGTTTTTTGCTTTTGTATTGATGCATGAACATGTAAGAAGCAAGGTGGAGATTTGTAATATTTGCTTCATACTTGTTCGTGGATTGGGTTTAAGAGGGTGGACTGCATATCAAAGTCTGTTTTGCGGAGGGGCTTATGAGCAATTTCGGTTATTTCAACTTGAAGATGATCTCAGCCGTTGTTTTTTCTACGGTTAAGATTGAGTCTTGGAGAGAGTTAGTTATAACGTTTTTTTGGCTCTGTTTAGTTCATCTTCTTCCCTGAGGTCTCAGCTGGAGAAAAAGGGTTTTCTTTCGCTTACTTTCTTGAGCGCTAGATTACTGCAGAATTGTACTCGAAGTTCGATCAAGAGTTCAATAAAAGCATTATCTTTTGGCCCGTGGATGTAGATCAAATCTTTGATCGAACCACGTAGTTGTTGAGTTCTTTTTATTCCTGTTTTGAGTGAGTAATTTTGTCAAACAGTTTTCGTGCATTCGTGTGTTTCTTGCGCAACAACTATGTCTATCAGCAACCACTCAACCACCCAACCACCCAACCATCTTCAATATTTAATTAATTTCTCTCTCTTCCACATCACTATTAATCATCACAGCTCAACTACCTCTATTTTTATTAATTTATCAATGACCACCCAACCACTCACCCATCTTCAATATTTAATTAATTTCTCTCTATTTCACATCATTAATATTCATCACAACCCAACTACCTCTTTTTTTTGTTGATTTATCAATGACCACCCAACCACAACATAACTTTATAATTATTTTATTATTATTTTTAATCGTAATAATTTTAGTAATAATAAATATAAATTAAAATATTACAAAAAATTAAAATGAAAAAAATAACGAAAAAATGAAAATTTCGAGAGTTGAAGAAAAAATTACTGCCTCGATCCATTGAAAAATAGAGAAAGAAATACTAGATGTTATATGTAGAGAGGGGAAATGGAAGAATTTGAAGGTGTATTGAAATATAGCAAGAGTGATCTCTATTTATAGAGAATGAAAAAATATAAATTTTAACATTTTTATTTTTCTAATATTTTATATAAAAGATATAATAGTTTTATCTATTTATCTAAATAAAATCTTCCAAACCATTACAATATAAACAAGTGTCGAAGTATGATTGGTGCAAGAGTAGAGAAAAGAGAGAGACCATGCTGGTCTCTTTTTCTTGCTGGTCGAACATGCTGATTCCAAGCATATCAATTATTTATTAATTTATTAATTTACATGGCGGTCGACCAGTTCGGTTATTTGAAATCGATAAACATAGTCTTAAGTTCCAATCCATCAGAGTAAACAAGAGATTAACCTTACCATTCATCTATCAAATTTAATCCTAAAAAGTAAATGTCCCTCTGTGTATTTTCGTTTTCATGTTAATCGCTCCCAGTTGCAGTTCCAGGATTTGTCAGGGATGGTGTTATGCTAAAACAAGAAGAGCTACTTCGAGCGAGCTTTACTCCAGGAAAGAAGAGAATTTCAGAGAGAGAAGGATGATTTTTCATTCAAGACATAATCCTTCATTCAGCTACAGAGTACTACTAAATAGAAAAGAGGGCCAACATGCCCGTTGCCACTGCCACAGATCAGCTGCGTCTAACTACCAAAAGAGAGAATAAAAGAGGGGACCATCACAGACAACGACAAGCGTTCCTAACCCTAATACATTTCATAATCACGGTATTTCCCAGGAGGAGCTCTCGTGCGCTTGGGCTGCTCTTTCCCAATTGGGCCTTCTTCCTCACTTGGGTCTGCTTCCTCTTGGGCCAGCTGCTCGATGATCTTCGGCCCATTCTGACTCGGTTCCTTTGTTGTAACATTCCCCGTTCCTTCGAAATCAACCTTGTCCTCAAGGTTGAAGTTAGGGAATTGAAGGAGGATGGTGTCTCTAGCTTCCCAAGTTGAGTTTTCAGGTGGTTCGCCTCGCCATTGGACTAGTACTTGATGTTGGAGCCCTGCGGTGGTGAGAATGCGACGCTCCCCGCATATAGCTAAGGGTTGCGGCGCCGGCTGGGAACCGACAGAATCCTCGGGCAGGGTACATGTTGGAATGGAGTCCGAACTAATGTAAGGACGAAGCTTGGAGATGTGAAACACTGGGTGGATGCGGCTGGTTGAAGGGAGCTCCAGACGATAGGCAACCTTGCCTATTCTTTCGGTGATGTTGAAAGGGCCATAAAATCGCTGCGCTAGTTTGGGCGATTGGTGTCCTCGGACAGAGGATTGGCGGTAAGGCTGCAATCGAACAAGGACCTTGTCTCCCACCTGGAATTCAAGGTCACGGCGATGGCGATTTGCCTGCTGCTTCATGCGGTGCTGAGCTCTGCGGAGGTTCTCTTTCAGCTGAAGAAGCAACTTATCTCTTTCACGCAATAGTTCATCCAATGCCTGAACTTTTGTGGAGCCGGCTGTGTAGGGCGGAATCATCTGCGGATGTCGACCATAGAGCGCCTCAAATGGCGTCATGCGGATGCTGTGACAGTAGGAAGTATTGAGGGAGTATTCAGCCCAACACAAATGTGTTGCCCAAGCTCCAGGTTGATTACATGTAAACGCCCGGAGATACTGCTCAATAGTGCGATTTGTGACCTCCGTCTGCCCGTCGGTTTGCGGGTGAAACGCCGTGCTGTGTTTGAGCAGGGTGCCGCTCAGTTTGAAAAGTTGCTGCCAAAACGCACTGAGGAAAATAGGGTCGCGATCAGAGGTGATAGAACTAGGAAATCCGTGCAATTTCACAACCATATCCAAGAACAGAGCAGCCGTCTTCGCGGCGGTGAAGGTTGTGGGAAGCAGCCCGAAGTGAGCGAATTTTGTCAAACGATCTACCACCACGAGTATTACTGTGCAGCCGCGACTAGAAGGGAGGCCGGTGATGAAATCCATAGTGACATCTTCCCAAACTTGGTTTGGAATTGGGAGAGGTTGAAGAAGCCCTGCAGGAGGCAAAGTAGAATATTTTGTCTGTTGACAAATAGCACAAGCTGCCACAAATTCCTTTACAGCCAGGTGCATTCGGGGCCAATAAAATGAAGACGCGAGCCGCACGAGGGTCCGCTTCACACCTCCATGACCAGCCATCGGAGTAGCGTGGGCTTCATGAAGAAGACGGGGAATGAGCCTCGACGTGGTGCTAACGTAGATGCGATGCCGGTAACGAAGGATCCCTTCAGCACTGGAGTACTCCGACCCGAGTTCACCCAATGAAAACTTGCGATTAAGCTCGCGAAGGTCCACACACTCTGTATTTTCTCGCCGGAGTAGAGCTAGTATCTCCGGAACCGCAGAGCTTTGGATAGCGAAGGACTGACCAGGGTTCGCACCCTCCGTATCAGGCTCCTTGCCGGGACGACGAGAGAGAGCGTCAGCAGCTAAATTGGACGCTCCCGTGCGATAATCAACTCTGAAATGGAAGCCCAACAACTTCCGAACAAATTTCTGTTGTTCCGGTGTTTGAATGGTTTGTTGTAACAGTTTCCGAATGCTTTGCTGGTCGGTGCGAACGATGAAGAAACGCCCTAACAAGTACTGGCGCCACTTGTGCACCGCCTCGACAATGGCAAGTAGTTCTTTGGTATAAACTGAAGCAGCTTGCATTCAGCGGCATAATTTCTTGCTGAAATAGGCGATGGGCTGCTCACTTTGCATCAATACTGCTCCGATGCCTGTTTCCGAGGCGTCGGACTCAACAATGAAAGGCACAGAGAAATCAGGGAGACGAAGCACTGGTGTAGTAGACAAGGCAGCCTTTAGATGCTCAAATGCTCGGGCAGCCGCTGGTGTCCACACGAACGATCCTGCGCGGAGGAGGTCAGTTAGTAGAGACGCGATGCCCGCGTAATGCCGCACAAACCTACGATAATAGCCTGTCAACCCCAAGAATCCTCGAAGTTGTTTAACGGTGAGAGGCGTAGGCCATGATTGCATTGCCTCAATTTTCTCGGGGTCAGCTTGAACACCCCCTGCGGAGACGATATGCCCCAAGTAAGCGACCGAAGGCTGCGCAAACACACATTTACTAGCCTTCAAAACGAACTCCTGATCACTGAGGCGCTGGAGAACCTGCTGGAGATGGGAAATATGCTCCTCCAACGATACACTATAGATTAAAATGTCATCAAAAAATACAACAACAAATTGATGGAGGAAAGGAGCAAACACTTGGTTCATTGTTGCCTGAAATGTTGACGGCGCGTTACACAGGCCGAACGGCATCACAAGGAATTCATAGTGGCCATCCGTGGTGCGAAAAGCTGTCTTTGCGATATCCCGATGATGCACCCGGATTTGGTGATAACCGGAGTGCAGATCCAATTTTGTGAAAATGCGGCCCTGCCCTAAATCATCCAACAGCTCGTCGATGGTGGGGATCGGGAAGTTGTCTTTTACCGTCACAGCATTGAGGGCCCGGTAGTCCACACAAAATCGAAAAGAACCGTCCTTCTTTCGGACAAGCAGAACCGGCGAGGAGTAGAGAGATTGACTTGGGCGGATAGTTCCCTGTGCAAGCATCTCAGAGACTAATTTAGTCATCTCCTGTTTTTGGAACTGGGGATACCGATAGGGACGAACATTAACTGGTGCAGTATTCGGTTGGAGGTGGATGTGATGATCGATATGGCGATGAGGAGGCAAACCCTTTGGCGAAGAAAAAAGGTGTTGGTATTGTAGCAGCAGGGATGCTATTGCCTCTGGGGTGGAATCAGGAGCCACAAAATGACCCATCATAGCCGGCCCATTAAGAGATGGGCTGGGCCCAATGTAGATAGCAAAAATCTGAGCGGTATCACTGTCTTGGGCTTCTGCAACTAATTGGGAAAATGTGATAGGGCGCACGTCGAGAGCAGGGTCTCCCACAAGAGTGATGGCTGTCCCGTCGCGAGAGAAGGCCATTGTCTGAGCGGCGTAATCGTGCGTGACCGGACCGAGGGTCTGCAGCCATTGTATCCCCAATACCACCGCCGGACCGGCGATTTGAAGGACGTGAAGATCCATAGATAGAGTATGTCCCTGGACCACGATGGGGACTGCAGAGCATAGTTGAGAACAAGTTAAGTAGTCTCCATTCCCTACATAGACGCGAAATGGAGTAATCGTGGCGACATCGAGCTTGAGGGATCGGACCACCTCCGGTTGTATAAAATTATGGGTGCTCCCACTGTCGACTAAGACTCGGATATCACGCCGATGGATTGTGCCAAGGAGATGAAGAGTGCGGGGACGTCCCATACCGGAGAGTGTATGCAAACTAGATATATCCCCACAAATATCAGTGTCCATTGGTGGCTCCGGCGATGGAGTGTCGTCACTGGGCGGATGTTCCGGTGCAGCTTCCTGGATCTCTTCATCCTCATCGGTGCCTAGAAGTCCATAAAAACGGCTCCGGCAACGGTGGCCGGAAGACCATTTTTGGTCACAATTGTAGCACACCCCTTTTTCGCGTTTTTCACGCAGCTCCTGCGGGGTTAATCGACGAATGGGTAGTGAGGACCCTTGAGGTGGGCCAGTGAGCAGCGGAGGGGCTGGAGGCTTGGACGAACCACTCGGTGATCCACCTATCGACGGAGACGAAGAGGAGTACGTCGGAGAGGGTAAAACAGAGGATATGGGTGTGGCTTTGATCGGCGTACGCGAAAACCATCGTTGATCAGATCGTGTTTCAGCCAAACGGGCTTCATAAGCGCGGGCTAAGGCGAACGCCTCCATGAGAGTAGAAGGTTTCGTGAAAGAGAGCTCCCGGCGAATATCCGGCTTTAAGCCGGTGACAAAAAAACTGACCAGCAGAGACTCAGAAACCCCCTGAACTTTGTTCATAAGTTCCTCAAATTCAGCCTGAAAATCACTCACCGAAGATTTCTGCGTGAGTTTGGATAGTGCGCCTTGAGGATCCTCGTAGAGGGATGCACCGAAGCGGTGGCGGACGCTATGGAGGAAAACAGGCCAGGTGGAGATGAGCTGATTCGACTTCATCCACTGAAACCACGAGGCTGCTCGGCCCTCCATGTGGAAAGATACAATGCGGAGGCGGTGATCTTCCGGAGTGTTATGATAGGTGAAGAACTCCTCCACTCGAAAAATCCAACCAGCGGGATCAGACCCATCAAATCGTGGCACCTCCATTTTCATAGCGCGGAATGGGGGCGGATCAGTTGGATCTGGGGGCGGCGGCGGAGGCGGCGGCGGTCCACGACCCCCGGAAGCGATGCGGGCTTCCACTGTCGTCATGAAGCGCTGGAGAACGGTATTGGTGTCAGCGATAGCAGCGTTGGTGGCTGCCAATTGCTCAGTGGAGGTCGTGATATGAGATGTCAACTGCATCTGCAACGATTGAAGCGCAACAACAATGTCGGAGGAAGCCATAGAATCAATGAAAGCACCAATGTTATGCTAAAACAAGAAGAGCTACTTCGAGCGAGCTTTACTCCAGGAAAGAAGAGAATTTCAGAGAGAGAAGGATGATTTTTCATTCAAGACATAATCCTTCATTCAGCTACAGAGTACTACTAAATAGAAAAGAGGGCCAACATGCCCGTTGCCACTGCCACAGATCAGCTGCGTCTAACTACCAAAAGAGAGAATAAAAGAGGGGACCATCACAGACAACGACAAGCGTTCCTAACCCTAATACATTTCATAATCACGGTATTTCCCAGGAGGAGCTCTCGTGCGCTTGGGCTGCTCTTTCCCAATTGGGCCTTCTTCCTCACTTGGGTCTGCTTCCTCTTGGGCCAGCTGCTCGATGATCTTCGGCCCATTCTGACTCGGTTCCTTTGTTGTAACAGATGGGGAGTGGGAAGTGTACTTGTTGAAGTATGGAGTTTGAAGGTTGCATGAGTGGGGTAATAACCTCAAGCCAATTTTTTTTGGGCGATTTGCACTGAATAATTTTTAGCTCAAGCAAAAGCTTAATAAGCTTAGGATTAAAGCTCAACCATTATTGTTGGTTTATTTGTTAAGGGCACGAGTATTTATAAGGATAAGATTGTAATGTAAAGTGTGTAAATGTGTATGAGGTTATATTATTTTCCAGTTTAAAATCATTACCAAAAATAAAAACATATCATTACTATTGGGACAACTTAATAAGAAAAACATGCCAAAAATAATGGAACGGAAGGAGTTGTTTGTTTCCATCGATTCAATAATAAATACATTGAAAACTCAAAAAGAGCCATCTCTACATATTTTTTTAAAAAATTGTCAAATCTTTTACAAAAATAAATTAATTTTCATTATTAATAGTCAGTCATCTCATTTTTTAAGTGGAGGATTGACTCAAACTCAAAAATGAAAAAAATAACTAAAAAAGACATAGGACACAAAAATAACACAAATTTAATAAACTAATATAACAAATTACTACAAAATATTAAGCAATTAACATAGATGCTACAATTATTAAAAATACTATATTATGTTCTCTGTTCTTATCTAATTTCTTTTAAACTAAATTTTAAAAAAATCAAAATTTGAGAGGGGCTGCAGCTCCCTCATCCCCCGGATTCCGCCCCTGGCGCTGGCGACCCCTCCCCCTCTTAACTGCTACCACAAATAAATAAATATTGAGAAGTAGCATCAAGCAACAGCTTCCCACAAAATTTTCCGATGCATAAATGTCGAAAGTGACAGGCACACTTACCATGAATCAGATTTTTCTTAATATCAACGAAAAAAAAAGAGAAAAAAAAGATGGGATTAATATGGGACAGGCGTGTAAATTGCATATCGATATGCAGTGAGTGTCAGAGAAGGAGTAGTCCTTTCCCTGATGCATATATTTATTTCATATAAATAAATAAATAAAAATCCTGCTTCAAATGTAACTGTTGAGACCAATTTTCCTAAGGCTTTCAGAATTAATGATTGAAACACAGTAAATCCACTTGTGAAATTGGTTATGACTTATGCATATAATGTTGCTGTATGTACTACTAGAGTGTACATGTACTTCACATATAATTTCTTTATTTAACATGATAAATTTATTTAATTATTAAATATGTTAGTATATAATAAGAATATACTAATAGATAAAGCAAATTATGTAAACAAGGGCTACTTTTATATAGGTACATATAGATATGTATATCCATATTTGTATTTGTAAATTATTGAGTTGTTTTCATGATCAACTTAATTATCGCATTTATTCGACTCATTCATTATGTACCTAACTTGAAATAAATTCGATAATAATAATGATAATAATAATGACAATTTCTTTTGTATTACTTTTTCATTTTGTAATATGCATTGGATAGCTATTAAAATAGCATACCTACCATTTCAGATGAAACCGCAATGTTAAATACCATTTATTGCCTTTTATGTATTTCTGCCAATTTATAGAGCGTTCAGCCTACTTGACTGTGTCAGTCCAATCAAATGTCTTCAACCTCCAACCTTCCCTCATCTTTTTCTCTTTTTTTCTTTTCTCAATTCAATTGGAAGTGTATAATTGTTTGAAGTTTGTGTTTGTCGGATTTCATTTTAACATTTATATAAGAGTATAGGCAATACATGTTTTAAAATGTTGCTTCATAATTTGGTGTTCTTATAACTTTTTGATACCTTGGAAATTCTTCACAGTCATTTTTTATTTAGGGTGCATTTATTTTGATAGAAAAACGAGAGAAAAGTATTTTCATCCATTTTTCACATGCTTATTATGATGAAAAAATTTCTCTGAACAGGGTGAAATTTTTTCTCGGGCAACTCATTTTTCACTATTTTTTTCTCTAATATTGGATAATATTATCATATGGTAGAGGTATGAAAATATTTTCTCATCTTTTCATCTCTAGTAAACATATAATAAAAAAAAGATAATATTTTCTCATCTTTTCTTATCCATCATTTTCCAATGAAAATTTTACAGTCCAAGTAAACACACCCTTATACAATAAGAAAGCATTTACTTTGAAAAATTAGTTTTGATATATAAAATTAATAATAAGACTAACTCTTGTTTATTTAAATAGACTGAAACTTTAGGATATCTCAATACCTTGTTTATTTCTATCATTTAAGCTAATTTTACTTGATTCTTATCTCATTCAAAGAGTGAGATTAGAGAAATTCTACTTTTAAGGATAAAAATACTCAATCATACACCTTATCAATCATGCAAAGTAAACGCTCCTAAATAAAATGGTACTTAAAAATCAGACGTGGCATACTTAAATTTATATATATAAAAAAAAGTTGATGAAAAGTGTTTTTAATCAATTTTCATAAAACTTTAAGTAGCCGTTTGATTTAAATAATAAAGCATGATTGATAAAATAATTCATATTTGACGATCAGGCTTTTACTGCCATAAAGGTTCTGAGCTTTATAAAGACGGCTTTCAAGGAAGCCGAGGCGTTGCCGTTGAAGCTCGGCTACATGGCCAATGAATGGAACGATTACCTCACTTTACGATCCATTGGGGTTTCTTCTCGGCCTGCACCTCCGCCGGAATTCTTATCTGTGCATTGGTGGCCGCCGGATATTGGTTGGATCAAAGTAAATACGGACGGCTCTGCGTCCGGCTCACCGGGTTTAATTGCTGGTGGTGGAGTGTTCAGAGACCACGCTGCAACTGTTCAGGGGTGTTTCCACACAAAGGGAGGATCGGGCTTCGCTTTTGAAGCTGAGCTACTTGCGGCGATCACTGCCATTGCGATAGCTTATAACCGAGGATGGCGCAAGCTCTGGCTCGAGGCGGACTCCTCATATGTTGTTCGTCTCCTACAGCAGCGATCGATGGAGGTTCCTTAGCGTTTCATCAGTTATTGGAAGGAGACGTTAGCTCGCTTACATGAGATCACTTTTCGGGTTTCGCATATTTATCGGGAGGGAAACGTTGTGGCGGACATTATGGCAAACCCTGCGAGACAAGAGGGTTTTTGGAGCAATGGGATTGAGGTCATTGAGGACGCTGTCATCCGAGACATCGCGAGCCATAGTCATCTTCGTCGCATCTAAGTCCCGTTAGGGGTGCTTCTGATTGTTGTTGTTCCGTGCCCGTCTTGGCCTGCTTCATGGCTGATTGGGTTCTTTGGTCTTTGTCTTTTGTTTGTTTGAGCCGGATTTACTTGGGAACGATGGTGAGGCCGGAGTTCCTGAAGTGTTTCCTTCCGCTCGTTTGCTTTTTTGTTCTGCTCTTGTCAAGTACACTTTCTGCTCTTGTCAAGTACACTCGTCCCATAGTTGGCGTCTCTGTGCCTTCATGGGTTTGTTCTTCCTTTGTTTTATCTTTTATAAAATACCGCTTTTAATAAAAAAAAAATTAAGTGTTTAATTTGTATGATCGAATATGTAATTGATAACTCAGCTCGCATTTAATAATCTAAATGAGTGATTATTTACCACTCTAAAATTGAAATCAATCCTCTTCTATCGATATTATCAATCTCATCTATCCCATTTACTAAGCCAAACACATAATTGTATAAAATTGCTTATTGTCATTTTGTTAATGCAAAAGATAATGCATTTGGCATAAAAATGTGCAAAAGTGTTAATTTCGTGGAACATGATTTGACGATTTGTTCAAAAGGTATTTACTTATTAGGTGTTTTATATGTCACATGTGTTAATTAAATATGCGGTGTTCTGTAAAGGTGGTCTGATTTTAACAATGGTCTCATTAATTAGTAGGTTTGGAATGAATGGATAATGAATGACCCTGAAATTAAATTTATGTACAACAAAAGTTTAATAGATGCATTATAAATATCGAGGATTGACATATTAGGTTATAGTTTAAAATAGATATTAATCGCAATAGTGACTTTATTTATTTCTATTTTAGTCACTTATTATAATTACAGATATCGTCAAGAAAACATTCAAGCATTACGAGATGAAGGGTTTAAACTTCACCACTTCTCCTCCCTCAAGTAAAAAAAAATTACTGACTATCTGCGTGCATGTGAAACTTCATATTTGACAAACATGATTTTCGTACCTCAATTTTGCATGAATTGTTGTCTTTTTCCCCCTTGAATTGAATGTTAATATGTGTTTGTTTCCCCATTTTGAGTTTTGTTGATATTTGATGCTTGGTGTAGCTTTTGGAGTAATTTCAGGAAAAATCAATGGTTAATTGGAGGATTGTGAAGATATAAGAGTGAAGTACGTCTCGAGAGGAATCCGTGAGCGCAAACGGCGCCGGAATCAGAGCTCGGACAAGGGAGAACAGAGCCGACAAAGCCAGCTGCGCTGGACCCCACGACCGCGGCAGCCGGCCGTGGCAGAAGAAGACTGAACCGCGGTCCCCGACCGCGGCCTCCTCCCCTTCCAGCCACGTTCTCGGCCGCAGTTCGTGCCGCGACCGCGGGGAAAAGGCGGGATCCGCCCTTTGGTGGGCCCAGACGCGATTTTTGACTCCAAAACCCCCATTTTCCCCCTCTTTCTCTCATTCATCATTCAATACACACACCAACCCCTTCACTCCCAATCCTCCACACACAACCCTAGCCTCCATTACTACATTCAACCACCAAGACTTGAAGGACATTGAAGAAGAGAGAAGATTGAAGAAAGCTTATTTAATAGGATTTGTCACCTCTTACTCTCTCTTTCATTTATGTTTCCATTTGAGTTAGGTATGTTATTTGTAAGCATGATAGGCTAAAATCCCCCTTTGGTTTGGGGGTTAGGCTAGTAGATTATGTAATGGATTGATTGTTATGCTTAATATATGTATTGATTATTTTCTTGTCTTTATCTTTTCAAGCCCTAGATTTCTTTCTTGTATGGATTGTTGGCCACTTTCTATGCATTTCTCATTTGTGATTTGAATCGGGAGAGGATAATCATAATAGATTAGGAGCTTGAAACATATTGACTCAATAGACCGGGAGGTTGAGAGTTGGGTGAGAGTTTATCGATCTTATTGTGCTTTTGGGAGTTATAGGTTAGAAGTTGACCGGGGACGGAAACTATGACCCGTAATCTACCGTTTTAGTCGTCCGGGAGGGGGCTAGAACTAGTTGAGAGATCACTCTAGATAAATAGGAGTATCAAGACTAATATTGAGCTAAATTGAAGTCCATTGCTAATCCATCGATGCCTAATCCCTAAACCATCTTCATCACTTGTTTAATTTTCTTTGCTTATTTGTTTTTATTTGTCTTTGCACTTGTTAAGTATTTAGTTAGATAATCAAACCAATCACTCCATTGTTTAGTCTAAATAGTCTAGTAAAATGAATTAGGATAATCACTAGAATTGAACTACTAGTCCTTGTGGAATACGACCTTGCTTCCATATATTGCAACTACCCGTATACTTGCGGCGTGGTGAAAATAATAGCGAACAATATTGCAGTTATTTTCTTGAAATTTAAATTTATTATTATTTAATGTTCTTTATTTGAATTTATAAGCATATATAATTTATATTTTTATAATTTAAATTATATAAAAGTAATTATAAATATTATATTGATGAAATGCGATTATATATATAAAAAAATGAACCTAAAGAACCCTTGAAAGCACAGAGAAGAAACATACTAAGGGTCGAGCCTTATTAAAACTTCTGCAAATAAAGCCCAAAGGAAAAAACCTTGCATATGAAAAAGAGTACTCATCTAGGATACAAGAGAAAAATCAAAAAAGAAAAAGACAACGAGACCACGAACTCCGGACTAACCATTGCCCAAGTCCCGAAGTCTAAACCGGCAAAGATGAGAAGCACAGTCCCATGAGGAGCTCCAGCCGGACCATCGCTCATCAAGAACCCCCTTCCCCCTGCTCCCTCCCCTTGTAAAATGCAAACTAAACTCATAGTTGAGAAGATAGTAGATGTAAATCTGTGATTTTGATATATGAAAAACAACTACTAAAATGGTTACAAGATTAGGCTATATATAGCCGATACAAAGAAGAAGAAATAGATACACAAACTAACTCTATTTCTATAACTAACTAACTAACTAACTTAGCTAGCTAATCATGAGCTGACGTGGAGCTTAGTTAGGTTGTTACTAACTGAAACTAATACACTCCACAAGGTTTAATCTGTTCCGAAGATAACAGAATCGAGACTCAGAAAGTGGCTTTGTGAATGGATCAGCAACTTGATCTTCGGATGGAACAAAACCAACCTCGATAGAGCCATCAAGAACTTTATCCCGCACATAATGCACGTCAACTTCAATGTGTTTCGTCCGTGCATGAAACACTGGGTTGCTGGCAATGGCTATAGCGCTGACATATCACTCCATAACTTGTGAGGGGATGAGAGAGTGATGCCTAGTTCAAGACATAGCGCATGAAGCCAAATCACATCTGTAGTAGCATTAACAAGGCTTCGATATTCCGACTTGACTCTGCTTCGGGAGACTACATCTTGTTTCTTCGCAGACCACGTCACTAAGTTGTCACCAATGAAGATGCGGTGACCTCCGGTGGAACGTCTATCATCGACACAGCTCGCCCAATCTGCATCGGCATAGCTCACGATTAATTGTAGAGGAAGAAGAAGGAGTGAACGTGAGTTTCAAACCAGCAGTACCTTTTAGATATCGAATAAGTCGCTTGCATGCCATCCAATGATGATCAGTGGGCTTAGCTAGAAATTGGCTAAGCTTGTTGACAGTGAAGGCAATATCCAGACGAGTCAGTGTGAGATATTGTAAGGCACCCACCGTGCTTCTGTATAATGTAGGATCAGTGAAGGGCTTGCCAATGGCCTTTGATAATTTTGTGGCAACCATCATTAGCGTAGGACACGGCTTGCAATCAACCATCTTAGTTTTGAGAAGAAGATCATGAATATACTTTGCTTGACACAAGGTGTAAGTGTCACTGACTTTTTGAACTCCCACCCCAAGAAAATAACTAGCACTGCCAAGATCCTTTACTGAGAATTTTGAGTGCAGATTGGTAACCACATAATCAATAATGTGAGGATCATCACCAATTATCAAGATATCATCAACATACACTAAGATTAAAGTAAGAGCATGAGCATCATTTTAAAAAACAACGAGAAATCTGAAGTTGATCGAGTAAACCCCATAGAGCAAATTTCAGATTTGAGAGTATCATACCATGCGCGCGGGGCCTGCTTTGATCCATACAAAGCTTTTTGTAGTTGACAAACATATTCAGGGTGCTCAAAGTCCTCAAAACCAGCTGGCTGTGACATGAAAATCTTGTCAGTAAGAGCACTGTTTAGAAACACATTATTAACATCAATTTGCCTGATATTCCACCCTCTGGAAGCTACAAGATAGAACATTAATATGATAGTAGAGTGTTTCACTACTGGACTGAAAGTTTCTAAGAAGTCAACCCCTGCCAATTGTTCAAATCCTCTAGCAACCAATCGTGCTTTCAATTTGTCCAGAGTATTATCAGAATTTAGTTTGACCCGGAAGATCCACTTATTGCTTATAATTTTGTGATCAGGATCAGGGGGAATAAGCTTCCAAGTACCTTTTCCCAACAGAGCATCAAATTCTTGCTGCATAGCAGCAAACCATTCTGGATTTTGAAGGGCCTCTTCTATTGATAATGGTAAGGTAGGGATGGATTGAGATTGAGTGGAGATAAGTTGAGCTGGAGAGGTAATGGCAGCATAGTAAACCTTTGGTTTATATATGCCACATTTTGATCTGGTAGTCATAGAGTGGGTGTTAACAGGAGGATGAGAGGGTGAGAGAGGTGGTGATGGTGGCTGTTCTGGTGAAGGAGGATGATCAGGAGTGAGATTGGGTGAAGGAGGATGAGTGATATGTGGAGTAGGTGGTGATGCAGGAGGAGTATGAGCATGAGTGAGTGGAGGAGTATTACCTAGTAAAGGAAGAGGCAGCATAGGGAGAGGAATGTTCTCTTCACAAACACTAAATAAAGTTATTTTAGTATATATATATATAAGGGAGGGCTAGAATAAAAACACTCTTAATTGTATAAAATATAAATGATTTTCAGCCCTTAGATCATCAAGATCTACGGTTGATTCGTAACCCTGTTGGATGAATTCGTGGTCCTGAGTTCGAATCCCAAAGGTAACAAAAATTTATTTTTCGCAATTCGTAGCCCACCCCTATATATATATATATATGGGCGCGCTCCAGTGAGATCCCATAATTTTCGTGAAACACTAGGACAATGAATAAGACATATAATACTAATGAACAAAACGTATATCTAATTAACAAGATGTATATACTGATGAAAAATAAAATTTAAAAAATTCGTAATGAATAAGACATATATACTGATGAACAGGGCCGTATATACTGATGAACAATGCAGTATATGCTGATGAATAACAAAATTTAAAATATTCTGCTCCCTCCAGGATTCGAACCCTGCGAAAAAAAATCACCCTCCAGATACAATATCAGCCATAGGATTGATAAAATAAACGCACCAGATCGTGCCCTAGATCTCACTAAAATTAGGGGGTCTCATTGGAGCGGCCCCCTATATATATATATATATATAGGGGAGGGCTAAAATAAAAACACTTCTTAAAATATAAAATATAAACAATTTTCAGCCCTTAGATCATCAAGATCTACGGTTGATTCGTAACCTTGTTGGATGAATTCGTGGTCCTGGGTTCGAATCCCAAAGGTAGCAAAAATTTATTTTTCACAATTCGTAACCATGTTGGATGAATTCGTAACCATGTTGGATAGAATTCGTACATTAAAAAACGTTTATATTTATATTTTAAGCAATGTCTTCATTGTAGCCCTCCCCTATATATATATATATATATATATATATATATATATGTATACACACACACACACACACACACTCCCTCCGTCCCACGAATCTTGGCACGTTTGGTTTTGGCACGAGAATTAAGGAATTGTAGATTAGTGTTTTAAGTGTGCAGGTAATAAAATATAAAAGTGATAAAGTAGGGTAGAGAATATAATAAAAATGATAAAGTAGGAGAGCGAATGTAATAATTATTACCTTATTTGGAATTGTGTCAAGATTCGTAGGACGATCCAAAAAAAAATACGTGTCAAGATTCGTGGGACGGATGGAGTATTATTTAAATTTAGAAAATGAACTACTCCCTCCGTCCACGAAAAAACTTTCTAAGAGGGGTGATACAGATTTTAAGAAAAAAATTGTTAAGTGTATTGAGAGTGGAGAAAAATTATTGAGTGTATTCGAAATGGTGAAAATGTGATTTAATTAGTATTGTGAGTGGTGAAAAGGTAAAAGTAAGAGTAAATGAGATATTTATAAATGTTTGATATAGTCTGAAAATAGGTGAGAAGTTTTTGTATAGACGTCCCAAAAAAGAAAAGTATATAGAAAATTCTTTTGTGGATGGAAGGAGTATATCTTAAGACATGTTAACAAAAAATAGGGGATTATCAAAGTGTGAGGAACGTAATATTAAATAAAAGAAGTTATTGTAGGCATATAAATTATTCTCATGCAAATATTAAATAAAAGGAGTTATTGAAGGCATGCATATAATTTATTCTCATGCAAATGTCGAATTTGGCATAGAAATTTATTTCACAAGTGGTAATAACTATAGCACTCCATAAGTAAGCTGTCAGTCCTTGTAAATTAAAATCTATAGATAGTTTTAATATAAAGAAAGGAGTAACTACAACATACATACAAATTATTATCATATCAAAATTAATTAATGTTAGGAATTAAGCCATCTGCGCACTTTTCAATTATATAAGGACGCAAATTTATTTGCTACTTTCGACATGTCATCCAAACAAGGTACCTAATTATAAGATCGAATTATAATCGAAGAATGGCCCAAAATTGTTTTGTGGGTCCGAACTACATTAAACTTGCCCCGTATAAATAGATGAGTGATTAATGATCACTTCCTAGCAGATATGTTTATGTGTTCATTATTATAGTGAATATCATGATTCATATACATAATAATCACATGTAAAATTATCAAATTAATAGAGAAAATTGAGCTCTAATCGTTGAACAATATTTTCACGTTATCACGTTACTAGATGGAAATGTCTATCACGGGGTGGATGACAATTTTTGAAAGTATAGTATTAGTAGGCATCACATGATCGATCTTATTTAGACTTGTATGTATATTTTTATATTCCCGGCAACGTGAATAATATAATAATATTTTCTCATATTTTCCATCCCAAAGAAGGTAGGATACAAAAGATAGAAGCTATTAAAATATAAAAGAAGTTTTCTTATATTTTTATCTATTTTTTTTCTTATGGTTACTACTACTCATGACGCAGAATAACTCCAAATCAGCAAGTGATGAGAAAAATAGGCAATTTAATTATTAAATTTGTTACTTTGAGTAGAGCAGGCTCCTGATCGAGCTCTCATCTCCATCCCAACTAAGTTGATCAACTTTTTTTTGACATGAGATTTAAGAAATTAGTATTTTAAGTGTATCTAGTAATTAATAAAGTGAATAAGTCATTAGATGTTTACTTGCTTATATTTATTCCATATAAAGAAACCGATCAACTTAATTGTGAGGATCCGAAAAAGAATATTGATCAATTTATTTGGGACGGATGGAATATTATATTAAACTATATACGATTTTTTCATTAAAAATTAATTGTAAAAGTAAGTGGTAATTTTGTGACTAGAATAAAATTGGAGGTTAATATATTTGTATGAGGCAGGAACACTCACTCAACCATCTATTTGCGATTGTGCTGTTGGATTTGGACAATAAAATAAGGGTAGGCTTTGAGTTTTTAAGTTGTTGCTGAAGGAGAAGTGTTAAACCTACAAGCATCACTTGTGTGCGCGTGATTAATTAGATGAGGTTGAAGGAGGATAAATGTTTGTAAAACACATAAAGCATAATCCAACAACTATTCAAATAAGGGTCTGTACTTTGGTTGTAAAATTTTCATTGGAAGAATATGGATAAGAAAAGATGAGAAAATATATATAGATTTTTTATCACATGCATGTTTACTAGAGATGAAAAGATGAGAAAATATTGGAAAATTTATTCACACTCATACCTTAACGGTGTTCGTGCCACCGGGCCCTCAATCTGATTTCAAACGATGGTTTGGGGCTGTGAGCCTTCATGGCTGATCTTGAGTTTCTCCCTTGTGCTGCCTGCGTGCGGCCCTTTCTCTTTCCTTTTTTCTGTGCTTTTGTTCTGTTGGCTACTGTCTTGGTACTTCTGGTACCACTCCTCTCTGCTTTTATATAATTTTTTCCTGATAAAAAAAAAACTCATACCTTAATTAGGATAATATTATCCAACATTGGGGAAAAAATGAGTGAAAATGGACTGTTCGAAAAGATATTCCACCCTGCTCGAAGAAAATTTTCCATTATAGTAAATATGTGAAAATGATGAAAAATTGGTGAAAATATATTTTTTCTCTCATTTTTCATCAAAGTTTACGCACCATATATACAAAGTTAATTGTTTACATTTGTTTATTAGTGAAGTTTGACGAAAGTGTGTTGGGCCTGTATGTAAATATCCATGAAGAAGATGACGAAATATTTGAATAAATGATAATAATCCTATGATTAAGTTAACCTTGAATGACTAAGATCACCTTTGTTTTATTTTAATGAATATAGTACTTCTATAATTTTTTAGATTGGTTATTTTGCTTATCATAATAATATTTCATTTGGGGGAATCACTGCCTCATATATGAGGCAGCTGCATCTAAGCCCATCTCTAAAGATTTTAAAATGTATAATATTTATTTATTTTTAATTATAATTATTACCATGTATTGCATATGGAAAAATATAATTAACTATAGTAAGGAAATTATTTTTTTAAATATAATTTTGGTATACTATATATACCTAGTTTTTCTGCATTTCGAAATTTGTCATACACTTTGTGTCGGGTTTTTAATGCATTTGACATTGTATTTTATTAACGAACACGAACGAATATATATGTTTTATATAAGTACATGGATGCTGTGTCTGACGAGGACAAGTTCTGCATTCATAATGCATTGATTGTCTGTTTTAATGTATGCATCACTTCTCGTTATGCAAAACTCTATACATACAAAAACTCGAGGATTTGGGAAAATAATCCCAATATTGCGTGTGGTAGTGCATTTTTACTTTTAATATTGCATTCTTTGTGCTTGGAATAAAGATAAGTTCGTTGCTTCAAGCAGTTGGGACTTCCTGGGAGCTGTGGTTCTTAATGGATGGTGGCAATCAGGTAACTTACCTTGTTGCTTCGTCAATATTTATGCGCCTTTGGACGGAAATGAGAAGTTGTTTCTTTGGGACAAGCTGAACATGATTGTGAACCAGAATGCTGATATCTGTTTGTGTATTTTGGGAGATTTTAATGCGGTCAGAAACCAGGAAGAAAGAGTGGGTAGTAGTGATAGGTACGGGATCGCTGATGCAAGAAATTTTGATTCGTTTATTCGTGATAATGGCTTGATTGATATTAGAATTCAAGGTAGAAAGTTTACATGGTACCAGCCTACCGGGGGTTGTAAAAGTAAGTTGGACAGGTTCCTTGTTAATGATAGGTGGATCAATGCGTGGCCTTCGTCAATTGGTCGTGGACTGCAAAGAACTTTCTCCGATCATTGTCCGATTCTTCTATCTACAAAGACAGTGGACTGGGGTCCGAAACCATTTAGGTTTATTAATGCTTGGTCTTCACACCCTCAATTCCCAGACTTGGTCAAGCAAAAGTGGAGTGAAAGTGAATGTCAAGGATGGATGCTTTAAATTCAAAGAAAAGCTCAAGAAGATGAAGGAGTCTCTCAAAGAATGGAATAAAACCACCTTCGGATCTATCGATCAGAACATCGAAGCCCTTAAGAAAGATCTCCAGGAGCTTGATTTTCTTGATGAAATGCGAGGTTTGGAGGATCACGAGATGACCAAAAGAAACGAAGTGAGAGCTACACTCTTCCTCCAGTCAAGGCACAAAATTAGTCTTCTCCAACAAAAGAGTAAGGTCAGATGGCTCAAAGAGGTTGACGTCAACTCCAGTTTCTATCACAAAGCCATTGTTGGTCGACGGAAAAAAAATGAACTGGCAGGATTACAAATTGGAAGTAGATGGCTGGACGAACCAAACACTCTCAAGGAGGAAGTCAAAAATCACTTTGAAAACTTTTACAGGAAAAGGAACAGATGCTTACCAGAGTTACCGCAGAGCCTCACGGCGAAAAGGCTTTCAGAAGAGGATAAATGCTGGTTAACCAGGCCTTTCACGGAAGGGGAGATCAAAGATGCAATCTGGAAGTGCGAGGGAGATAAAAGTCCGGGACCAGACGGATTCAATCTTTTTTTCTGGAAGTCCTCTTGGGAAGTCATTAAGAGGGACTTCTTACAAGTTATGGAAGAGTTCCACGCCAATGGGAAGATTCCTAGAGGATGTAATACTTCATTCATCGTTTTGATTCCGAAAAAAGAGGAAGCGACTGCTCTCGAAGAATTTCGCCCCATTTCATTGATCTGCAGCTTATACAAGGTGATAGCCAAAATTTTAGCTGGGAGGATGAGAATGGTTATTGAATCCATTGTCTCGGAAAATCAAACTGCCTTTATTAGAAACCGATACATCCTTGATGGGGTCGCGATCTTAAATGAGGCAGTGGCGGAAGCCAAGAAAAGAAATCGGGGGAGAATCTTGTTCAAAATTGACTTCGCAAAAGCCTACGACTCCGTTGAATGGGATTTTTTAGACGTCATGCTTGAGCGGTTAAATTTCAATTTGACTTGGAGAAAATGGGTCAAAGGCTGCCTTTCTTCGGCAACGGCAAACGTCTTAGTCAACGGTTCCCCGTCGGCTGAATTTCGTCTTGAAAGAGGCCTACGCCAAGGTGACCCTCTGTCACCTTTTCTTTTCCTCATCGTCGCCGAGGGTCTACAGTCCCTTGTTGACAGAGCTGTGGAGAGACAGATGATCCAGCCAGTGCAGATTGGAAAAGATAAGATTAAAGTTTCACATCTTCAATATGCCGACGATACAATCTTCCTTTTAGAAGACTCCGAAGGCAACATTGAATCGGTGAAATGGCTCTTGAAGCTCTTCCACTTTTTATCTGGGCTCGCTGTGAATTTCAAGAAATGCAGCTTAATCGGCATAAAGGTTGACGGTGACAAGCTTTCTCGCATGGCCGCTGATCTGAACTGCAAAGTTGACTGCTGCCCTTTTTCATATTTAGGGCAGATCATTGGTGGTGGAAACAATAAGGTGGCAGATTGGCAGTTCTTAGAGGAAAAGATCAAGAGAAGAATTGAAAGCTGGAAGAATCAAAAACTTGCGTTGGCGGGGCGTATCACTTTGGTTAAAGCGGTGTTGCAGGCTATTCCGGTCTTCCATCTCTCCTTTGCTTTGATTCCCAAAACAACTGTTCATTCCATCAACTCCTTGTGCGGTAATTTTCTTTGGGGCGGGAGGTTGAATTCTGGGAAAATTACTTGGGTTAAATGGGCAGAGCTTTGTGAAAATTTGTGGGAGGGGGGTCTTGGTCTTAGAAATTTAGAGTGGTTCAATGAAGCGTTAGTCAAAAAATGGCTATGGAGATTTCTTACGGGGGGAGGGAACTTATGGGCAAAAATTATTAGATCTGTTTATGGGGATGTGGTGTGGGGTACAGAGGGGCTGGAAATTAGAGGGAATCAGAGGTCTAAAAGTAGTTGGTGGGGAAAAATCGTCGAGGGAGGAAGAGGGATGACGGCGAAGTGGTTTGAGAATAATCTCGCGAGAAGTATTGGAAATGGGAGAGAAACGTTGTTTTGGGAGCATAGGTGGGTGGGAAATCAACCATTAAAAATTAGGTTTCCAAGACTTTATCTTATTAGTTCGCAGAAAGGAAACCCCATTTGTGACATGGGTAGTTGGGAAGATGATGTCTGGGCGTGGAATCTGAAGTGGAATAGAGAGCTTTTTCAGAGAGAAAGTGGGCGGGTTAACGAACTGATTTCTGCCATATCCTCCATTTCTCCACGTGCAGGTAAAGAAGATAGGTGGACTTGGAAAGCATCAACAGAAGGCGTTTTCACAACTAAGTCGGCGTACTCTTTGATCAAAGACTTACGAACTGCAGGGAGGAATTTGGAGGCTAATGCAATGAGGTCGGCGAAAGCATGGAAAATTAGTGCTCCTCAAAAAGCAAAAGTGACGATGTGGAGAAGCTTCAGGAACCGGTTACCTACGTGCGACAACTTGAAAAAAAGGAGAATCCCACTTGAAGAGGCTGAGTCCATGTGTAATGCTTGCTGCTACCGGGAAGAAACAATCCAGCACTTGTTTTTGCTTTGCCCGAAAACTGAAATGATTTGGAATGGAATTCAAAAATGGTTAGGAGTCCATTCTGTTCGGCCTAACAACATTGAAGCACATTTCGACTCTTTCACTAACCTTGGAAAAGGAAAGCAAAGCAGAAAACTCTTGGAAGCATTATGGGTGTGTATCATTTGGCTCGTCTGGAAAAGTCGAAATGAAAGCAGATTTGAAGGTAAGAACTGGGAAGTCACCAAGATGATGGGAGAAATTAAAGCAAGGATTTGGAGTTGGAACAAGAGTTTTGGTTTGGCTGATTTGGGAACTGATTTTGATTCATGGTTCTCTGATTTTTCTCACTTTCTTGTGTAACTTTGTTGGTACTTCTTGTACCATGACTTTCTGGCTTTAATTTTATTTCTTTTTCTGACCAAAAAAACAAAAACAAAATACCACTTAACAATAATCGTATAGCTTCATAGTATTTATATGATTCCAACACTAAATAATTATATTGCAAATATTTGCATGTGACTGGTCATATATAAGATCATTCGCATGAAACAGTGTATATATAAACAATTGAAACAGTGTATATATAAACAATTTCATAAATAAATGCAAAAGCAACGTTGCAGCACAATAAAAACAATACTTGCATTATTACTTGGAGGCGTTGGTTTGAATTTCACTGAAAGCTCATTTTTGTGTTTTATTTATATTTTTTTACAATTTAACTTTTCACTTTATAAATAAATTTATAATAATAATTATTAGACTTTTGGCCCAATAAAAAATGTGATGATTTATGAACATAAAGATCCTAAGTTCTATTCCTAATTAACTTACTTTTCTTTTTTTTATCTTTTCACAAAAATTAAATATGACTTTCTTTAAATATAAATTAAATAAGACTTTTCTTAATAGTAAAAAAGACTTTAAGAATTTTATTCAGAAATGAAACTTTTGTTTGAATATAATTAATACTTTTCATAAAATCAAATAATATTTTTTTTTATTACAAATACAATTTCAATACTTTTTATTCGCAAATGAGGATTTATAAAATCAAATACTCCATCTGTCTCACCTCACTTGACCTGCTTATTTTCGGCACGTTTATTTAAGAGATGAAGAATATAGTGTAAAAGTGTGTGAACTTTTTTTTTTCTTTTGTAATGAAAATTGATCACCTAAAAAGGAAATATGTCAAGTCAAGTGTGATAGAGAGAGTAAGATTTTTCTTAATAGCCAATAAGGCTTTAAGGCTTTAAGACTTTTTATTACTAAAATACTTTTTCTTGAATGTATAAAATATTTTTCATAAAATCAAATAAAATTTTTAAAGAGTAAATAAGACTTTTCTCAATAACAGATATTCCTTCCATCCCAATTTTTAGTATCCAATTGAGAGTGACACGTGTTTTAATAAAGTGATTGAATGTATTGTTAGTGGAATAAGGATCTCACGTTTCATGTGAGTGTTAAAATAATTAAAGTGGAGTAAGGCTCCCACCTACTTTTACTAAAAATATAAATGGAAACATTAAGGTGGGACATCCAAAAATGAAAATATAGATACTAAAAGTTGGGACGGAGGGAGTAAGACTTTTTGTTCGTAAATGAAACATTTACTATTAAATTTAAATAAAAATTTTCTTAAAACTATAGTATAAGACCTTTTCTAATACTTCCTTTGTCCCGATTCAATAGGCCACAAGTTTTGGACACACACGTTAAGAAACGAATAATTTATAATAAAATAGGAGAGAGAAAGTAACTTTTGCTGATGATATATGTGTCCATAATGTAGAAGAGATAAATAAAGAAAAGATAATTATGTGTGAGGTATAATGACATTTGGTGTAAATAATGAGTTATATGAGGATATTTGTTATGTGTTGACTTTCCATTTTAGGAAGTGACCTATTGAATTGGGACGCTCGAATAAGGAAATATGGCCTATTGAATTGGGACAGAGAGAGTAACAAATAAGACCTTAAGACTTTTTATTCACAAATAAAACTTTTGTTTGTATGTAAATAATACTTTTCATAAAATACGATCCGAAAGTTCTCGCTAAGAGAATAAGATGTTGCTCCCCCTCCCTCTGTCTTTTCCCGCTTTGCTAATCTTCCCCTATAACGCGGATTGGGCGGCGGGCGTGGGAGAAAGAAACCTAAGAGACTAATAGAAGACGCTCAACTCTTAGGTCCTTTTTTCAGTGCAACACAGGAAAGCGCCCTCTTTTTGTCATCCCTTGGCCAGCTTGGGATAGCAGCCTTCGGTCTTTGCCTGCCCCTTACAAGATTCCACTGACTGGCTGCCTTACCGACCGGAATGATTGAAGAATGAAATTGAACAAGGGGCCAATGACTCCCTTCTTTACGTGCCTTACACCCCTGACTGCGACACTGACTTACTTGATTGATTCATTCTTTTATTTCGCGAGGGCTGACTAATCTCCTCTTCTTCTACTCATAAGAACCAAAACAGGCACTCGTAACCGTCCCTAACCTCTGTCTCTAACCTATTCCCTTTCCTATGTCCTTTTACCCTTTTATTAAAGAGCAAATAAAACTTTTTTTTTAATAGCAAATAAAATTTCAAGATTTTTTATCCGTAAATAAGACTTTGCTTTAATATAAATCAAATTTCATAAAATCAAATTAATTTTAAGAGCAAAATAAGATTTTTAGACTTTTTATTCGTAAATGAAACTTTTGTCCACGCTTTATGGTACTTCCACTATAAAAAAATCCAATCGAATTAGAATATCATTTAAATTACGTAATAAGTCAAAAATAAAATAAACATGATCTTTTCAGAAATCACAATATCTCTCTCATATTTTTCATATCCTGAAACCTTTGTTTAATAGCTTCACTAGTAACATTTATAAATAAAACATTTTCGATATAAGGTACTTAGCAATCATTCAAAAGATTGTCTTCCATAAGATTATGAAGAACATTATTGATGATTTACATCTAGTATGATGACTCTTAACCTCTCCAACATGATCTCTCAACATATATTTTCATATGCGTATATTTGCATGAGATTGGTCTCTTGTATGAGACCGACTTGACCCGGGGAGCCACGACAGGTCAGGTTCAACGGGTCGGGGGACTTAAAAAAATTAAGGATTGAACTCAGGATAATTGAATTTAAAGATCAGTGTTTTATCCATTACACCACAATATCTTTATTTTTACTACGAGCTTTTTTTATACACTCTTATTTAATTATATGGAAAGTCTCATTTCCACATAAAATCTTATTTACTATTAAAAGAAGTCTTATTTATTCTTAAAACAATTAAATCTACTCTTATGAAAAAATCTTATTTGATTTGATTGTTTTAAGGATTTTTATTTATTTTAAATTTTATTAAAAAATTGAACCCTTTGAGTCGAAAGTCTAGCTTGACAAACTTAGTGATGGAAATAATTAAGATGAATGAAATACTAGTGGAAGAGCAGGAAAAAAAAATAGTTGAGGATTAAACTAATTTAAAAAAATCTTATAATTATGAATTCGAATATGAAATATTTGACATTAGACATTAATCATTCTATCAGAAGAGCAACCCATATAGAAGAGCAGAAAACTTGTTGTGTGTTGGCGTCAGTCAACTAAATCTATTTATTACGAAGAATTGAATGCACGGTTGGTTGCCAATTGCCCATGTACAATAAAATCTCATGCTACATTCTTAAATGATAGTGAGCCCCTGCTTATAAGCAATCACCCATCATGCAACCATAAAAATAGCATCCATTAATACCTCCATTAATTCTTAGGTCCCTCTCAGTTTAGCAATATGCTTAACTCTACCTTCTCCATCACTCTTTCCCGCCCCTGCTAACTTGTTCATTGGGTTTGGGCCAATAATTTGGTGGGTAATTGGGATAGGTTGGTCTGGCCTCCTAAATTTGCAGCCCGACCTAGTGATGTCTACGGGCCGGAAATCGTCGGGTCGGTTCTGTTAATTGGTAGTGTAGAAAATAGAATGACGATAAATGAAAGGATGCAGAACCGAGGCGAGAATAAATTCTCTCTCCGTAAGGCAAAATTACTTCCGCTCTGTGCTCGCGGATCTACAGTAATTGCCCCCAAGATACAACGGTTTCGGGATGATAGACGAGTGCTTAGCACTAGGAGTTCGCTATCCGGTCGAACGGCTTGATACTCGGGACTGAGTATGTAAACTAAACTAATATGACAAATTGATTATCTGAATTCGTTTGTGTGTTTAATCTCATTCTGGAGGGCCCTATTTATAGTAGTCCAGGGGTTTCCATGAACTGACGTGACCGTTTGGCCAAACAGGAGGTCCGAACCGACGTGTCTCTTCGGTCTTGAACCGCCACCACGTGCCCTGTTTGGGCAAACAGATCCAAACCATCGTGTCTCTTCGGTCCTCAACCGCTGCCACGTCGGTTTGGGCAAACAGGTGGTCCGAACCGTCGTGTATCTTCGGTCCTTAACCGTCACCACGTGTATTGTTTGGGCAAACAGGTGGTCCGAACCATGGATATCTTTGGGCATTAATTACTCATTCAATTCTTTACAGATTTGAACAAGTAAATATACCAAATTAATCTACTCAACATGTAGATTCCAAAAATATCATTTAATTCCATTAATTACCAAAGTAATTATGGTATTGAATAAGCTATTTATTCCAACAATCCCCCACATGAATGATGATTAATGCAAATGCAAAAAACTAAGTCCCGACGACCTATTATTGCATCAGGATAGGTAGTTGTTAGCTTTGAACCTTCCTTAGTGTAATGCCATCGGATTTACTCGTTGCTCGGTGAACGCGATGTCTTGAACCGGTCAACTTTTGTGTAAACCAAGTCAACAACATACACACAATAATAGATCTAATATCTTTCGTTCTTACGTTGTGTCCATTTCTGGCCTTGGACCATTTCTTGGATTCATAAGTGTTATTGATAATTGAAGCGGCCCCACTTCTTCACTTATATAGGTGATCTCCTAAAAAGAGTATCCTGCCATACTCCACCTATTGAGGCTATAGGAATCATTAAAAGTTTTTTTTTAAAAAACTTACCCTTTACCACAAGCTGCAGGTTTTGCACTTGAGTAGCTATGAGAATGGATTTTGAAAGTTTCAAGTGCTCAACTTGAACTTTCATAATTTAGTTGTCTCATTGAACCATGTTCTTGGGATCTCCAGTCATCATGGTTGAGTTACCACTATGAAAGTTCTTAACGTGTGGATTTTAATCCCATTCCCCTTACTGCGTTATTCAATTGATCACGATTAATACCTTTAGTAAACGGATCCGCAATATTGTCTTTTGACTTTACATAGTCAATGCACATTATTCCTGTAGTGATCAATTGTCTAACGGTATTATGTCTTCGACGAATATGTCGAGATTTACCGTTATACAAACTATTCTTTGCTCTCCCTATGGCAGCCATGCTATCGCAATGTATCATAACCGGAGGCAAAGGTTTTTCCCAACAAGGAATATCTTCTAAGAAGTTTCTTAACCATTCGGCTTCTTTCCTTTCCATAATTCATATGGGGTTTTTTCTTGTTTCTTTTGGGGTAATTTATTCAAAATTTTATTAGCTGAAAGAATAGCTTCCCCCCACATGTTATGTGATAGGCCTGAGCTTATCAACATAGCATTCATCATTTCTTTCAATGTTCTATTCTTTCGTTCTGCAACACCATTAGATTGTGGAGAATAAGGTGCAGTCGTTTGATGAATAATGCCATTTTCACGACAAAATTCCTCAAAAGGTGCAACGTACTCGCCACCTCGATCACTTCGAATCATTTTGATCTTGGTGTTAAGTTGATTCTCAACTTCATTTTTGTATGTTTTGAAAGCTTCGAATGCTTCGTCTTTGCTTCTCAAAAGATACACATAGCAAAATCTTGTGCAATCATCTATAAACGTTATAAAGTAATTCTTTCCACCTCTTGTTTGCACAAGTTTTAAATCACATAGATCGGTGTGAATCAATTCAAGAGGTTTCGTTGATCTTTCCACTGAATGAAAAGGAGATTTTGCCATTTTTGCTTCAACACAAATTTCACATTTTTGATGTTGATTGAAAGACATCTTTGGCAATAAGTCTAAATTTACTAAACGACGTAGTGTATTTAGATTTGCATGTCCTAATCTATCATGCCATAAATTAGGAGACTCAACCAAGTAAGAAACATTTTTCTTTATTTCATTGTCACGTACAAGTACAGGGATAGCATTAAGCTTGAAAAGGCCATTATCTAGGTAGCCTTTTCCTATATAGTGACCATTCTTGGTCATTACAACTTTGTCTGCTTCAAACACTAGTCTAAATCCGGCGTTGCACAAAGCGGATCCTGAGATCAAGTTCTTGCGAATGTCGGGAACATGCAGCACCTTCTGTAGGGTTATCTTGAGTTCCGACGTCATCTTGAGCACAATGGTTCCAACTCCGATGATAGAGGATGAGGTAGAATTGCCCATATACAGCTTTCTGTCGCCGGAGAGAGCTTCATACGAGGAGAACATTGTCTTGTCGGCGCAGATATGCCGGGTAGCACCGGTGTCGATCCACCATCCTTTTGGACTCCCGACCATGTTGACCTCGTCTATGACGGCACACAAGTCAAGTTCGCCTAAGTCGAGGGGCACAGACTTTGTCTCCGTCACGTGGGCTTGATGGTGACCATTGTGCTTGTCTTTCTTCGGTTTGCGACAATCTTTCGCCATGTGGCCGGGTTTGCCGCAGTTGAAGCAATCTCCTTTGATCCTCTTCTGACCTTTTGAGTCGGGATTTTTGCCTTTGAACTTGCGTTTCTTCTTGTTGCTGGACTCGGCTAGGTTTGCTTTTGCCTCCATGGAAGTTTTGTTCGTCTTGTTTTCGGAGATTCTATTGTCCTCTTCGATTCTCAAGCGAACGATCAAGTCTTCAAGTCCCATCTCCTTGCGTTTGTGCTTGAGATAGTTCTTGAAGTCCTTCCAATGTGGTGGTAATTTCTCTATCACCGCGGCCACCTGAAAAGATTCAGACAATTCCATACCTTCGGCAAGAATGTCGTGCAGGATCAGTTGAAATTCTTGCACTTGCTCCACAACGGTTTTGCTATCGACCATTTTGAAGTCTAGAAAACGACCGACTATGAACTTCTTCAAGCCGGCATCTTCTGCCTTGTACTTCGTCTCCAAGGAGTCCCATAGTTCCTTGGACGTCTTGGCGCTAGAGTAAACATTATAGAGAGTGTTGTCTAGCCCATTCAGAATATAGTTGCGACACAGAAAGTCGCTATGATGCCATGCATCATATGCTATCCGCAGTTGCGAATCAGTCTCGTCTTCCCCCACAGTTGGAGGAGATTCATTCACAAAACGAGCCATATTCAAAGTAGTAAGATAAAACAGCATCTTAGACTGCCAACGTTTAAACTCAGAACCTGAGAATTTTTCCGGCTTTTCGGCAGGTGCTGGAGCATTTGGAACGTTGATCGGAACAGTTGGAACACTGTTGTTGTTGGTGTTGCTTCCTGTCGCCATCTTTCCACACTAATTTTGCCTTACGATTGTTAATTGGTAGTGTAGAAAATAGAATGACGATAAATGAAAGGATGCAGAACCGAGGCGAGAATAAATTCTCTCTCCGTAAGGCAAAATTACTTCCGCTCTGTGCTCGCGGATCTACAGTAATTGCCCCCAAGATACAACGGTTTCGGGATGATAGACGAGTGCTTAGCACTAGGAGTTCGCTATCCGGTCGAACGGCTTGATACTCGGGACTGAGTATGTAAACTAAACTAATATGACAAATTGATTATCTGAATTCGTTTGTGTGTTTAATCTCATTCTGGAGGGCCCTATTTATAGTAGTCCAGGGGTTTCCATGAACTGACGTGACCGTTTGGCCAAACAGGAGGTCCGAACCGACGTGTCTCTTCGGTCTTGAACCGCCACCACGTGCCCTGTTTGGGCAAACAGATCCAAACCATCGTGTCTCTTCGGTCCTCAACCGCTGCCACGTCGGTTTGGGCAAACAGGTGGTCCGAACCGTCGTGTATCTTCGGTCCTTAACCGTCACCACGTGTATTGTTTGGGCAAACAGGTGGTCCGAACCATGGATATCTTTGGGCATTAATTACTCATTCAATTCTTTACAGATTTGAACAAGTAAATATACCAAATTAATCTACTCAACATGTAGATTCCAAAAATATCATTTAATTCCATTAATTACCAAAGTAATTATGGTATTGAATAAGCTATTTATTCCAACAATCCCCCACATGAATGATGATTAATGCAAATGCAAAAAACTAAGTCCCGACGACCTATTATTGCATCAGGATAGGTAGTTGTTAGCTTTGAACCTTCCTTAGTGTAATGCCATCGGATTTACTCGTTGCTCGGTGAACGCGATGTCTTGAACCGGTCAACTTTTGTGTAAACCAAGTCAACAACATACACACAATAATAGATCTAATATCTTTCGTTCTTACGTTGTGTCCATTTCTGGCCTTGGACCATTTCTTGGATTCATAAGTGTTATTGATAATTGAAGCGGCCCCACTTCTTCACTTATATAGGTGATCTCCTAAAAAGAGTATCCTGCCATACTCCACCTATTGAGGCTATAGGAATCATTAAAAGTTTTTTTTTAAAAAACTTACCCTTTACCACAAGCTGCAGGTTTTGCACTTGAGTAGCTATGAGAATGGATTTTGAAAGTTTCAAGTGCTCAACTTGAACTTTCATAATTTAGTTGTCTCATTGAACCATGTTCTTGGGATCTCCAGTCATCATGGTTGAGTTACCACTATGAAAGTTCTTAACGTGTGGATTTTAATCCCATTCCCCTTACTGCGTTATTCAATTGATCACGATTAATACCTTTAGTAAACGGATCCGCAATATTGTCTTTTGACTTTACATAGTCAATGCACATTATTCCTGTAGTGATCAATTGTCTAACGGTATTATGTCTTCGACGAATATGTCGAGATTTACCGTTATACAAACTATTCTTTGCTCTCCCTATGGCAGCCATGCTATCGCAATGTATCATAACCGGAGGCAAAGGTTTTTCCCAACAAGGAATATCTTCTAAGAAGTTTCTTAACCATTCGGCTTCTTTCCTTTCCATAATTCATATGGGGTTTTTTCTTGTTTCTTTTGGGGTAATTTATTCAAAATTTTATTAGCTGAAAGAATAGCTTCCCCCCACATGTTATGTGATAGGCCTGAGCTTATCAACATAGCATTCATCATTTCTTTCAATGTTCTATTCTTTCGTTCTGCAACACCATTAGATTGTGGAGAATAAGGTGCAGTCGTTTGATGAATAATGCCATTTTCACGACAAAATTCCTCAAAAGGTGCAACGTACTCGCCACCTCGATCACTTCGAATCATTTTGATCTTGGTGTTAAGTTGATTCTCAACTTCATTTTTGTATGTTTTGAAAGCTTCGAATGCTTCGTCTTTGCTTCTCAAAAGATACACATAGCAAAATCTTGTGCAATCATCTATAAACGTTATAAAGTAATTCTTTCCACCTCTTGTTTGCACAAGTTTTAAATCACATAGATCGGTGTGAATCAATTCAAGAGGTTTCGTTGATCTTTCCACTGAATGAAAAGGAGATTTTGCCATTTTTGCTTCAACACAAATTTCACATTTTTGATGTTGATTGAAAGACATCTTTGGCAATAAGTCTAAATTTACTAAACGACGTAGTGTATTTAGATTTGCATGTCCTAATCTATCATGCCATAAATTAGGAGACTCAACCAAGTAAGAAACATTTTTCTTTATTTCATTGTCACGTACAAGTACAGGGATAGCATTAAGCTTGAAAAGGCCATTATCTAGGTAGCCTTTTCCTATATAGTGACCATTCTTGGTCATTACAACTTTGTCTGCTTCAAACACTAGTCTAAATCCGGCGTTGCACAAAGCGGATCCTGAGATCAAGTTCTTGCGAATGTCGGGAACATGCAGCACCTTCTGTAGGGTTATCTTGAGTTCCGACGTCATCTTGAGCACAATGGTTCCAACTCCGATGATAGAGGATGAGGTAGAATTGCCCATATACAGCTTTCTGTCGCCGGAGAGAGCTTCATACGAGGAGAACATTGTCTTGTCGGCGCAGATATGCCGGGTAGCACCGGTGTCGATCCACCATCCTTTTGGACTCCCGACCATGTTGACCTCGTCTATGACGGCACACAAGTCAAGTTCGCCTAAGTCGAGGGGCACAGACTTTGTCTCCGTCACGTGGGCTTGATGGTGACCATTGTGCTTGTCTTTCTTCGGTTTGCGACAATCTTTCGCCATGTGGCCGGGTTTGCCGCAGTTGAAGCAATCTCCTTTGATCCTCTTCTGACCTTTTGAGTCGGGATTTTTGCCTTTGAACTTGCGTTTCTTCTTGTTGCTGGACTCGGCTAGGTTTGCTTTTGCCTCCATGGAAGTTTTGTTCGTCTTGTTTTCGGAGATTCTATTGTCCTCTTCGATTCTCAAGCGAACGATCAAGTCTTCAAGTCCCATCTCCTTGCGTTTGTGCTTGAGATAGTTCTTGAAGTCCTTCCAATGTGGTGGTAATTTCTCTATCACCGCGGCCACCTGAAAAGATTCAGACAATTCCATACCTTCGGCAAGAATGTCGTGCAGGATCAGTTGAAATTCTTGCACTTGCTCCACAACGGTTTTGCTATCGACCATTTTGAAGTCTAGAAAACGACCGACTATGAACTTCTTCAAGCCGGCATCTTCTGCCTTGTACTTCGTCTCCAAGGAGTCCCATAGTTCCTTGGACGTCTTGGCGCTAGAGTAAACATTATAGAGAGTGTTGTCTAGCCCATTCAGAATATAGTTGCGACACAGAAAGTCGCTATGATGCCATGCATCATATGCTATCCGCAGTTGCGAATCAGTCTCGTCTTCCCCCACAGTTGGAGGAGATTCATTCACAAAACGAGCCATATTCAAAGTAGTAAGATAAAACAGCATCTTAGACTGCCAACGTTTAAACTCAGAACCTGAGAATTTTTCCGGCTTTTCGGCAGGTGCTGGAGCATTTGGAACGTTGATCGGAACAGTTGGAACACTGTTGTTGTTGGTGTTGCTTCCTGTCGCCATCTTTCCACACTAATTTTGCCTTACGATTGTTAATTGGTAGTGTAGAAAATAGAATGACGATAAATGAAAGGATGCAGAACCGAGGCGAGAATAAATTCTCTCTCCGTAAGGCAAAATTACTTCCGCTCTGTGCTCGCGGATCTACAGTAATTGCCCCCAAGATACAACGGTTTCGGGATGATAGACGAGTGCTTAGCACTAGGAGTTCGCTATCCGGTCGAACGGCTTGATACTCGGGACTGAGTATGTAAACTAAACTAATATGACAAATTGATTATCTGAATTCGTTTGTGTGTTTAATCTCATTCTGGAGGGCCCTATTTATAGTAGTCCAGGGGTTTCCATGAACTGACGTGACCGTTTGGCCAAACAGGAGGTCCGAACCGACGTGTCTCTTCGGTCTTGAACCGCCACCACGTGCCCTGTTTGGGCAAACAGATCCGAACCATCGTGTCTCTTCGGTCCTCAACCGCTGCCACGTCGGTTTGGGCAAACAGGTGGTCCGAACCGTCGTGTATCTTCGGTCCTTAACCGTCACCACGTGTATTGTTTGGGCAAACAGGTGGTCCGAACCATGGATATCTTTGGGCATTAATTACTCATTCAATTCTTTACAGATTTGAACAAGTAAATATACCAAATTAATCTACTCAACATGTAGATTCCAAAAATATCATTTAATTCCATTAATTACCAAAGTAATTATGGTATTGAATAAGCTATTTATTCCAACAGGTTCACCGTTCACCCGGAAGGTTAATTATAATCGGCCCGTGAAGAGATAGAGATGGACTGGCTCCGGGCCGAGGCCGAATCGCCAGTTTTCATATTATTTTATTTTTATTTTTATTTTTAGTTTTAGTTTTCTATGTATTGTGCATGTTTTTTTTTTCTTATGAAATTACATTATTTAATACATTACATGTAACGATATTGTTGAAAAAACTATAAACGAAATAAAATTATAACACATAAACACCAAAAATGTAATAAAAATCATATTTTTATTAAATTCAAAGTAAAAAAAATATACAATTTAAATATTTAAATAAACTACAATCTTCAAACTATAAAATTGAATAAGTAAACTAAACTTACTAAACAATTTTACTAGTTCTACACTAAATTACTATAGTCTTAAGAGTAATTTAAAATTTGAAATAAAATAAAAATTAGAAAATCACCAATTTTGGGCAATTAACCGACGATTTTTGGCCCGATGATTAACTAGCTATCTGACTTGATGGTTAACCGTCGATTCGAGATTTTTGGGCCCATAACTGGACCGGGTGTTTCATGATTTCGATTTCGATCTCAGCCTGTGGTCTATGGTTTCAAACTCGGACCGTTAATAACGTATGGGCTGATGCACTCAATTCCGATTAGCCTTGGACGTCACTAGCTCGATCCGCTTCCTTGCAATTAGATTGGTGGCTCTGCCCTATTTGCCACCTCTATGTGTGCATTCAAGCCGACCACGCCGGACGAGCGAAATGCATAATGAGATGAACTAACATAGATATATATATATATTGATGGATTTATGTGGTCTACAAATACAAACTTAAAGGCTTCACATCACATCTATATGACGTGAGCCTAGCCTAAGGCATTTTGTATACGAAGGTTCAACATAGGGATGGCAACGGGCCGGATCTGGACCGGGTCTGGCCAATACCAGATCCAGATTCGTTTTCATATACCAGATCCAGATCCGTGGATTTGAAAATTTTGGATCCAGATCCAGATCCGCGGGTCCACGGGTCCAGATCCATGGATCTACTATTTTTAAATTAAATTAAAAAAATTTCACAAAATCAACAACATCTAATTTTCATCATGAAAAATATAACACAAAATACTTTTATCTAATTACTTTTAGTTTTTATTCTTTTGAATATAATTTATTTATTATTTTTAATTTAGTTAATATTATTAGTAAACTAAATATAAAATATAAAAAATATATATAAAGTAAAATGGATCCACGGGTCGGATCTGGGCCGGATCCGGATCTAAAATTTCAAGATCCAGATCCAAATCCGTTTTCAAAACTGAGATTCAGACCCAGATCCAGATCCGCCGGGTCCAAAAAATTGAGATCCAAGATCCACTGCCATCCCTAGTTCAACATGCTGAGCTCATGACAAACTATTTACTAGCTTATTGCTTACTACACATACGAATTCCTCGTATATATTTATTTGAGGGTTAATGATTGCTTTTACTAATTTTAAAAGATAAAAAATAAAAAATACTTATTTAAAAAAATGTAAAAAAAATATCTTTTTAAATTTGAAAGGACAAAACTAGTTTTACTTAAATTATAAAATTGCTAAAATCGCAAATTTTGCTGAATTTGTTCGACCAATGCAAATCGAGTATGTCAAGCATTAATTAATGGTAAATGCAATAATACATGTTTGATCATTGCGAGTCGAGTATATCAAACATTAGCGCATTTATGAATCGTATATAGAGCATTAGTGTATTTATGATAAATACATTAATGCTCGATATGCTCGACCTTTGCGAGTCGAGCACTAGTGGTAAATATACTAATACTCGACATGATCAACCATTGCGAGTCGAACAATCTAGTATTAATAATCGAACATTTTTAGAAAATACACTAATACTCAACATTTGTCGATTGAGAATCGAATATAAGTGCAAAATACACTAATGCTCAACATAAAGATAAAAAAAGTTCTAAATATATAATATAATTTATATATGTTTTGTAAAAGATAGGTATTTTTTAAATTTTATCTTTTAGAATAAATATATACTCCATCCGTCCCGCAAAACCTGAGCAATTTTTTTCGGCACGAATTTTAAGGAATTCGTATTTTGTGTGTTAAATGTAGAGTTGTCAAACCTTGCGGGCCGGGCCGGGCCGGCCCAACCCAGCGGGCCTAGGCAATTTTTTGGGCCGGGTCGGGCCGGCCCAAAATTTCAGCGGGCCTTGAACATTCAAGCCCAGCCCGGCCCTATACGGGCCGCCGGGCGGGTCGGGCCAAAACGGGCCAAAATTTGATAAATTAATATATATATATATATATATATTTAGTTCCAAAAATTAACAAATTAAATCAAATTTAAAGAAAAAAATTGAAGACAAATTCGATGAAACAAAAAGGGCCTTAAACAATCTACATCTAAATTACGTAATTGACTAAAATTAAATGTAAGCAAATATGACTAAAACTAAATGTAAAAAATATGAATACAAGTAAAAAACAAAAACTAATTGCAAAAACAACAAAAACTGAAAACGATTTATTCACAAATTAATTAATACAGTAATCAAACCAACTGGAATCAAATAACAACCACAAAAAATAAATAAATCTTTCAAGTAAAAATAATTTAATATTGATTGTTGATTGCTAATTTAAATCCTAAGTTAGACTTCGACTCGCCATTGTTGTCAATTGAAGAAATGGACTTAGATTGGGTTGGGTCCATTGGAATTTGAGAGGAGATATAAATTTTTGAAATTTTCACCTTCTATATTGACGGGCCGATTTGGGCCCGAAAGCCCGGCGGGCTTTTTGGCCCGCGGGCCGGGTGGCCCGACGGGCCGCATGGGCCGGGCTAGGGAGGCCTGATTTTTTTTGGGCCTTGAAAATCCTAGCCCAACCCGGCCAAAACTACGGGCGGGCCCATTAGGCCGGGCCATTTTCGGCCCATTTTGACAGCCCTAGTTAAATGTAATAAGTGAAAAAGTGAATAAAAAGAAAACTTTTGTTATATAAGAAAAGTGCTCAAATTTTGCAAAACAACTCGAAAAAAAATAATGTTCAAGCTTCGCGGGACGAAGGGAGTATTATTTTGCCTCTTTGTTCAATCACGCATTTGCTTTTGTCAAGGCCTTAATTGTACGATGATGATACTATTTGAGCGCTTAAGTTTTTCATCCAACGCATGCCACTGAATAGTGTCTATCTAAAACATTGAAGCCACCACTGTAAATTGTTTTACATATTATGGCCTCTCACTCACTTTTTTTCTGGTCTATTCCAATTAAGTCTCCGATCAATCCACGATTTTGACATGCATGTGTAGTTATGTATATACAATCTCAGATAACTTGACATTTTATTGCCATGTAAGTCATTATCCTAGCTAGCAATATCACATAATAGTCATAATTAAAGGATTGAAAATACTGGTATTGTGATTAAGCACAAGATATAATACTTCACCCGTTCCAATTTAATTAATAGGTCACAAGGTCTATCACGCTTTTAAAAAATGAATAGTTTATAATAAAACATGAGAGATAAAATAACTTTTTTTAGGGTACATTTGTCAAAAAAAAATTGAAGAGAGAAACGGAGATATTTTCTTTTTTAAGTGAAAGAGAAATAATTATTTGTAAGTCACAATGACATGTGTGGTAAATAATGAGTTATGCAAGGGTATTTATTACGTATCGATTTTCTATTTTAAAAAGTGATCTATTGAAATGTGACATCTAAATAAAAAAATCCCGCCTATTGAATTGGGACAAATGAAGTAATAATATAAGAAAATTTGAAGATAAGCAACTACAAGGGCCACAACCTAAGACAACAAACCGCAACTCAGATAGCAAATGTTTTTCCTCCAATCACTAGATCAAGAGTTCAAATCACCATGACAGAAAATAGAGAACTATTACTAATTATCTTTTAATAAACATTGAAATATTGAATCACAAATCTCAAGTGTGGACATTTGCACATGCTTGTTACTTCCATATTATAGTAAGATACTTATAAGTGTCTTATTAGATGGTTTAATAGGATATTTATAAATGTTACGTGAATCATCTGCATTGTGCGGAATTTCCAAAATAGCCTCGATCGATGGGAAGGTATTAAGTGTCACACCCCAATTCTGGAAGGAATTAACTATAATCGAGGTGCAACTAATTCATAGAAATAAACAAGGAACAACCTTGTTAAAACCCGAATAAAATAACAAGTCGGGCTAGTCCCCTTTGGATCACAAGTTTAGTGTCATGCTTCTGATAACCAACATTTAGAATGAAATACTTATGAAATAATAGTCTCGGCTCAACAAAATATATAGAAGTTGAGAGTCTAAGCTCTATAAGAAACATAATTCAGAATTTACATAAAGGTCTTATGCTAGAGAAACAAAAGACAAAAGAGCTAGTGCAACAACGGAAGACAAAATACGGAGTTGAACCTTAGCCTCAGCTCGCCCCGTCAGCACCGACCAATCAACCTGAAAAACATTTGAAAGTATTTTTGGGCTAAGTACTATTGTACTTATTGGGCTAGCATTTTTGTAAACATTTCATAATCATAAGAGCAGTTTATCCAATTATACTTGACATGACTTAGAAGGTTTTTAAATTCAAGTAACTTCTAAACATGTCAAAACATTTTATAATATTGCGCACAATTGTCACACTCCCTTTTCGTTACTCGCTGTGATCCCGGACCTTTTAGCCACCGACGGATCCATTACTCCTGCTTACTTGAACTGAGGGCGTAACCCAGTCAAGTTCCCATTTGGGACCCAATGCTCCGGAACACATTCCGTCGAGCACCCTTATAACGCCTCATACATGATTAGTGCCCGAATGGAGATCAATCCACCGAGTTAGCTAATAGGTGTACACAATTCTCAAATAACATGTTAGGTCAAGAGAGAACCTCGTTCGATTCATTGTTGCGAGCCTTAAACAGAGCAGAGTGCACAAAATATTTTATCGGATAAACAATTTTCATTTCATTGAAACATTTAAGCTCAATAGCTAAATCATACATTTGGAAAATAAGCCCACCTGATTAGGCAATGCCTGTCGTTTAATCTTAACTTCGGATCGGAATAGAAGCGCTAGTCCTCACGGTCTACAAAGCCTACAAGAAATCTATAATCTTAATAGGTCTCCTGAATTAAATCTTAAGTCGTGGTGTAGTGTTTATCATCCTATGATTCACTTAGCCGGGTTATCAAAATTTAAAGAATAAATAATTGAAAACAATTCTCTTGAGTTAAGAACACCAACAATATTCTCACTCGTCTTTCTTGTAATTGGAGTTTTAAAATAACCAATTAAATCATGATGCATTAAGGAGGCTCTCTCTTGGATCAAAGAACAAGGCCTTGTGCACGGCATTGTGGAGAGTGACAGCAAGCGAGCCATTGACATTATAAGATCGAGGGCAAGAAACTTATCGGAGATTGGGATCATTGCAAACTCTTGTCGAGAAGAACTCATAACGCTCCCTGGTTTTATTATTCGCCATGTTAAACGTGACCGTAATGTTATCGCGCATCATTTTGCGAGAGCCGCGAGAGATATTGATTCACATCATGTTTGGAATGAACCTTCGGCCTTTGTGGTGGGTCATCTCCATCATCCATGTTCTTGTGATTAATAAAACTATCTCTTGTTTTCAAAAAAATTAAATCATGATGCAATGCATGACTCATTTCATACTTAAACATAATAGTCTACTTAAAAAGCACAAGTCCATGATACATAAACAAAGGCAGCCCACTGCCGCCTCTGCCCCCCCCTTTCTCTGCTCTGCACTACTATACTCAACTCTGCTCTGCTTCAACCAGCTCTACTTTCCAGCTCTGGTAATCAGCTCTGCTATTCAGCTCTAGCATTCAGCTCTGCTGTTCAGCTTCGGCATTCAGCTCTGGCATTCAGCTATGCCGGTCAGCTCTGCAATCCAGCTCTGCTCTGCCCTCCAGCTCTGCTCTGCCCTTCAGCTCTGCTCTGCACCTTCAGATCTGCTCTGCGCCCCAGCTCTGCTCTGCGCCTCAGCTCTGCTCTGCGCCTCAGCTCTGCTCTGCTCTCATCTCCCTGCTCTGCACTCATCTCCTTGCTCTGCTCTTCACCCCCAACCTCTGAACACCTCACGACTCTCTTTCTCAGTTCACCAGTACAGTTCGCGCCGATCACCTTCTTGGCAACGGCGAAAGCGCCGTCACCTCCCTCTGTTTCCGGCAACCGCAGCAAGCCACGGCCGCCACCCTCACCCTCCTCTACTCTCGACTTATCCGCCCACATAACCAACTCCACAAAACAACACGCTCAATGCTCGATTTACAGCAACATAAAAATCAAGACTTCACCTTTATCTATTCTTAACAGTTATGCAGCAAAATATAGACATATAAACATACAAAAACATGAACATGAATTTAGATTATTGGACAAAAAGTGAAGTAAAGAAGCAGGGGAGTTAAAGGTGAAACCTTGGCTTGGATTTGCTGGGTGAATCGTTGGCTGCTGTTCTTGGAGTTCAGCGTTTGAAGCTCAGTCCGGGAGGAAACGAGAGAGAAGTGAGTGAATGAGAAGAGAAAGATCGGAGTGCAGTGAAGGAGATATATATATTGAAGAGGGAGAGAACAGTGAGGCGGTGGTAGTGGACGAAAATATCAAGGAAAGAGGTGGGTTGGGCTTTGATGGAAGATGATGGGTTGGGCTTTCATTTATGCATACTCTTATTTAAAAGCTTGAGGTCCAAATAAAATTAAAGCCCACTCATAAAATGCTTGAATGCTTAATTAAATAAATATGCAATGCATATAAATTTAATTACTAAATTTACAAATGCTTTTGTAAATCATTTTTGTTGGAATTAAAATAAATTCTTTTTCTCAATCCGGCGTGAATCATCTTAAATCTAAGTTCAAAAATAATTCTAAACTTAATATTAATGGGCGGGGTATTACATTAAGTAATTATGAATATATTTCGCATTTAAATGAAAACTAGTTCAAATGAGAGCCGACCATGTACAATATAAATGTGTAATATGACATTATTACAAGCCTCATTTATTCATGCATGCTATTATTAAATATGAATTGAAGAGATAACTTGTTCACGGTCGCATAACATGCAATTAATTAGTTCGCATTTATATATGACTGCAAATTCACATTGATTAGTTTAAAGTTCTTATCAGTTTAAAATGGACCAAGAAAAGTTGTTACGTGCACGAAGGCCTTTATTAATAAATGGAACAAGTAGTTTGATCATATATTCATTAACTGCAGATGGCGACAATGTTCCATGAATTTAAAGTTTGTTGCCCTAGTAGTTATCTCAGGCTATTTCATGTAATGAGCCTAAATACAATACTTTCTTATTAAATTTTGTATCAATATCCATTTCCCTAATCTCTATTTCGTTCAATTTTCTTTAAAAAGAAAATCTTCAAAAAGTGGCAAGGGTTACGCATAATTTATGGTTGGAAACCTATTAATGATAGAAAAGAGTGTTTACCTAAGTTTTATCGAAAGAGATGTCGTATGGCATTTTCTCGTGGTGTTTATTAAGGCATTAAATGCATCATTAAATTATGCACCTAACGCAAACCACTCCGCAATTAAGATTTGTAATTATGCTATGCTTCAAGGACAAAGACTCCAGCTTTAACTACGCAAAGACTATTTCATTAATAATTACAATACATGCGGCAAAATTCTGGAAGGTCAAGGTAAAATATAATTTTCTACTTTACTATATCCGATTACTTTATTGTTCTTTTAGGACAAGAAAACGTAGATTGTTATTCTCAATTTTTTTTTTTAAAGAATTGTTATTCTCAATTTAATTGAATACTTTAAAGGTCAGGGCGGAAAATTTTACTTTTAGATCATTTATATCATAAAAAATACTAACAGCTAAATACTACGCTGATGAGATCATAATCATGTTTATTACTAATCTCATAATTGCCATATTTTACTGTAAGGAATAATTTATTCCTCTTGAAATGCTCATTTAAAAAGGATGGATTTAATCCTTTATTTCAACACATTTTCATACTATGTACTTTCAATGCCGCATGAATATTTTCTTTACTTAGTTAAGTAAAACATCGACGTGTTTATTCAAATAGATGGAAATAGAAAAAGGTTTATCACCTAAAATTTATAGCTTATATATAATTTAATTTAATCTGATTAACGCGAAACAAAAATAACCATTCTCAAAATAATTGTAATATGTAACGATCAGACTCTAGACTCGACGAGTGTTCCCACAATCAGGGGCAGATCCAAGATTTTATGTTTAGGGGGGTTAAATTTGTCGAACTGAGCCAATTTTTTTTGGACATTTTGTACAGTTTATTTTTTTGTAAGCATATAAAAATGTACTTCTATAATTTTTTTAAAAAAAACTGTTTCATCTTCTAAAAAAAATGAACTAATTTTCATTATTAATAGTTCATAATTTTACTTTAACATGCGGATTGACTCAAATTCAACATTAAAATTAACTAACAAAAGAAAATAGATAAATATAACAAATCAATGTAAAATGTTAAGCAATTAGCAATGAATACTATAGTTATTAAAGTTTTGTATTATAATTTTCATTATTACTATATTTATTTATTTAAAATAAAATAAATAAAATAAAATGATTTTTTTTTAAAACTCAAAAATTGGGAGGGGGCTTCAGCCCCCCCTAGCCCCCTGGATCCGCCAGTGCCCACAACCAACACGAGTCTATTCTAGTGTGTTTTGTTTTGACTCACACTTTTCTGAGAAACTTCTCAAGCATGTCACCCATCATAAAATTGCTCCAAGTCCTTAATCTTAGAGTTTTTTTTTTTTCAAGTGGTCACTAGAAAAGAAGATGCATTTGTTAGTATGATTAACATCTATTAAATCATTTAAGCTCTAATTGAATATGCGATCTCATACATGCATATTCTTAGAATTCTTCTATTTCTGGTGTGTTTCGGTTCATTCATGCACTCCTTCGCTTCAAAACATTAACATGAGTTGCTCTTTATCCATGTCTTGGTGCATCGATGATCACTCCTTACTTTTGCTTTGGGCATTACATGTCCACCAACTTCCGCTTAGTTTGTCCCCGAACCACACTATACTACGAGAGATATGACTCTGATATCACCTGTAAAGATCCGGCTCCAAACTTAACGACTGTCCCCACAGACCAACACGAGTCTAACGTGTTTTATCCTTACTCGTACGCTTCCTGAGAGTTGGTTCAGAGCAAGTGTGCAAATATCCGTGAAAATACTCTAAAGACGCACAATGATCGTGCATACCATACAATGTTGATTTATTTGTGATCTAAATCTAATCAATTAAATAATGTCATGTTAACTAACCAAGTCACATTAAACACTTTATTTTCTTGCCCAGCACATCGGGAACACACATACAATTATTTAAGCACACAATTCAACCACACGATTTGTTTAGATCATATCACTTCATCTATGCCTTGCCCATATTTATAAACTTAGCTAGACATAAAGTAAATAACAAAATCAAAAGATAAACAAGACATGGAAATAAAAGAAACTAAACTTACTATTAAACGAAAAATGGGCAGGATAATCACTGTCAAACTGGAAATATAAACGATTGTCTTGCCCTAAATAAGACTTAGAACAATAAATGCAGAAAAAGTAAATATTTTTTTTGGTAAAACACCCCTGTTCTCTCTCTCTGAATTCGTGCACACTACAACTGAAATGAATTAAGATATTTATAGGGGGTTTTAGGGCATGGGCTGAAGGCTAACAAAAGAATGGGCTTAAGAGTCCTTCTTGAATTGGAGTGTCCAGGTTCACACTCTCGACTGAGTCTTCACGCTCTGGGACTCTCTCTTGATCAGCTTGCGCGAGATCCGTGCATATCTTGAAGGGTTTGAATAGATCTTCTCCTCATTAATGAAAAAATGAATATTCCTCTTATCTATTTCAGATTCGCACTAGATCTCCCACGTCAGCATCCTGCCCCAGACATCGGGCAATTTCATCCTTTATGTTTCTCATGTTATCCATCCATCCATCTTGCCCTTATTCTGCCTTCAATGAAAACTTAAATTTAAGCAGTAGTTAGGCCGTCATCTTGGTCGACTGAAATAGCATTTGCTTCAATATGCTCTCCCAGAATTCAGCTTCATCTTGTCCTAACAAGAACATAACTCCTCCTTTGAGCGGTACTGTCCTCTTGATCAACATTGCGCTCAACGGATGGCAAAAGTCTGTCTCGCACTTTGAAGTTTATCCATTCGTGTGCTTTGGTTTGACTTGATCATCGGGACTCTTTCCCAGATCCCGTCTGAGCCTTCCATGCCAAAGGTTCTAGGATTCAGTGAGATAACCAGAACTGATACTCTTTTCATTCATGATTTCTGAAGCTACATTGCTAAGATAGCCTTTTCCTACAAATTCATCGTTTCTATTTTTTTTTCATTATTCAAAGCAATGCAAAAAATGTACCTAATTAATATTGGTATAACTGCTCGATATATTGACTCATTGATTTTGTTTTTTAGAATTACAAAAGGCATCTAATATATAATCAAATTAGCAACCCGCACGCAGACGGGACCTCTACACCACATAAAGGTGGGAAAACAACCGCACGCAAGCGGGATTGATTCCAAGACCTCTCAAATTCATCGTTTCTAGTTAACACAAATTTATCAGTCTCAAAGATAATTTTCAAGCCGACTTTGTTAAGCAAAGCACCCGAGACCAGATTCCTACGAATAGAATGAACATACAATGTATTTTTCAAATATAAAGTTTTTGCAGACGTAAATTTAAGCATGATATTTCCTTTACCGAGAACTCCAGCCATGCTTGAGTTACCCATGTAGACGAATTCTTCTTCTCCAGTGTCTTCAAAGTTGCGGGACAAGTTTTTTTGTTGCAAAAGTGTCTAGAAGCTCCCGTATCATTGTATCAAGCACCCATTCTGACTTGTTTTCCACCAAGTTTGCCTCAACGACATCAGCTATAATTCTGTAGAAGCTCCCGTATCATCGCTCCGAACTTCTTCAGTTGGATAGGCTTGATTTTTATTTGTTGCGGGTCTGTTTGGCGGTGGTTCTTGACATTGTAGGCATTGATACCCCTTGTGTCCTGGAATGCCACATACATAGCAAGTGACTTTCGTATTTTTCTTCACAATAATTTTTATCAGCTTTGTTGAAGCTTGGCTTCTTGACAAACTGACCATTTTTTGAAACAAATCGACTCTTATTATTTCCTGAAGAAACACCAGATTCAACTGATTTAGCATTAAACAAATTGACGTGATCAAAAGACTTATCTTTAAGACGATTCACCTCTTCTGTATGCATTTGGCTGCTGAGTTCTTGCAAAGTGAGATCTCTTTTATTGTGCTTCAACTTATTTCTATAGTCAGGAAGGGCGGGAATTTCTCGAACAAAAACATTAGCTTGAAGTATTTCGCACATCTTCATGCCCTCGTTTAGAACATCCAATGTAAGATTTCATATTCATGAAGTTGATTCATGATAGGCTTGTTATCCACCATTCGAAAGTGCAGCTATTTTCCCACCACATATTTTTTCTTTCCGGCATCATTAGCTCCATACTTCTTCTCAAATTGATCCCAAATCTGCTTCACTAATTTCGAACTAATCAAATAGGGTGTTTGTCATGTGATTCAACAGGTGGCCACTGACTGTCTTGTTGTCCTTCTCAAGTTTTCCTTGCTCTTCAGCTTTTATTTTCGTCATAGATGGTTCTTTCGTCGTATTGGTTGTGCCGGAATCCGACACCAAGTCTGAAGGAGAGAAGTCTTCGAAGAGGACGTAGTCAACTTCGAGTTGTTCGAAGAAAGTTAAAAGCTTTTGAGAGCATCACTTATAGTTCTATCTATCAAGCAACTCTAGTTTGGACAGATCCGATAACAACCTCGGAGTGGAAGAAACCATTAAACCGTTTCCAGAGTGTTGGCTAATCAAGTTTGATGTCCAAAACTTCAACCTGGTAATCACCTACCACTTGCTCGAGGAAAATCCCAAAAGAAAAGAAAAACAAATATGCAATAACAAAGAAACAACAGACGCACATAAATTGTTCAACAAAATGTAAAAATGAAAATCAGAACAAAAGCAAAGAATTAAAGTATCGTAGATTGCGCTGTGGACGATCCACCGCCCAGAAAACGATTTAGGCCGACTTTATTGTGCTAGTCCCGCTGGCCAATCGTTTCCTAAGGTTAACGCAGCAATCAAGCAAAGTATGCACACTGCACTTCACTCAATTTTGAGACAAATAAACTAATGCTCAATAAAAAATAAGATGAATGAAGGCAATGGTATCTGTTCTCTCTACACTCTAAATATTTGGAACAAGGAAATATATAATCAAGAGGCGTTCCCACATCCTAGAGAAATCAGAGCACCAAAACGGAAAGAGACGTTGGCACTCAACAATGATTATTTCCACATTGGATTCTATTTACAATCCTCATTTTACTCTTTATAGCCACTATCTAAAATAATACTTAGAAATTTACCTTATATTTTTACCCTATATTTATATAGGAGGGCTACAAAAAGTAAACACCGATAAAAAATACGTAGGTCTTCAAGTAGCAGCCCACACACAGATAATAAAAATAGCCCATAACACAATTGAAGGAAAAAGCCCAAAATATCTAACTATTTCCAACACACCTCTCATCCGCCGGCCCGCCACCTTCTGCCCAGCCGTGACAGGTGTGTTGTGATTCAGCATTGCTCTGCCTCTGCATCTCTTCTTCTACTTAAGTTGTGATGTCATTTTGATGCTCTGCAATCAGAATTACTTCCATTGGATCCTCTGCTGGCTTATCTTGATTGTGTTGGGCTAGCTTAATTATTGATTCTTCAAAATTGAAAAAAAAATATAAAACTGAAGTCGGTTCAGCAATTTGTTTTTTTTTTTTTTTAGAATGGTTGAGCAATTTGTTAATCGGTCTAAAATCAGCAAATTTCGAGTCCTAGCGTAGTGGAACCAAAGAAACACTCTGAAAAAATACAACACGAAAATAAATGCTAAAACACTAAACCCTAAACCTCTCGTCGCCACTGCTTCTACTTTTCTCCCCTGGAAGTTTCATTTCCATTGTCTGTGACTGTGATAATAGCAAAATGGGGAAGAAAAAACAAAAGATAGTACTGCCACCGGATCTTCCCCCTGAAGTCCCTGATGAAGAAATTGAAGTTTCTGATGAGGATTTGCAGTTTGTCAACAAGCATTCTGATTATGCTCGTTTCATTTCCAAAATTGACACACCTTCCCTCACCAAGTAAGGGGCATTCTTTGTTGTTGATCAATTTTCCTCTTCAATATAAATTACACAATCTTGTTCTTATCTATCAAGTATTTTTTTTCTTTCTAAATGTCAGGCATGTTAGTCGAGTGGCTGATGCAAATGAAGGTGCTTTAGAATTATTATATGAGAAGAAGTTGAGAAAGAAATTGGAAAATAAAGAGTCAGAGGAGAATACATTGGAGGTTGATCTCATTGATGCGCTTCCATTGAAAACACCAGATGGAAAGTTATACTATAGAAGAGGTGTTTGTTTGTAAAGTATTTTTTCTATTTGATAAATGGATGAATTTAATATGTAGCAGTGACAGAATGCAAACTGGTTTTTCACAGTGCTGAAGGAGCCAAAAGAGGCTGAAGATGAGTCGAAAGTTGGCGAACTTATTAAGGACCCGGCTCTGGTGAAGTCAACAAAAGCAGAGAAACGTTTGAAGTTGAAGAAATTAAGGAAAGAGGCAAAAAAACAAGCTAAAGAAGAAGTGCAGCAAACTCCTCAGGCAGAAGTACTGGTGCGTGTCTTTATGAAAAATAATGTTCTGTCACAACTGGCCTGTGGTGTGGATTATTTGAATTAACAAATAAACTTGAGAAGAAAAACCAAATGTGTTGGTTAAAAATACATATTCATTCTTGTTTCATGTAAGATGCAGACTGGTGAGTTTACATGATAAACCTTACAATGCTATGAATTCCATATGATTGTCAAGTTTGACTACCATTATCTTATTCTTTTAGCCAAACAACAAATAAGATCAATGGAGTCTTGATAATGATGCAAGGTTTTTGTGTTTCATTCATGCTTGCTGATGCATTCACATAAGTTCTGGATTCATTTTCAGTATGCATGTTGTGTAGTTCTCCTTTTCTTTCTCACCTTTTTTCTTATAATATGCATGTTCTGAATTTTTTGAGTTTATTGATTACCTTATGTGTATTAACACTGCTAAAGCTTTGCTCTTCTGATTTTTAAACAACAATTCTCTTTGTTACTTGTAAAGAATCTCAATTGATTTGACTAGCAAATTTGACTTATTCACTTTATGAGATGACTACTTGCCTTGACTGCTTGGTATTAGAATAGCTGGTACGAACTGCTTCTGAATAGAAACTGCTGCACGTATTTAAGCAACCAGTAAGTGCATAACAGATTGCAACCAAATAGTGATAATAATAACGAGGCTTGAAAGTTTAGTATAAGTTGTTGCACCTTCTTCCATACCATAATCTATCTGTATTTCAGGACGAAGTGAAAAAAGATCTGACAGCTGAAGAAGCTAATGAGAAGAAAAAATATAAGTTTGCGGAGTTGGGTACGACTCTACTTGCTGATCCAGAGTCCAATATTAAGCTTTTAAAAGAGATGCTGGAGATTTCAAAGGATGGAGACAGTACCATTGTCATACTTGGGCTTAAATCCTTGTTGGCTGTCTTCAAAGACATCATTCCAGGGTGAGAATGTTGCATCAACTTCTATATTGTGCTTACTTTCTGTTTAAGCAAACAGTTCTTTAGCAACAGTATTTGTGTAGCATAGGTGTCACCCTTTTATTTTCAATTGGTGCAGCTACCGGATCAGGCTGCCTACTGAAAAGGAGCATGAGATGAAGGTTTCAAAGGATGTTAAGAAGATGAGATTTTATGAGTCCACGCTATTGTCAGCATACAAGGTTAGGTTTACAATCTTTAGTAGTATATTTTTTCCAGCCTGCAATAACTTACTCATTAGCTTTCTCATAAATTCTGCTAAATAAGTTCCGGCTTACCTCAAAATAATACTCTTGTGCTGACTGGATCTTTGTAACCATTTTCAGGCTTATGTTCAGAAGTTGGTAGCACTGCAACAACAGACTGTTTACCAACAGGTGGCCACCCGTTGCTTATGTACTTTGCTTTCAGCGGTGCCACACTTTAACTATCGTGAGAGCTTGCTGGCTGCTGTTGTGAAAGATATAAGCTCCCAAGATGATGTTGTAAGGTAGTTAGAGTTTATGAAATTTGTTTTTTTTTTTTTTTTGGATCGATATAGTTGCGTATATTTATAGTTGTTTCTTCCCAAAAAATGTGAAGTCTTAGGTCATTATATGGTTTTTGCTTGATGGTATTTTCCATATTTATCTTCCGTGCTTATTATTTGATTGCATGTAGTTTCTTTTATAGGTAATTTGTGTGAATTACTGCATTATTTTTCTATGAAATGGGTGGGATGTTCTACACATGACCAACCTGCTACAGAGCTTGCTGGTAATGATCGGATCAGCTAGTTAAGCAAATGCTGTTCTTCTTTGTCTTTTCAAATTGATGTTTAACGTCCTTCTAATGCGTGTTTAATTATATTTGTCTCGTGATATTGGAAAATGCTAAATTGCTTCTCTTTGTAAGACTTGCTCCATCTTTGTCTTATGATCACTTATTTCCTTCTATAACTTGCAACTACTTTGCCTGGTACTGACATGACTTGGTTCTTGATTTTGATAGAAAGCTTTGTTGCTCAACTATGAAGTCACTTTTCACTGATGAGGGCAAACATGGTGGTGAGGTTACTGTGGAAGCTGTTAGAAAGATCGCAGAACTTGTAAAAATTCACAACTGCCAACTGCATCCAGATTCAATAGAAGTAATAAGTTTCTCCCTTTTTGTTGAATTAATGTACCCTTGCTATCATATTTGTTGTTTATACTCTCTCTCTATATGTGTGTGTGTGTATTAACCCTGACTCCTAATTTAAAATGCCTGCAAACCAGAACAGTGAAGCACAGACAATTAACTAATATGATGCATACCAGCACACTTTGTTTGTGGCAATGTAATATCCTGCTATATGGATGTCTTTGCTGTTTGTTTTTTATTGATATAATTTTTTAACAGTTAGTTATGATTCATTGTGATGGATCTAATTGCCATTTAACCTTGTAGGTATTCTCGTCTCTGTCATTTGATGAGGATCTTGGAAAACCAGAAAGATCAGATATGGATAAAAAAGCCAAATACAAAAAATTTAAGAAGAGAAAAGGCTCGGATGAGCCAAATCAGATGCCTGACAATGACAGGAAGAAAACTAGGAAAGAGATGATGTTAAAGACTAGAGAGGAGGTATATATCTGACTTTCAAGTGTTTGGTGCTTGTTTGTTATGATATCTTTTACAATTGGAGACTTTCAGGTAAATGCAGACTACAAAGCTGTTTCATCTGATCAAGATCCCCAAGAGAGAAGAAAAATGCAGTCACAGACTCTCTCTGCTGTATTTCAGACATTCTTCCGCATCTTAAAACATACTGTACAGCCAAAGTAAGTATACTGTTTTAGGATGTGAAGATAATCAGCAGAGTTCAATATGGCACTTTGTAGTTATCTCAGTTATATTGAGCTGAATATGCAACTTAGTCTCCTTATCTTTAATGAAGTTTTCTGTAAACTGTACTGACCTTTACACTTCTAAGAGTGCCAAAAAGCTCTTTGTTTTTGGTGGAAAGTTTACTTTTGCTATTTGTTAGTTGCTGTGTGGTTAATTATTTTCTTTTATTTTTCTGTGCAAGTTAAAATGCTAAATGTGCGTGTGGATCTTGAGTCTTGTTATACTTGTTGGCTGTGTATCCTCAACTGATGAGCAGTAATGTCTCAGCAAGTATGGTATTGTGGGGCATCAGATCAGCAAAGAAACTGGATGCAAATGGAGTTCTATAAAACCTGTGATAATTGGCATCAATATATGATTTTTTCCACCGAAGATTTTCTTTTGATCTCTGTAGCTAAATTGTTTATTTGATTATTGTTCCTAGGCAATTACTGCCTCCCTTACGTCCATTTATCTTTTGTTGCTCAGATCAGAAGCCGTGCGTGGTGCATTTGGAAGTCATCCCCTACTCGATCCTTGTTTGAATGGAATTGGAAAGTTTGCTCATCTAATTGACTTGGATTTTATGGCTGATCTCATGCAGTGTCTGAGAAAACTTGCTGGGAATGGCAGTAAGTCAGGAGATTCTTCTGAGAATTCTTCGTGTCAGTTAACAGTGTCAGAACGATTACGCTGCTGTATTGCTGCTTTTAAAGTGATGAGGAACAATCTAGATGCTCTAAATGTTGATCTGCAGGAGTTTTTTATCCAGTTATACAATCTGATACTTGAATACCAGCCAGGAAGGTATTTGCATAGTAGCTCTGAAGAAAGCATATCCAAGATAAATATCATCAACATATCAGTTATAGAACAAGAAGTTTTTTTTTTTGTGTTTGCCTGCTTTGCTTTGTTGGTTTTCTTGTGATTTTTGTTCACTATGCCATGCAACGAAGAATGATCTTAGGTGAAACGGTATCAATTCAGTTTCAGCTGTCAGTCTATAATTTATTTGTCAAGTATGAAACTTCTCGTGATTGATCATCCTCAAGCATCTTTTTGTTAGTTCATTGTTTGTTATGTTAGTAAAGTATCACTTAATTAGATCTACTTTTGATGCCTTGCTTTTTCTCAAACATCATTTGAGTGTGTTGTTTGGCATCTTAGGATGGTCTAATGTGGAAGCCGATACAATATCGGCTGAAGTTTCATTGGTATAGTATGTAAAATTTGTTGTTTTCCAATGCTTTCTGGTGTATGTTTCCTATTCTCAGAACCCTTCCTTCTCTTTTGTCTTCTTATCTGGACTCGGAAAGTGAATTTTGAGGGGACACTTATTCGTTTGCTTGTATTTTCTACTTAATCTACAATTTTATTGTTTATTGAACTTCATCATTTGTTGCTGAACAGGGATGATGGGGAATTATTAGCTGAAGCCATGAAGATAATGCTGTGTGATGAAAGACAGCATGATATGCAAAGAGCTGCTGCATTTATAAAGCGATTGGCTACATTTTCATTGTGCTTTAGGCCAGCTGAGTCCATGGCTGGTCAGTTTTTAACTTTGAAAATCTGAACTATCACTTCTGAATACTGTTTCTATAATATGATTAGTTTTTTGGGAATGAATTGCAGCATTGGTCACTGTGAGGCATCTTCTGCAGAAGAATGCCAAATGCCGTAATCTGTTGGAAAACGATGCGGGAGGTGGATCTGTTGCCGGTGCCATTGCAGTAAGTCCCTATTTTCCTCCTCAACGGAAGTGCCTTCATGAATGAATGGAGATTGGGCTTTCGCTGAACTGCTGAAGTTTTTCACTTTAATGCCACCTCATTTAGATAATTCTTCCACAACTTCTTGCATTTCATTAATGCTGAATGATTTTCGTATAATTGCAGAAATTCCAACCTCAAGTGTTGGACCCTAACCTTTGTGGTGCACTAGCTTCAGTTCTTTGGGAGCTTAATCTTCTGATGAAACACTATCATCCAGCTGTTTCATCAATCGCGTCTACTATCTCAACCATGAACTCCTCCACAAACCAGGTTTTTCGTGTCCATGCCTCCCCGCAACAAGCTTATATGGAGTTGTTAAAGGAAAACGAGTCTTTTGCCGCACCCAGTGCCGTAAAAAGATCTACCAACCACAAAAGGAAGGGAAGCGATAGCGTGCCTGTCCAAGGATCAGAACTTAATTCTTCAGGTGAAATTGATGAGAATGCAGTTAGAAATAAACTTTCCAAGCACTTCTTGTTGCTTCGCGATATCCAAGAAAACGAGAGATTAAGATCGGAGATGGACCGCACAACACAGTCTCTAAATCTCTACGAGAAGTACAGGAAAGAGAAGAAGAGGAAGACTAGGTCAGATTAAGTGGTACTGTATTACGTAAATGTTGTGCAGTAGGCAGTTTTGTTAGTGTTCGATGCTTACTAGCTTTGCTGTATATCAAAACAGGTCTTATTTTTTTTTAGCTCCCCAGATTTTGGTACACCTATAAACAACTCTCAGATTTTTGGTCCGACAACACAAAATGAACTCTAGTTTTTGAGATTACAATGTGTGTTGTAGGTTTGATTGGGAAAGATTGTATTTCTTACACAAAGTAAAATGAAGGGGGATCTTATCACATGTTATCTTCTTACACTTGTCTCTCACATGTTTCTCTCCTATTCAGAATCCTACAATACGTAAAATACCTTGGCTTCTTCGAAAATGTTTGGATTGAATAATCAACATTTCATTCTCAAAGACAACCACACAAGATTTATTGCATGTGGGTGGAGCGTGAATCAAGGGAGAGAATAAGAGACAATTCGTGTCAGCTCATCCAAGACAAACGCGTCTCTACGGTTAATGATTGTGTTCGACAGTTGCATCTCGTTTTATTATCCTTAATTTTTTTTAATACAGCTTCGTTTCAGACCGATCTTGTTAATTATATATGTTGTCCCAAAATTCTAGGAGGCTTCCATTGATCCACAGATATGCCCCAAACGCGGAATTAAAGAGATTCCATTTCATTAATCATTGGTGAAATTAAATAGATATTTTTTTTTAAGTCTTTGGGATGATGCCAAGTATCTCAAGACCATAAATACGGAATGAGATTCAGTGTACCACATTTTATGTTCCACTTTGTGTCCCACTTTCAATTTTGTTTAATTTTTTATGTATATTTTCTTCAATTTCAACTTTATATGCTTTAGTTTAATTTTGTGATTATTAACTAGGGTTTATTCCATCAATTTAGGGTATATAATTATTTTTTATCATTTAATTTCACTTTTATTAGCTAATAATAGGTTGATAAATTCAAATTCATGGTATATACTTTTAAAAAAAATTAAATTTTTGAAATAAAACTTCAATATAATTCATAGTATTATAATAAATTTTATTTTTATAAAAAATATTTTTAAAATAATAGATATAAGCATGGGACACAATGGCACACATAAGATTGTGGGACACTGGATCTCATCTCCCATAAATACGACTTGACATTGTGTTTTATTAATAGAGTAAGTTCCTATAAATCAGTAATTAAGTAGATTTGATTTTGTGGTGGAGAGGGATTACCGTCTGAGTATGCGTTGTCGTGTAAGGTAGTACTAAGACGGCAATGTGACATATTCTACTACTGTTGCGTTTCCATTGATGGATAAATTTATCCATGAAAAAAGAAGGATAACAAAAATTTATGCCTTGAAATGTCTTTTTTCTTTTTCAACATTTGACACACAAAAAAGATGTTTACCATTTTTCCTTCTTTATTTTCACTTCAAGGATGAATAATATTATCCACTCCATTTTCAAGGCATAAATTTTTATTATCTTTTCTTTTCCATGGATAAATTTATTCATCAAAATAAATGCAGCCTACATGTAATTCTGGATTATTGAAATATTAAGTTCTAAATTATTTTTGTGGGGGATACATTGATTAAGTTACGGCATGCCTTGCTAAATTTAGGATGCAAAGACATTCTTGATTATCATCACCCAATTCATAATTGGAATCATTGGAGAAAGATTTAAGAATTAATGAACTTCGTCAAAATCTTAATGATGATATCGTATTAGAAAAAAAGTATGATGTATCAGTATGAGTTACTTCATGACTTTACAATATTACATCAAGTATCAATTTTCAATGGGAAAATGGTTAAAAAATGCATTTTACGGCTAATTTCCCATGTCTCAATAGCTTCACGTGGATCCACATGATCATACATAAATCTATGTGTCAATATATGAAACTAGCCTATTTCATATAGCAAAATTAAAATTTAGCCTATAGGATAAAAACATAAAATTTTAGCCAGTTTTTGGGTAAAAAGACTAAAATGCCCCTCCTTAAATAGTTGCTATTTCTCGCTTTCTCTCTCTGCGCTCTCTCACTTCTCTCGCGCTCTCTCTCTCCCCTACCTCCCTCCCTCCTTCTTTCTCTCCTCCGGCGAAGCGCCGCCGCCCCAGCCTCGTCGTCTCCGCCCATAGCGGCGCCGAAAACAACGCCGCCCATCCAGATTCTAGCGGCGCATCTAATCCCGACGGTGGTGGCTTGTGGTCGTGGCACCGCCGGGGTTCCAGGTCTCTCTCTCTCTCTTTAAATCGTCCGCCGTCGTGCCACCTCCAACGCCGCGTCGCCGATCCCCTCGCTGCTGCTGCCGTCGGCTTTCTCTCTTGTTGCCGTCGACAGATCTGGACATTTTGGAGCTCGATTTTGCGTCCGCCGCCTCCTCCAACTTCGAATCTCCGTAGCGCCACCTCCTCCGACGACAGACTGCTCGATCTCTCTCTCCCTCTACGCTGCAACAGTCGCCGCCAGCTTCCTTCAATTTCAGCCAACACCGCTGCTCCGCCGCGGGATGGATGATGTCGGCAATGAGATCCGGCTGCAGGGGGACCATCGAGCTCGAAAGGCGCAGTGCAGTGGCCAGCGGAGGAGCGGCGAGCGCGTGGAAAGGCCAATGCAGCGTGCTCAGAGGCGGCGCGTTTTCCCAGGCAAAAAAACCCTAGTTCCATAACTGAGTAATTTTGGGGATTTTTGTTTTAATTCCTTGAAAAAAAGTTTAGATCTGATATGTCTGCTAATGATTTTCGTTCTAAGATCTGTTGAGATTGTTGATTCGAAGGAATTGTTGTATTTTAATTGTAGATTGAATTGATTCGAATAATATTTTGTTGTATTTTGATTGTTGATTTAGAGGAATTGATGTATTTTGATGGTAGATTGAGTTGTTGTATTTTGGTGTTGTACAACAATTTGATTGAGCTGTATAATTATTTTTTTAATGTTCTTAAATTCACAACCAAATTTATGAATTCACATAAGCTTAATGTTTTTGAATTCACGACCACATCTATGAATTCACAACTTAATATTCTTGAATTCACAATCAGATCTATTAATTCACAACTAAAACTCGAATTCACAATCAAAATAAATTTTAGTTTTAGTTGTGAATTCAAACTTTAAAAACTCAAATTCACAACTACTTGAATTCACAATCAAAATAAATTCTAGTTGTGAATTAAATTCTGATTGTGAATTTTACTGATTGTGAATTCACAACCAACATAAATCTGGTTGTGAATTAAATTTTGGTTGTGAATTCGTTTGTTGTGAATTCACAACCAAAAAATTCTAGTTGTGAATTAATTTTTTGTTGTGAATTAAAATTTGGCTGTGAATTCGACTAGTTGTGAATTCACAAACAAAAAATTCTGGTTGTGAATTCTCAATTCACAACCAGTGTGAATTCACAACCAAAAAATTTTGGTTGTGAATTCACACTGGTTGTGAATTGCGGGATTTTTTAAAGGGGTGGTGTAAAGTGGCCATTTTTTTAATTTTTAATGTGGAAGGGTATTTTGGTAACAGTGGCCATTTTTTTATGTTTTTATTTCATAGGCTAGATTTTAATTTTACAATATGAAAGTGGCCATTTTCAAAATCCACTCTAAATCTATTACTAATATCAGAAATAATTCCTATAAATCGCTTTGTTGATCGAGGTTAATTATATTATAATTACTAAAAGTTAAACAAATAAAAAAAATAAAAGATATCATGTGACATATATAGCTCCATTCCAAATTCCAACCGCCCAGCCAACATTTGGAATAACTAATACTCTCTCTGTCCCAATTAATTTGATTCATATTTCTTTTTGAGCTATTACAGCTAACTTGAGTTAATTCCTTACATATAAATAATTAGGAAAAAATTAAGCAATATTATTTCATTAATAAATCCTACAATTAATTGGGTTGGGCCCACATACCATGAAACCCTAATGTTGGTTAGTCTCTCTCTCTCTTTTTTGTTCTGGAGCCCTTATTCCCTAAATTCTCTCTCTCTCTCTCTATGGCAATTTGTTGAAACCTTGCCACCCTCTTCCTCTCTCCCCCTTTCCCCTCTCCCCACTACGATGACTGATGGGAGCGGTGGGCTCGTCGGCGACTTCCTCCATCGCCACCTCCCCTCACCGCCATTGATTTACATGCATTTTAACTCCTATGATATGTCAATCTAGTGCTTTATTTAGTATTTTACTAGTTAAAGTTGAGTTGTCTAGCTTTGAGTTTGCTTATTTTGTGGAATAGACTACTCGTCCGTATTTGTGTTGTTTTTACAGATGTTAGGACTCGTTTTGGGAAGATTTTGATGTTATTTGAGAAGAGTTCATGAAAATACGAGTTCGTGGGTGCAAATGGAGCTCTAATCGAATGTCGGATGAGGGAGAACGGACATCGGGAAGTTCGCGTGTCGCGAACACACGCGGCCGCATGCCTAACCGCGCCTCACGGAGGTCCCGCAGGCAAGGGCCGCGACCACGGGGCAATGTAGAACTTTCGAGCAGACAGCGCATGCCAAGGCCGCGACCACGTGTCCTGACCATAAAAAATATTTTTAAAATAATAGATATAAGCATGGGACACAATGGCACACATAAGATTGTGGGACACTGGATCTCATCTCCCATAAATACGACTTGACATTGTGTTTTATTAATAGAGTAAGTTCCTATAAATCAGTAATTAAGTAGATTTGATTTTGTGGTGGAGAGGGATTACCGTCTGAGTATGCGTTGTCGTGTAAGGTAGTACTAAGACGGCAATGTGACATATTCTACTACTGTTGCGTTTCCATTGATGGATAAATTTATCCATGAAAAAAGAAGGATAACAAAAATTTATGCCTTGAAATGTCTTTTTTCTTTTTCAACATTTGACACACAAAAAAGATGTTTACCATTTTTCCTTCTTTATTTTCACTTCAAGGATGAATAATATTATCCACTCCATTTTCAAGGCATAAATTTTTATTATCTTTTCTTTTCCATGGATAAATTTATTCATCAAAATAAATGCAGCCTACATGTAATTCTGGATTATTGAAATATTAAGTTCTAAATTATTTTTGTGGGGGATACATTGATTAAGTTACGGCATGCCTTGCTAAATTTAGGATGCAAAGACATTCTTGATTATCATCACCCAATTCATAATTGGAATCATTGGAGAAAGATTTAAGAATTAATGAACTTCGTCAAAATCTTAATGATGATATCGTATTAGAAAAAAAGTATGATGTATGAGTTACTTCATGACTTTACAATATTACATCAAGTATCAATTTTCAATGGGAAAATGGTTAAAAAATGCATTTTACGGCTAATTTCCCATGTCTCAATAGCTTCACGTGGATCCACATGATCATACATAAATCTATTACTAATATCATAAATAATTCCTATAAATCGCTTTGTTGATCGAGGTTAATTATATTATAATTACTAAAAGTTAAACAAATAAAAAAAATAAAAGATATCATGTGACATATATAGCTCCATTCCAAATTCCAACCGCCCAGCCAACATTTGGAATAACTAATACTCTCTCTGTCCCAATTAATTTGATTCATATTTCTTTTTGAGCTATTACAGCTAACTTGAGTTAATTCCTTACATATAAATAATTAGGAAAAAATTAAGCAATATTATTTCATTAATAAATCCTACAATTAATTGGGTTGGGCCCACATACCATGAAACCCTAATGTTGGTTAGTCTCTCTCTCTTTTTTTTGTTCTGGAGCCCTTATTCCCTAAATTCTCTCTCTCTCTCTCTATGGCAATTTGTTGAAACCTTGCCACCCTCTTCCTCTCTCCCCCTTTCCCCTCTCCCCACTACGATGACTGATGGGAGCGGTGGGCTCGTCGGCGACTTCCTCCATCGCCACCTCCCCTCACCGCCATTGATTTACATGCATTTTAACTCCTATGATATGTCAATCTAGTGCTTTATTTAGTATTTTACTAGTTAAAGTTGAGTTGTCTAGCTTTGAGTTTGCTTATTTTGTGGAATAGACTGCTCGTCCGTATTTGTGTTGTTTTTACAGATGTTAGGACTCGTTTTGGGAAGATTTTGATGTTATTTGAGAAGAGTTCATGAAAATACGAGTTCGTGGGTGCAAATGGAGCTCTAATCGAATGTCGGATGAGGGAGAACGGACATCGGGAAGTTCGCGTGTCGCGAACACACGCGGCCGCATGCCTAACCGCGCCTCACGGAGGTCCCGCAGGCAAGGGCCGCGACCACGGGGCAATGTAGAACTTTCGAGCAGACAGCGCATGCCAAGGCCGCGACCACGTGTCCTGACCGCGGTCCAGCCCACGGCCGCGGGTCCTGACCGCGGGTCCACCGCCTTTTCAAGCCCAAGTCCGGATTTTTCAGCTAAAACACGATTTTTGGAGTGGAAAAAGAGTCAGAAGACCTAGGGCATATAAAATAACCTCAAAACACTTTTGAACGAGACTTCATACTTTTATTTTATTTTCTGGAGAGCTGCAGAGACAGACGGAGAAGACCTCAAGAGCAAGAACGGAAGATTCACATATTTTTCCACAGTTTATTTGTTGAATGTTTATTTATTTTCTTGAGATTCTAGTTCATATGTCTATGTGTGGCTAGATCATTTTTATCCTAGGGTTTAGGAAGTAAACAGATTTATATTCTCGACAGTTTTTTATTCAATTTATCAAGTTTATTTTTCTTTTTATGTTCTTGTGCCTGTTGTTTGCTTAATTGATTGGCCACCAATTTAGCGTAATCTTAGGTTTTAATTTGATATCGGGAGATGATAATCATTACCTGAACGAAGAACATAGACCATACTTGTTGATATTCGAGAGAGAGTTGACATAAGTGTGAGGACATTAATCCTATGAACTATTTGGAGTTGCATGTTTAAGAGTGATTCGAGAACGGTAGCCTTACATGTAATCAACTGTTTGTATGCCATGAGAGTGAGTATAGACTAGCATTGAGATTGTCTTAGGAAAATTTATCTTGGTTTATTGAATCGAATCTATTTGATATCTGAATATGTTGAAACATTTACCTTGGGATAATTTACTTCCATTAGTTTTTTTCCCGGCAGCTTGAATTGTTTTATTTTCCAGTTATTTATTTTCTTTGCATTAAAACACAAACTCATCTTTTATTGTTTTTCAGATAGAGAATAGCAATTTAGAATAGTAATTAGTTTTAATCAGTCTCTGTGGATTCGACCTTGCTTGCCTATACACAATTGCACCCGTGCACTTGTGCCATGTAAATAAATAAGCGAACAAGCCACCATTAGCACCGATCCATACTGGATCCGCGGTGGTCTTCAACCATTCACCCTTGGAGATGTATCCGATGTTGACGAGGATTCTGACCTCGGTGGTGGGCTCACCGACGATGTAGAGGAAGGAAAGGCAAATGAGACCCAGGTTGAGGAATCTCAATCTTTGACTTTCCCCCTATTTACTTTCCTTGAAAGATGATGATAGAAGAATGGGCGAAGTGTGTTGCAACTACTGAGAAATCGTGTGAGGATAAAAAAAGAAATGGAAATTGATCCATGATGAGGTCCATTCATTCTCTGATGATCATTTTATTACTAGTTGCATTCCATTGCATTATCATGTTATTTCTTTACAAAAAATTGAAACCTTTATGTCTATCTCTAAAACATAATCTATGTTGAGGTCCAAAAGCTATATTTCATTAGCATAAACATACAAAAACCTATATGATGCACTAATATCCTTCAATCATGTCTAATCCAAGTTGTTGAGCTAGCTCTGTCATGCCCTTGTTGTTGCCCATTTCGTTGAGATAGTTGATGCACTGCATTGCTAATTCCATGAGCACTTTCAAGTTTTGTTGTAGTTGATTTGATATTCTAAATGCACTTTTTTGCCATGTGTGGAATTTTGTAGCAATTTTGGCGCTTAAACTTCATCATCTCAATCATGTATCCAAGTAGATTGAGAAAAACATTGTTAAGTGTAATATGTGATAGTCTTTCAAACGAATCAACAACTTCCTTTAGAAGTTCATCCACTATGTTGCGTGCAGTCTCTACTTGTAGGGATTGGATGGCTCTAAACCATCCCAAATCATTGACACTACAATCTAGGAAATTTAGGAGTTGTTGTGTTAATATAATGTGAATCCTGATGAATTGAAATTCTGAAATAAATGCATTGGTGCTGAACTGAAATTCTGCATTAAATGCATTGCTAATGATCTGAAATTGTGAAGTAAATGCATTGGTTATGATCTAAAATTGTGAATTAAATGCATTGGTGTTGAACTGAAATTGTGAATAAATGTATATGTGATGACAACCATACTTTGATGATTAAACAATCTTCAATCACATATTTTGTGATGGATTCAATTGTCTTGGTTTCAAGAGTGTCTACTTGCATGTTCTTGCTATTCTTCTTTGCTGGTACTTGCATTGTGAAATGAACAATGCCATTTTTCCACCAAGCAATATTTTTCCATTATCTACAATTAATGGTCTTAAGACAACATACATGATCATAATTTTTTAGATGAATTTCTTGCTTTACATGTCCTATGCATTCATACTTTACATGTCCTATGTGGCTCGGGCTCTTCGGGTGCTAAGTAGAATTTGTGTGAACATCGAGTAATATAAAATTATTTCTCATCGATATGCATTATTTTGTACATATTCATAAACTTGATTTTGTAGACAATCCTGTTCAATTCCAAGGATTTGAGAGAGAATCTCAACCTTAACAACTTGTTTGGAGCTTATAATTCAAGTTTTATGGTAGATGACAGATGTGTTTGCACCCATCTTCCTACGGTGCTTTTACTCTATCTTAATCCACTTGCTGATTTCCTAATCGTGCTTCTATTCGTATATTTTGGATTTGAAAGTAAAGAGGTGAACTATCATTTCCTTGTGTTATTAATCTTACCACTAACAAGATGAATGACATCCTCATTTGCTTGTTGTTTCTTCGCAATTGCCCACAATTGAGTAATGCTCGACCGAGAGATGGAGAATTTCAGTTGGGTTTTCAAAACAGCTTGCCTCGATGTTGATTTCTATCGATGCAACCTTCAAGGATGAATTGGACGCATTGATTTCGTTTCTCAGTCAAAAGATCTTTTCTCATCATTTTTGTTCACTCTTGTCTTGTGGTTGCACCAGATCAAATTTTGTACTTATTTATAGAGCTTTTCTTTTCTGTTGTTATTTTTAGCTTTGTAGTCTTTGGTGGGAACTTGAAATATTTTGCCTTAAAAATGTAGAGGCAAAATTGAATTCTATCGTTTCTTGGATTGTGGAACTAGAACTTTGGTTTTGATATGTGAAATGCACTTTTGTGAATTTCAGCCATGAGAAGCCTGAAATTTAAGTTTCCGAATTTTAGATTGTTTTTCTATTGTTTCAGTTTTAGATAAAAAAAATTAAATTAGTTAGAAATAAAACAAAATTATTATTTAAATTTATTTAATTAATTATAATAAAATTATAATTATTTAGTTTATAAAAAAGAAAATTAAATAAAAAGGGAATAAATATAAATAAATAAATAAGCATTTAATTATTTATTCACTACACAAAATATTAAATACTAATTTTTTAAATTTCGTATTTTTTAAAAAATGAATCAAGTTAATTGGAGTATTATTTTCGAAGATGATACGAAAATCGTATAAAAACAAAATTATCCAGGCTGTCAGTTTGAGGTATCATTTTCAGTCGTAGGTGGGTCTAAATTTAACTTTAATAATTTATGGTTTGATTTGCTCCAAATCAATTGATTGATTAATTAGTTAATTACAATCCAATATCATGTGGGTCATCCTCTAAAAAAGCTGTTTGCATATGAAGACGATTCGTTGCACCACTTGGCATGTTATGTTGTAGATAATATTTTACTTTTTATTTCTCAATTTTTTAAAGTTACAAAGTACAATCGAACAGTCACATTCTTCTGTTTAATTAATTTAAGAGAAAATGGTCAAATACATGCAAATAATCTTTTAATACATTTTTAGATACAGATAAATTCGTAATATTGTAATTGGTGTCATGCATATTCCTCATTTACTATTTTCATTTTCCAAACTAGTTGGGCCAATCTGTATATCTATATACTCCCTCCGTCTCACAAAAACATGAACGTTTTTCCATTTTGGGGTGTCTCACAAAAACATGAACATTTCCATTTTAGTACATCATGGCCCACCACTACTTTTCCTTAATTAATTCATTACTCTCACAACACCTTTTAAAGTGGGATCCATTTTTCACTTACTTTAACTCTCAACTAACATTTCTTAAAACCTGTGCATTTATCATTGTTCATGTTTTTGTGAAACAGAGGGAGTATAATATAAAGAAGCAGTATAACAGTAAAAATTTACCTACAAATTTTGAAAATCAATTTTTATTTCTAACTACTTAGGCCTATTTTTCAGCTAACTCAATCTTATCACACTTATTTCATATTCCACTCTAAAAATTTAACTAATTACAAGAATGGTTCAGAAATAAAACATCGAATATCAAAATCTACATACATCAAAACTTACCGGCGTGATTTCGATTGTCGTCTCAGTCGTCGTGTCGCGGAAATGGATGGCGAGAGAAAAGGGCTGGAGAGAGATTAAGTTAAAACCAGATTCAAGATTGAATTTTGGATTTGTGTAGGAGAACGAATGAACTATGAAGAGAAAAAATATGTAATTTCTATGGCTAGATGATTTTTGGCAGAAATTCAGAAACTTTCCTTTAGTTATGGTGGAAGCATATCTATCAGAGAAGGGATAAGATATCCAAGCCGATGGGCCAAGCCGAGATTTCATATGCAGATGTATGATATTTATTTATAATTAAAACTACATCATTTTGTTTGTGGGACATGGAGGGGGACACATAAACTGGTACCTGATAAACATGCATTTTTACCTCTTGGTGTGTCATTTTTTATGTTTAGTTATGAGGATTTTGTGTATTTGATGATTTATTTGAGCTTGTATTGGTTTATGGTCAAGAACTTGTCACTTGCTTGTTGTTTGAACGAATTTTCAAAAATAATGAAGCAGAATTTGGAAGAATTGGCTGAAATACAAGTTGTAGTTCGTCTCGATAGGAGTTCGTGAGCGCAAACGGATCGTAAATCGGAGTTCGGACGAAGGAGAACGAGCCAAAACAAAATTGATGCGCAAAGTGTCAAAACTCGCGCGGCCGCATGCCACGGCCGCGCGACGGAGCAGAATTTGCTGGAAGACCGCGCGGTCCAGGCGCGCGGCCGCGCAAGTCGCCGAGTTTTCGCCCAAAAGTCCGTTTTTCAGCCTTTTACGCGATTTTTGGGTATTTTTGAGTCCTACTTGACCTAGGGCATATAAATACTCCCCAAGAACTTATTTCTAAAGAGCTTTTATCACCATCTATCATATTTTACTTTTCCTGAGAGCTGTGAGAGACGGAGAACGGAGCAAGAGCAAGATTGAAGATTCTCAACTATACTACGATTTTATTGTTGAATGCTTATTTGTATTTTTGAGATATTGATTTTTAGTCATATGTCTATGTGTGGCTAGAATCCCTTTTTTTCCCAGGGTTTAGGGAGTAAATATGTTTTGAATTTCTGACTGTTTGATTCAATTAATTGGATTGTTATTCCTTTCTATGTTCTTGTTTTAATTGTTTGCTTTATTGATTGGCCACCAATTTAGCATAATCATAGGTTTTAATTTGAGATCGGGAGATGATGATTATTACCTGAACTAAGAACACAGAACACATTTATTTTAATTTTAAAGGGAATTGATAACTCTGAGGGCGTTAATCCTAGGAACTTTTAGGAGTTACATGTTAGAAGTGCGATCCAGGGATGGTAGCCTTGCATGTAATCAACGGTTTGTATGCCACGGGAGTGGGTATGGACTAGTTTAGAGATTGCCTTAGGAATCATCTTAATAATTGAATTGAACATGTTAGTTAGGAGAATCTGTTGAAACCTTTGCCTTGAGAAATCTTCTCTTATCTGTTTCTCTGTTTCGCAGCTTGATTTATTTTATTTCCAGTGTTTATTTATTTATTTAGTTTAAAAACAAAACTCTCAATTTCGTTTGTCCAAATAGAGTAGAATAATCTAGGATAGGCATTGATAATAATTAGTCTCTGTGGAATACGATCTTGCTTGCTACTGTACACAATTGCACCCGTACATTTGCGGCGTGTCAAATAAAATAGCGAACAAGTTTTTTGGCGCCGTTGCCGGGGACTGATTATTTATCAGTACTATCTGTAGATTGTTTGAGACTAATCTGGATTTTTTTTTATGTTCTTTATTTTTCTTTTGGTTCTTATTTTTGGTTCTGGAGTTTTTCCAGGTAGTGCACGAGCAGCTATGGAGATTTTTGATAGCGTAGGCACTACATGCTATCAATGGCCAGCCGAGAGGGTATATTTGGAGATAGGGGTGAGCAAAAAATCCGAAACCGAATAGCCGAACCGATCCAAACCGAAATTTTAAAATATGGTTCGGTTTTTCGGTTCGGTTCGGTTTTTTTTTCCATAAAATTTCGGTTTTTCGGTTCGGTTCGGTTCGGATTTTTTAAAACCGAACAAAACCGAAAAACCGAATTATATTTATAATATATATATAAATATATATATAATATTTTAATTATAATTTTATAATATCTAACTTCTAATATTTTTTTAATCTTATAGTTTTTTTTTGGAATTTTCGGTTTTTTTTTTCGAAAATTTCGGTTTTTTCGGTTTTTTCGAAAATTTCGGTTTTCTTCGGATTAATTCGGTTTTTCGGTTCGGTTCGGTTTTAATTATAAAAATTTCGGTTAATTCGGTTCGGTTTGTTCGGTTAATTCGGTTCGGTTCGTTTTTTTTAAAACCGAACTAAAATATGGTTTGGTTTGGTTTTAGCAAAAACCGAACCATATAACCGAATGCTCACCCCTATTTGGAGAATGTTTCTGCCACCACAAATTCTGATTCAGTTACTTTGTTAGCCACTCAAATCGCTGCATTGTCTTCCAAGATAAATACTTTGAGTATTGCTAAGATGGAGTCAGCTGTGAAAAATCCGATGATGATGGAAGAGGCAAATTTTGTCAGCAATTGGAATTTCAGGAATTTTCAGCAGGGTGGATTTCAAAGAGTACAGCAGGGAAACAATCAGAGTTGGCAACAACTCTATCATGGAGGGCGTTAATCCTAGGAACTTTTAGGAGTTACATGTTAGAAGTGCGATCCAGGGATGGTAGCCTTGCATGTAATCAACGGTTTGTATGCCACGGGAATGGGTATGGACTAGTTTAGAGATTGCCTTAGGAATCATCTTAATAATTGAATTGAACATGTTAGTTAGGAGAATCTGTTGAAACCTTTGCCTTGGGAAATCTTCTCTTATCTGTTTCTCTGTTTCGCAGCTTGATTTATTTTATTTCCAGTGTTTATTTATTTATTTAGTTTAAAAACAAAACTCTCAATTTCGTTTGTCCAGATAGAGTAGAATAATCTAGGATAGGCATTGATAATAATTAGTCTCTGTGGAATACGACCTTGCTTGCTACTGTACACAATTGCACCCGTACACTTGCGGCGTGTCAAATAAAATAGCGAACAAGTTTTTGGCGCCGTTGCCGGGGAGTCATCAATGAGGAGAAGAAGCCTAATTTGGAAGAGTTGCTGATGAAATTTATCTCGAAGTCGGATGAGAGGATGGAGAAGCTTGAGTCTACCACTGCTGCTTTAGGGACTCAGATGAAGGTATTTGAGACTCAGATGACTCAAATTACCACTTCTATTAGCAATCTATATCAGTCGGGCCAATTCTCAAGCAATACCGTGGTGAGTCCAAAAGAGCAGTGTATGACCATTGAGCTCGAAAGTGATACATCATATGAAGAGCCTCAAGAGATGGAAGAAGAGCAAGAAGTTCTGAAAGTTGAGATGAGCTTGAAGGATGAAAATTTTAAAAGTGTTGAAGAGCGCAATGTCCTAAATGTAGTCGACACTTGCATCGACCAAGGGAAATCATTGAAGGCTTGTCTCTTTAGCTTTTATCTTACTCCATCTTTTGATTTTAATTTTGATTCATCTGATGAACACTTTTTGGAGTGTGGTAGTACTTTTGATTGTTCACAGGATGGCCATAGTTTTCAAGAAATTTTGAAGGTTGAAAAACCACCTTATCATTGGTTCGCAACAGATGATGTACTCAAATTTGATGAAAAGTGGCCACCACCTACACCTGCTGGATCGTCGAGCTAACGACGTTAAAAATAGCGCATATTGGGAGGCAACCCAATCTTGGTTAGTTCGTTTCTTTTTGTTTGTTAGTTTGTTTTTGTGCCCCATAAATCCTTTCCAAACTTATTCTCATTGATGGTGAATAAGTTTGGGGGGGATGTGTCTTCGTGGGTGCACTTTTTATTTTGGTTGTTCTTGTTTGTTCTGTCGTTGAGTTTTCTTAGTCTTGCTTTGGTAGTTCTCTTTGTGATGTACCTTGATGATGATGTGAGATGTGTAGAGTTTTGTTGGATAATTGGCTTATGATGATTTCTGCTTTAAAATTGTGAAATTGCATGCATTTGTGTTGATATTGTTGTGATTATTGAGCATGATTGATGAATGATAAGTGTGGTCTCTATGTGTTTGCAATCAATGAAATAAGCTGTGAGATTTGAGCCTTGACTGTCACCATTTTACAGTCTTATTTCTTATTCTTGAGTGATTGTTCGAGCATGCATGTTTCTCACTAGAACTTGTCTTGGTTTCTCCCTCGAGGTCACATAGTGTGATTAATAACTTTGAGATGATAGAAGGCCATCTTTGCTAGCCTATTTATCCCTTATTTGTCCTATATCTTTATATGATCCTAGTTCACCCCCTTTGAGCCTTATTTTTCCATATTCTTTGATTTAGCTATGGGTGGAAGCTTGGAGACTATTTGATGGGAGATAATTGGGTTGTGGAGATGAATGATCATGAGTTATGTTTTGTGGTTTAAAATTGAAAATCCTAGTACCCTACAAGTTGTTGAAAAAAAAATTTGAAAAAATGGGTACATAGGATGCATTAGAGAGACATAATGTTATGAGAAATAATTGATGAGTTGTGATGGTTTTTGTATTGAAAATTTTGGTTTTATGGGAGGTGGAGGATTGCGTTGAGTAAGAATGTTATAAGGTTGGTGATTGTGCTACATTGAGAGTATCTATTAGTCACTTAGCCAAATATATCATACCCTACCAAAGAGCCTACATTACAACCCTCAATAAAGCCCTTTTTGATCTTGGTTATAGGAGCACACATTGAGTGGTGGAGAGGTGAGACGATTGAGAAGCATATGGTTGAGTACTTGTTCTGCTTGAACTTAGCGTATACACGTCCATGTTAATTGATACACTTGAGAGTTGAGAGTTCTTATATTCTATATCTTTTTGGCGAGATTGCAAGTCATTGAGACCATAATTTGAAGTTTGTCATGATTGTGATATCTTGATAATAGGAGATACAAATGCATGTTGTTATTTTTGTTGACAAATCTGAAACCACAATGTTATCTTCTTTTCTCTGCGCTCTTGTTGATTCATTCTTGGTTCATCTTTGTTTTGTCCGAGGACGGACAATAGTTCAAGTTTGGGGGTTTGATAAACATGCATTTTTACCTCTTGGTGTGTCATTTTTGATATTTAGTTATGAGGATTTTGTGTGTTTGATGATTTATTTGAGCTTGTATTGGTTTATGGTCAAGAACTTGTCACTTGCTTGTTGTTTGAACGAATTTTCAGAAATAATGAAGCAGAATTTGGAAGAATTGGATGAAATACAAGTTGTAGTTCGTCTCGATAGGAGTTCGTGAGCGCAAACGGATCGTAAATCAGAGTTCGGACGAAGGAGAACGAGCCAAAACAAAATTGCTGCGCAAAGTGTCAGAGCTCGCGCGGCCGCATGCCACGGCCGCGCGACAGAGCAGAATTTGCTGGAAGACCGCGCGGCCGCGCGAGTCGCCGAGTTTTCGCCCAAAAGTCCGTTTTTCAGCCTTTTACGCGATTTTTGGGTATTTTTTAGTCCTACTTGACCTAGGGCATATAAATACTCCCCAAGAACTTATTTCTAAAGAGCTTTTATCACCATCTATCATATTTTACTTTTCCTGAGAGCTGTGAGAGACGGAGAACGGAGCAAGAGCAAGATTGGAGATTCTCAACTATACTACGGTTTTATTGTTGAATGCTTATTTGTATTTTTGAGATATTGATTTTTAGTCATATGTCTATGTGTGGCTAGAATCCTTTTTTTTCCCAGGGTTTAGGGAGTAAATATGGTTTGAATTTCTGACTGTTTGATTCAATTAATTGGATTGTTATTCCTTTCTATGTTCTTGTTTTAATTGTTTGCTTTATTGATTGGCCACCAATTTAGCATAATCATAGGTTTTAATTTGAGATCGGGAGATGATGATTATTACCTGAACTAAGAACACAGAACACATTTATTTTAATTTTAAAGGGAATTGATAACTGTGAGGGCGTTAATCCTAGGAACTTTTAGGAGTTACATGTTAGAAGTGCGATCCAGGGATGGTAGCCTTGCATGTAATCAACGGTTTGTATGCCATGGGAGTGTGTATGGACTAGTTTAGAGATTGCCTTAGGAATCATCTTAATAATTGAATTGAACATGTTAGTTAGGAGAATCTGTTGAAACCTTTGCCTTGGGAAATCTTCTCTTATCTGTTTCTCTGTTTGGCAGCTTGATTTATTTTCTTTCCAGTGTTTATTTATTTATTTAGTTTAAAAACAAAACTCTCAATTTCGTTTGTCTAGATATAGTAGAATAATCTGGGATAGACATTGATAATAATTAGTCTCTGTGGAATACGATCTTGCTTGCTACTGTACACAATTGCACCCGTACACTTGCGGCGTGTCAAATAAAATAGCGAACAGTACCCTGGATCTGATTTGTCTCTATACCCCTATTTCATTTTTGTTATTTTCGTTTTCTTCTTTTTTCCTTCTAAAATTTGTAATTTAACAATGACAAAATATTCAATACATGTTAAATTAAAAATCATGATAAGAGCTTTAATTTAATATTATATTATATTTGAAATAGAGTTAAATATTATAGAATTAAAAGTCTTAAACTTATATTATTTTTATCTATTGATTTTATTTATTTATTTATTTATGTGTTTTTTATATTTAATTTTATATTTTTGTTATTAAATTTGCTTTGTTCTCATTTTTTTCTTAATTTTATTTTATTTCTTTATCACGAAAATCTGACAAAAAATATCTACATTTATATAATACTAAAAACACAGTTTTTACAATAATATATTTCCACCAATTTATATAACATTTTTTCACCCATTTTTTTCTTCTTTCGCTTCTCTTTTTTTGTATTTTGATTATGTTTAAAAATTGTCATAAAATGATCTTTAATGTGGAAAATCATCAAAAATGAATTTGAAACTAATAATTTATGGTAAGTTATAGTTTTAAGGAAAAAGCCTTTTTACCTTCCCTCATAAAAACTAAAACTAATATTTTTTCTTCTCATCTCTCCTAAATTTAACATATGATTTTTTTGTCTCTTTGCTTCTCTTTCTGTATTAAACTTATTTACTTTTCTAATTTTTTTATTTACATAGCAATCTTTATATTTTTTTGGTTTACACATATTTTCTTAATTATAGTATTATTTTTTTAGTGCGATTAAGGATAAGGGGATTACATTGGTTCGTTTAAGAACTCTTTAATTTTAAGAATAAAATTTGTAGATGTATAATTTGTTATATGGATTAGCAACAATATTAATTCTTTTAAAATATAACCTAGAAACCATTTTCAATCTTTAGATCATTTTAATTTATCACTTTATATGATGAATTCAAGTTCTTGGGTTCGAATTTCATAGGAAGCGAAAATTTAATTTATTTTTCGAAATTCAAATATTTACACATCAAATTTAAACGTATTCTACATAAAATTAAGAATAATTCAGTTCAGAGGTCCATAGTTTATATTTTAAGAAGGTTTTGTGGTGTAACCCCTCTTATTAGTTATATATCTGAAAAATAGAATTTGATTTATATATCTGAAAAAATACATTTTCAAATTCTATTTAAAGTTTAGTTATGTTTGTGTAAGAATTATTAATTTATATAAAGTTATTTGTCTATATTTTCTTAATTATATTTAGTATTAGTTGATATTTGTATATATTAAAAATCTCATATTGTGTTTTTTGTCGTAATTTTACTTTTTTCTTTATAAATTTAATTTATTACTATATGTTACTCATTAAATTGATAATATTGTTGATATACATACTGTAAATAAAATAATATTTAAAATTAACATATATTTATTTTTGGTTGTCAATTAATCACTTCATACATAACGATATTTTGACAATTTTGTATATTTTGTTTTAAAATTATAAAGTATGATATGGTCCGTGCATCGTACGGGAGGACATACTAGTTATAACATTAAAGGCTTACTCACTTCGTTCACCAAGTATTTTCTTAATTTTCTATTTTCATTGTTCATATGTAATATATTTCTAATATATTTTTAGAATTAATTCCACTATTATATTTACATTTCTCACATATATTACGTATATTGATACTAATGAATCCACTATTTTTAAAAATAACCACATTAAGTATCAATCACTTTTTTTAATTTGTGGAACTCTTTCTCCGCTCATTAAATACAAGACTTTCTTTTCTTAAAATACGTATTCACTCTCCTTAGAAAAATATTTTATGGACAAATGAAGTACATTTGACATAAAAATAAATAGGGGTTTTTGCAAATAAAATCACGAACAATTTTAAATTTGCAATTTTAACATGACTTTTGAAGTGTGGCGAATTAAATCATAACCTTTTCAATTTTTTTCAATTTCGTCTCCTCAATTTTTTCCGGCCATCGTAGTGATGAGTTGGAGCTTATGTGGATTATTTTTTTCCACGTAATTAATTTCCAACTAAGATTAAATTGCTGACTAAGATTAAAACAAAATCAAAACCTAATTCTTTTATTTTACTTCTTTTTCGTCTTTTATAAAAAAAAGTGATTATTTTTCTCTCTCCTATCTCTTTTACAGTATTCTTTATTTTTTTTCTCTTTCTCCTTATTTTGTTATTATATTATTTCTATTTGTATCTCTTTCTCCTACAAAATTTATATATCTTCTCTTATCTTTTGATTAAAAAAATATAATATTTATTTGTTGAATTATTTTATCAAAGCATACGTAAAAATATTTAAATTAAAAATATTAATTAAAAAATATAACGCACAATTATCAACAAATATCGAGACAATATTATAAAAGTATTTATTAATTTTAATTTTAATAGAAAATAATAATCAATAACAAAAAACTTTCGGTAAATTTAATTATTATTATACAATACTCATTGAACTTAATATTATACTCCTACTCATTAAGTTGATAAAATTATTACTATACACTATTTTAAATCAAATACTAATATTTTGTTGGGAACCTTGTGGAATATCCTAACCCTTGTTTTGATGATACCAAAATTCATAGGACTTAAATGTAATAGACTAGAATCGTTTTGAACTCAAGTGTTAGAGTTCGCTTCTAGTTTAGCTTGCGGTGTCGAAGACTGAAGACTGAAGAACGAAGACTGAAGACTGAAGATTGCAGATACCAACTGAAGTATCAGTTGAAGAATCAGTTGAAGACTGATTATTTAATGCGCGCAATGGACTGATACTAAAGTCAAGTATCAGTTGAACATTCCTCCTAGGACTGATCTTCCAACGTTCAGAGGAAGCCACGTACGCACAAGTACAGCCGCATTAAATGCAGAGATCTCAAAATATCTTATCTCTGCAGAGGTCATTCCTATCTGGTGGTAACTTTTCAGAGACGTCACATCTCATGTCCATCAAAGAGAGCCGTTTCCACACAGACAAGGAACCTCGAAGATTGAAGCCTCAGCCCAAATTCGAATTGCTCTCTGGTGAGGAGCAATATGTGCAGAGTAGGGAGAAAGTACAAATCAGAGGAATCACTCCCGTCAGAGGAGCCATATGGGTCAGACGAACCATTCTTACCAGGAGGATCTCACTCATTAGAGGAATGGCTCTTGCCAGAGGAATCGCGTTCTTCAGAGAAGTCACCATCGCCAGAGGAGAAGCCTTTGCCAGACGACGTTTCTACCAGAGGAGTCATCCGTGCCAGGGAAGTCACCATCGCCAGAGGGGAAGCCTTTGCCAGAGACGGCGTGTCTACCAGAGGAGTCACCTCCACCAGAGATTACATCGCCAGAGGAGACGCCTTTGCCAGAAGAGACATTTCTACCAGAGGAGTCATTAAATGCGCGGGAAGGTCTCCCCGCGTATCATTGAAATTACCAGTATACCCTTCCACCACGCAAGACGCATGCATCGAAGATGTTTTTACTATTTTACCCCTCCGTTTGTAAATCTATAAATAGGGCCCGAGCTCGTGTATTATAAACTACGCTATCTCATATTTTCAAATACAACTGATATTTTCTCCTTTCGTGCAAGATTTCCGATTGTTCTTTACTCCGTCTTCTTCCAGTCATCACACTAGGTATAGTTCATGGTTTTTCTCCATAGTTTTAGGTGTTGGTTTCATTAAACACCAACTGGCGCCGTCTGTGGGAAACAATGGGCTAAGGCGTGAGAATTCCACCCCCTGCGTATGCAGATCCGGAATCGTCGCCGGATTTGCATGTGCAGGTCCCAATTACGCCATCGTTCGGAGGTTTCAAGTTATTGTAGCTCAGTTTTTATGTTTTCGTGCAAATTTACTTACAAGTTCGGGAGATCTACGTTCAATTGTGTTTTTGTGCATGGGGAAAAGGTGGTGACGGTTATAAATTACGAATTAGGGAAAATTTACGTTTCTTCACTGTGGATCAGGGTAATTATGGGCAAACATGAGTTTTCTTTGGAGAATGGAGAGTTTATTCGTAGATCTAACGGTTTTATCGGTGAATTATGGAATTTTGGCTCTGTTTTTGCTTAATGATTGGCTCTGTGTTGGGGATTGGTGGGTTTGCATCGATAGGATGTTAGTTAGCACTCCATTTTGGTTATGATTGGGCTTACGTTGTTGATCTGTGAGTGTTTTTTGTTTGCGGATGATGCTTATCAGTATTTTCCATGTTTTTATGGTTAATCCTCGTGTTTTATCGGTGGATCGGGGAATAGTGTTTTGTTTTCGTTATGATGAGGCTGATACTGTTAATTTACTGGTATTTTTCATTTAAGAAGGATGTTTATCAGTGTTTCCATGGTTTCTATGGTTAGTCTTCGTTGTGCTTGGGCTCGTGTGGTTAAATCCGTGGGTATTCTTTGTTTGCGACTGATAATTACCGTTACTTCCTATGTTTTGGTGACTAATCCTTGCTTTGTATTATTGAATCGGGGGTTTATAGACGTTTTTCGTTTAAGGGAGAGGGTTTATGGGTGTTTTCCATGTTTGTCGTGGCTGATCTTCGATTTCGATGATTAAATTGGAAGTTCTGTTCTGTTGCTGATATATTGGGGTTTCTTGCTGTGGATCTATGGGTTTTGTGGCTAGCTTCCGATTTCAAGGGTATTTATTGTCGTTGATGCAAGAGTTTTACCTCAATAATATGATGATTAACACTTTGTCTTTGTCGTGGTGCGATTCGTATTATTGTCCTGCAAACGGCCTCCATTTATGGGAAACGATTATTCATGCTCTCCATGTTTTCCTTGACTAATCTTCGCATTACGGTAGTATTTGTTTTCTTACATAATTCTTTTTGTTATCATGTCTAATGAATCGTGCTAACATGTTTTCTGGTGGCTGCTCTGTTTATACTTATCTCTGGGTATCATGCGTCTGCTGGATTTTACTGAGGGCTCTGTTTTCTCAATCTATACTCTGGGTTTATTTCCCAGAGTGTAGAGTTATTTGGAAGGGAATGTTTTAACGGTCTTCGTACCGGTGCTCGGGATTCTTTATTGGGTTTCTTATATCGGAACTCCAATCCGCAATAAGGGGTTTATTCTTTCGTCGTTGCAATAGTTTCTCACTTTGTTTATGTGTAGGTACTATGGGATCGTCAGATGCTCACCGCAACCTGGAGAAAGAGTTCGACTCCGCTGCTCTCACCACTGAGGTGTCTGCCTCCTTGTTCGCTGGCCTACAGAGTAATGCTACCTTCACTGCCCCACCAGGGTTTCAGGCTATCTCCGCCACTCCGTTGACAGGGTTGAATACAAGCTTCCAGAGAACTGCTCTGGTGACTCCAGGATCTGACATGCCGTGCTTAACTCCCGCGTCTAGAGCGGGACAGCTCACGTTTGGGTCGATGGAACAGATGATGGCACTACTTCACTACTCCGCTGTGCGTCAGGCACTAGGAGCTCCCATGTTGTCCACTGTTCCCACTGTAGCTCCACTGGTGGGAGCGGCTACTTTGCAGGGCACTGAGGCCCCACCTCCCGCTGCCCAGGAGGTAAACACTTTGGCAATCAACAAACAGGTGGTGATGCCCTTGGAGGTGCAAGGGGATCCCGTTGACAGGGAAGTGGAAAGAAGACCAGAGGGGAGCCGTGTCAGGCTCAATAGCGTTGTTAGAAAGGAGAGGGTTGACGAATCTGATAGTCAATCTGTCTCCTTTGTGTTCGAAGAAGAGAGACCAAGGGAGAAGGCACGGTTGAAAAACCAAGTATCCCAGCTGAAACATCAACTCCAGGATCTGGAGGAATCTCTGAGGGAGAAATCCCGGAAAGACGACAGAGGTCAGAGATCAGAGAGGTCGGACAGAGGGGAGCGTTCGAACAGGGTAGAGAAGTCCCACCGTCAAGAGAAATCCCGATATACGGAAAGATCAGAGGAGAGGGAGCCAGAGTATTCCTCTGGCAGACATGAATATAGAACTCACAAGCGCCACGCTCATGACATACCCAGGGATAGAAGGGAGCAGGGAAGGCAAAAGGGGGACAAGAGGGCTAGGATTTCACGGTATCATCCCATCAACAACCGTAGTCCTTTCTCTGATGGTATTCTGGCAGATACCCTACCCAGAAGTTACAAGCCCATCTCGTTGGATTACGATGGCACTACCGATCCGGAAGTGCATCTCAATCGGTTTGAGGGATTGGTCACATTGCACATGTACACTGAGGGCATTAAGTGCCGAATCTTCTCCACTACTCTTACTGGACCGGCTCAGTTATGGTTTGGGACGCTGCCCCCAAATTCCATCACTCTTTCGAAGAATTACAGATTCGTTTTTTGCGTCAGTTCGCGAGTTCACGGAGGGTAGGGAAGTCAGCCCTTTCGCTGATGGATATTAAGCAGGAGCAGGGAGAAACGCTACGGGAGTACACAGCGAGGTTTAACCTTGCCGCTCTGGAGGTGCCAGAGGCAGAATCGCAAATTAAAAACTGTGCCTATGTCAGAGGACTCAGGCCGGGGATCTTTTTTGACGAATTACAAATTCGACCAGCAAGGGACTTTGATGACATCATGGCAAGGCTGCCGGGTTATCTACAGTTAGAGGATGCCAAAATGGCGAGGAAGGTGGAAAATGAGAAACACAGGGTCAAGAAAGCTGAGGAAGCACCCGAAAGACAGAGACATCAAGATAGGGCCCCGTTCAGAGGGTTGCCTCCGAGAGTACTCCCACCCCAGGGAGGAATGCCGCCCCAACAACAGCGCACTGTGAATGAGGTTACGCGGTTCACCGAGTACACGCCCCTGAATAAACCACAGGACGAAATTTTTCACTTGATAAAGGATCAACCATTCTTTCGGGCACCGGGAACCTACCGGGCTGGGCCGCCACAGGAGGGGCCTAATAATAAGTTGTGCGAATATCATAACTCCTTCGGACATTACATGAAATATTGTGGACATCTTAAACATCAATTGGAGTTACTAGTACGTCAGGGATACCTCGATCAGTTCATTGATAGAGGAAATGAGGGTCAGAGGCGGAATGATCAGAGGGATCAAAGAGATCAGAGGGATCAGCGAGATCAGAGGGATCAAAGGAATAACTGTGATCACCGACAAGAGCAGGGGAACAACAGGGATCGCAGAGCGGATGATAACCGCGATAATCGCAGAGAGGGGGCAGATAGGCAAGTGCCTCCTCCTCCCCCGTATAGAAGGGAAGTTCACATGATTTGTGGGGAGAACGGGATGCCCACATCAAATAGGGCTAAAAAGCAAGTCGTCAGAGCAGTTAAAACATGGTATTATCCTAAAAGGGTCATGGAAGTCACCAGCGCGGCAGAGGAACCGGCGATCACTTTTGGGACAGAGGATATACGCACACTAATGTACCCGCATGATGATGCACTGGTCATAACGGCAGACATTGCTGGTTGCCTTATCCACCGTATTTTCGTGGATTCGGGCAGCGCTGTAAACATCTTGTATAAGGAATGTCTTCAAAATATGGGAATCGAAGCTCGTATCGAGCCGACAAATGCTCCTCTGTTTGGGTTCGGGGGGGAAATGGTCATGCCTCTAGGATATGTAGAGCTGCCATTGATTCTTGGCAGTACAGTGGCGGGCAACAAAACAAGGATGGTACGTTTCTTAGTGGTGGATATGCCTAAACCCTCGTACAATGTCATACTCGGCCGACCTGCCTTGACGGCGTTCAGAGCAGTCATTTCTTTGTTTCACCTGAAAATGAAATTTCCCATCGAGGGAGGGAGAGTGGGAGAAGTTTGTGGCGATCAAACGACATCAAAAGCATGCCATGTACAAATGCTGACACAATCAGCGGGGCAGAAAAGGGAAAGACTGACAAAGGGGGCCGATAGTCGGAAGAAGGGAAAGGTAGGCGAAGTGCATGCCTCAGCCGAGGAGCGCCAAGAATTGACAGATTTACTGCAAAACAGAGACTCCACAGGAAAAACCGCGCTGGTGTCCACCAGTGATGTGTGCAACATGATCGAGTTATTTCCAGGGAAAGAGGGTTTCCAGACTAAGATTGGATCGGTCATGAGTGATCAGGTCAAAGAGGAGCTCATTGGTTGTCTTCGGCGAAATGCTGATGTGTTTGCTTTCAGCACCGCAGATTTAAAGGGAATTGATAGAGGGTTGGCGGAGCACTGCCTCAATGTGGACCCTAAGGTCAAGCCGGTGAAACAACGGACAAGGAATTTCGGGGCTGAAAAGGATGCTGCCATCAGAGAGCAGGTCTATGAACTATTGAAAGCTGGACACATTGTGGAAGTGCAATATCCAGAGTGGATCTCAAACGCGGTGATGGTACCCAAGAAAACAAACACCTGGAGGATGTGTGTGGATTTCAGAGACCTAAACGCTGCCTGCCCGAAGGACCACTATCCTCTGCCGAGGATTGACCAATTGGTGGACTCTACTTCAGGGTGTGCTCTGCTATCTATGATGGATGCATACCAGGGATACCATCAGGTAAAAATGAACAGGGGAGACATTGCCAAAACGGCTTTCGCTGTTTGTTGTGGGGTATATGGATGGAGAAGTATGCCTTTCGGCTTAAAAAATGCGGGAGCTACATATCAACGGATGATGGAGAAAATTTTCAAAGAGCAATTGTCAAAGAACATCTCAGTTTACGTGGATGATATGCTTGTGCGAAGTGTCAGGGCAGAGGATCATGTTTCCGATCTGGAGGAAATCTTCACAGTAGTCAGAGATCACCGGCTCATGTTAAACCCAGCCAAGTGCACCTTTGGGGTCACAACAGGGAAGTTTTTGGGATATAAGGTCACGCCTGCAGGGATTGAGGTTAATGCCGAAAAGGTCAAAGCAATTTTGGAAATGACACTGCCTAGAGGGATCAAGGAGGTGCAGACTCTGAATGGGCGTATCACTGCCCTAAGTAGGTTTATATCGAGATCGGCAGAACGGAGCATGCCGTTTTTCAAAGTGTTGAGGAAGGGAACCAAGTTTCTGTGGACAGAAGAATGCCGAGTGGCATTTGAGGATCTTAAAGCATACCTAGCAAAACTACCGACTCTGACCAAACCAGTTCCGGGAGAAACGTTGTATTTATACATAGCTATGGGGGAGGAATCAATCAGCTCGGTGTTAATCAGGGAGGAGGGAAGTCATCAGAGACCCATTTATTTTGTCAGCAGAATTATCCAGGGCCCTGAGCTCAACTACACAGAGATCGAGAAGGCTGCTCTGGCGGTCATGATCACGGCAAGAAAGCTGAGGCCTTATTTCCTTTCACACAGGGTGGTGGTACGCACGTCTTTACCTTTTAAACAAGTTTTGGGGCGCCCGGATTTGTCAGGGAGAATGGTCAAATGGGCTGTGGAACTAGGGGAATATGATGTAGAGTACGAGCCGAGAACGGCAATCAAGGCGCAGGCATTGGCAGACTTCATACAAGAAACAACTCGTCGTCCCGTACCAGAGTTCTGGGTGGCTTGTGTGGACGGATCAGTAACAAAAGAGGGGTGTGGAATCGGGGTATATATTACTTCGCCAGGATATGGAACATATCAGTTCGCTATTAAATTCACCTGCCGGTTATCTAACAATGAGGCAGAATATGAGGCAGTGGTCAGAGGGGCACATATCTTGTCAGAACTTAAGGCCGAGTGTGTCGTCATCAGGACAGATTCTCAGCTGGTAGCTCAACAATTCTCGGGGGGTTATAATATCAAAGATCAGAGGATGAAAGCGTATCATACCAAAATCAATGAGATGAAAGAAAAGTTCATGGAATTCAAACTCGAACAGATTTCTCGGGAGGAGAACACGAAGGCCGACTTACTGGCGCGCATGGCTAGCGCAGTAGAGCAAACTTGGAGCGACGAAATTATTCTACTCTGTGATACCAGAGAGATAGAGACTTCGCAGGTGTTCTCGGTAGAAATCAGAGATGATTGGCGGGCTCCGATCATACACTTTCTAAAGACAGGGGAACGGCTAAGTAGAGAATCCAATTAGAGGGCCCGCTATGAAAATTACTGCCTAATCAATGATCAACTCTTCAAAAGATCTTTTACTCAACCTCTGTTAAAATGCTTATCACCAGATGAAGCTAACTTTGCTCTGAAAGAGATTCATGCAGGTTGCTGTGGTGGGCATACGGGATTTCGGGATCTTGTACGCAAGATCATTCGGGCATGGTTCTACTGGCCTCATATCAACAAGGAAGCCAGAGACTTCGTCCGCAAATGTGAAGCCTGCCAGAGGCACGCCGGGAAAATCAACATACCAGGGGAGCCCATGGGGGTTATGTACGCTGCTTGTCCGTTTGACAAATGGGGCATTGATATAGTCGGGAAGTTGCCTACAGCACCTGGAGGGAAATGCTTTCTCGTTGTGGCAGTAGATTATTTTTCTAAGTGGGTCGAGGCAGAGGCTATGAGCAAGATCGATGAAATTACAGTGGAACGCTTTATCTGGAGGAACATCTGTTGCAGATTCGGGGTCCCGAGAATCATTGTATCTGATAACGGGACTCAGTTCACAGGGCAAAGGATCGCGGATTTCTGCGACCGAATGGACATCACACAGCGTTTCGTCTCGGTGGCCCACCCACAAGCCAATGGACAAGTGGAATTAGCTAATAGAACCATATGTGAGGGAATAAAGAAGAGGCTGACGCAGAGCAGAGGGAAGTGGGTGGAGGAGCTTGACACCGTTCTTTGGGCCTACCGAACTAGTCCAAAGACGGCAACAGGGGAGGCACCATTCACGCTGGTGTATGGATCTAATGCGGTGATACCGGCAGAGGCACGACTAGAATCATACCGGATTATCACGTACAACACTGAGCACAATGAGGAGCTCCGGCGAGCAGAGCTGGACTTGGTGGAAGCACAGCGGGATGAAGCCCGTGTCAGAGCGGCCAAATATAAAGGCATCATCAAAGCGGGATATGATAAGCGGGTCAGAGTGAGGAAATTGGTAAAGGGAGATCTGGTTCTCAAGCGAGCCGATGCGCTAAAAGCGGTGGGCAAGTTCGAGGCCAATTGGGAGGGGCCATACATTGTCACAGAGGTATTGGGAGGTGGCGCGTACACATTGTCGGATTCAGACGGCAGAGCTCTCCCTAGACCATGGAATATAAACACGCTTAAAAAGTTCTATGTGTAACTACTACTTGGCAGAGATGATCATTTGTAGACCGGATACTCTTTTTCCCCACAGGGGTTTTAACGAGGTCCGGGGCCATAATATCAATAAAACAGATATGTGGTTCTAGGGATTTCCCTGGTGTCGTCTTATTTACTTTATTTTATCGTTTTCTTACATTACAAATGCTACTTAACATGTTCATGCAGAGCATTGCACATGTCACCAGAGGGGGGAGTAGGGTGTATACCCGTAATCCTCAATTTACAAATTCAAAATACAAACTGTTTCTTAACAGATCAAGGGCGAAACAAATACAAAAAACTGCTTCTTAGCAGGACAGAGGGAAAACAAACATCAGGAATGAACACCTTTTCTTTCACAATCCAACACTCCGAGTTCTTCTTCGTCGCTGGGACACGCTCACCTCTCAGATCTACTTCAACTCCACTTTGTGTCTGCAGAAGTATCAAGAAAAACAGCAAGTCAAAATGCCAAAAAGAAAGAATACAGAGGAGGAACTAACCAAAGGCCAGATCTGAGGAACCAACGCTCAGATCCGGAAACCCAACGCCCAGATCGGGGAAGTCAACGTCTAGATCTGGGAAGCCTGGTTATAAAACACTCAAGCAAGGGAACTCCACTCGTTACAACCACAAGGTTAGAGATCTACACCAGAAGCACAGGGGAAAAGGCGGAGCCCTCAGGGATGTGAGTGTTTAGAGGGGAAATTCCCTTACTTGAGTGCCGTACAACCGATCTAGGGAGGCAAAACATCAACAGATCCAGGGTTTGAAGGATCGGAAGAGGATATATATATAGAGGCGATACTGGGCTTAAGAAATGGGCTAAGGGGTAATGGGCCCGCGTGAGCTTATGGGCCGGAAAAGGGAGTAAGAAATAATTGGGCCAACATGTTCATAACAGAGTATTGCACATGTCACCAGAGGGGGGAGTAGGGTGTATACCCGTAGGTCCCAATTTTTAAATTCAAAAATTGCTTCTCAAGCAAGATCAGGGCAAACCAGAGGAATTACGCTCCACCAGAGCAGAGGGGTCACGCTCAACCAGAACAGAGAGGTTGCTGACAATCGTAAGCCGCGAAAGTTGGTTGTGCCACTCGGGCCCTCCATGCTCCGCGCAGAGGTTGCTGACAATCGTAAGCCGCGAAAGTTGGTTGTGCCACTCGGGCCCTCCATGCTCCGCGCAGAGGTTGCTGACAATCGTAAGCCGCGAAAGTTGGTTGTGCCACTCGGGCCCTCCATGCTCCGCGCAGAGGTTGCTGACAATCGTAAGCCGCGAAAGTTGGTTGTGCCACTCGGGCCCTCCATGCTCCGCGCAGAGGTTGCTGACAATCGTAAGCCGCGAAAGTTGGTCGTGCCATTTGGGCCTTCCATGCTCCGCGCAGAGGTGACACATAATCATAAGCCGCGAAAGTTGGTTACACCCCCCGGGTCCTCCATGCTCCGCGCAGAGGTTGTCCTTAACCGTAAGCCACGAGAGCTGGTTACACCCCCCGGGTTCTCCACGCTCCGTGCAGGGTGTTCCTGACAATCGTAAGCCGCGAAAGTTGGTCGTGCCATCCGGGCCTTCCATGCTCCGCGCAGAGGTACCTGACAATCGTAAGCCGCGAAAGTTGGTTGTGCCACCCGGGCCCTCCATGCTCCGCGCAGAGATAGCACGTAATCGTAAGCCGCGAAAGTTGGTTGCACCCCCCGGGTTTTCCATGCTCCGCGCAGAGGTTGCTTTAACCGTAAGTCACGAAAGCTGGTTACACCCCCGGGTTTTCCATGCTCCGTGCAGGGTGTTCCTGACAATCGTAAGCCGCGAAAGTTGGTTGTGCCGCCCGGGCCCTCCATGCTCCGCGCAGAGGTTCCTGACAATCGTAAGCCGCGAAAGTTGGTTGTGCCACCCGGGCCCTCCATGCTCCGCGCAGAGGTTCCTGACAATCGTAAGCCGCGAAAGTTGGTCGTGCCATTCGGGCCTTCCATGCTCCGCGCAGAGATAGCACTTAATCGTAAGCCGCGAAAGTTGGTCGCACCCCCCGGGTTCTCCATGCTCCGCGCAGAGGTTGCTTTAACCGTAAGTCACGAAAGCTGGTTACACCCCCTGGGTTTTCCATGCTCCGTGCAGGGTGTTCCTGACAATCGTAAGCCGCGAAAGTTGGTTGCACCCTCTCTGGGTCTTCCATGCTCCGCGCAGAGTGTTCAAGTTTGGATGGGAAGCAGCTTCGAGAGGAAGCAGCTCGGATGGGAAGCAGCTTGGATGAGAAGCGCAAAATCACTGATAAAGAAATTAACCAAATCCTCGTAAGAGGAGGCGGTGAAACCTCTACCAGAGGAGTCCTCAGAATCCTCGCCAGAGGAGTCACCAGAATCCTCGCCAGAGGAGTCATCATAATCCTCGCCAGAGGAGTCATCAGGATCCTCGACAGAGGAGTCCTCAGAATCCTCGCCAGAGGAGTCATCAGAATCATCGACAGAGGAATCATCAGAGTCCTCGACAGAGGAGTCCTCAGAATCCTCGCCAGAGGAGTCATCAGAATCCTCGACAGAGGAGTCATTAGAATCCTCAACAGGGGAGTCGTTCAAATCCTCGCCAGAAGAGTCAACGGATCCTCATAGCAGAAATTAAAGAAACTCCAAGGGAGGGGATCAGAGAAGCATCAACAACAATCATAACAAGTCAACTCAAATCAACAGGGGAAAGACGGAAATATAAACCCCACCTCAACTAGCAGCGAAAACAACATAAATAACAGAGATAAAAGAAGCAAGGAGGGGAAAGAAATTTCATTAAAGCATGCTCAAGAAGCAAAGCTGTACATCAAAAACTGGCGGTAAGTGTTCAGTTGGTACAAATTAAAGAGTTACAAAATTTTCTTTTGACAAAGTCAGGAGAGAAAGGGGGAACATCAAGAGGGAGGAATAGAGGCAGCTTGGGCAACAGCAGAGGAGACGGGAGCAGAGGCAGATGGAGCCCGGGAAGGAACACCCCTTGCAGAAGCATGACCAGAAATGGTCTTCTCTGTGAACACGGGCAACAGGCCAGTTTCCTTCACTTGGGGAAGACGAACTCCCAAATCCAACAACTTTGCAGCCTCCTGCACATACAGATCCTCGTTTTGGTACAGGTTGAACAGCTGTTCCACCGCGGCAGAGGAAGAGGCAGAGTCGGTGAAGGCAGAAGCCGCTAAGTCAGAGGGCAGGGGAGGCTCCAGGCCGAACTGAGAAAATGTTCGAGAGCTCTCGCCAGAGGGATCCCGCAGCCGGTTCACAAAGCGCGCCAGGGAAGCAGAGAACGCAGGCGCATACATGGGAGCAGAGGGTAGCGAGTCAGATCCAATCCCAAGAGAAAAATAGGGAATGGCTTTCTCTAGCACCGGGTACCACCACTCTGGCTTCTCTGGAGAGTGCGCAGGGATTCCCATCCGCTTATTTATCTCCTCATCCTGGAGGTTATCCATCAGGGCTCTGAAATTCAAAGAGGCAAGTTGCTCTGGGGTGGCCCCCGCCATCTCCAATGCCTTGGAAGCTGTTTGCTCTATCACATAAGCAAAAAGGGGTCCAAAATCCTCCAAGTATTCGGGAGTCTTTTTGAAAGCCTCCAGAGTGCCTTCCAGCATCACCCCCAGGAAGTGTTGGCCTCGCGGAGATAAGAAATACTCCAGGCGTTGATCTCGAGCCCCCAGGGTGTACGCACGGTTCTGAGCCTCCACAAGTATCCTCTTCCAGCCCCGCCTGGCTTCCTTGTAGTCTCTTTCGTAACCAGCTTTGAACCTGGCTAAGCTTTCGTGGCTCTCCTTTGTGGCTCTCGACAATTCGGAGGCCAAGGACGCTCTCTCCACTTCCACCTGAGCTAATTTATCTTTCAACTCAGCAACCTCCGCTTCGGCCTTGCTCAGGCGCTCCACAACTCCGGCAACAGCATCATCGCGCTTGGCGATATCTGCCTGCTCTTTTTCTCTTTCCTTCTCTGCCATATCATAGTCATGGATGCACTTAACAGCACCCCATAACCGTGATTCCACCTGCAAGCAAACAGAAAGGGGCCCGACAGAACAATAGAGAGGTTAGTAACTCAAAATTTTTATGGCAAAGATATAATATGCAGGGTACCTGAAGAGCCAGCTGGCATAGCTGAGTAGCCAGAGACGCCCGAGACAAATTCTCCACTTTCTCCTGGTCCTCCGAGTGGACACGAGCTATCAGGGCATTAATTAATTCCTTACCCGATAAACTCGAAATTGGCCCAGGAACAAGATCCTCTGACTCAGCAGCCGAGGGCACCACAGCCTTGCCCTTACCCTTTCCACCGGCAGAGGGGAGAACCTTGGAACCACCAGCTGACTTCTTCGCTGGCCCTTTGCCCTTGTCCCCAGCAGAAGGGAGAATCTTCACACCACCAGCAGACCTCCTCGCTGGCTCTGAGGACTTGCCAGCCTTTTTTAGGCCCTCCTGCCTCTCCTTCTCACCCACAGAGATCAGGGAACCTCTCTTCCTCTTTTTCGTAAGATCGGCAAGGGTGGCATCGGGAGCCGAATCAGGTGAAGGAACCTCATCGGTGATATCCACGACTTGGATATCTTCTTCACGGGTGCCAGCGGCATCACCAGCGCTGGAGTGCCTACCCCTGTGAACAAGAGCCCCCGCATCAACTTCCTCCGCATCAAAGGGGCGCGAGGCTTCCACATTCCCCTCTGGGATTTCAACTACAGGGGGAATAGGGATCAGTTCGGACCCAGTAGGCTGCTCCGAGGGACTTGTTCCGGAAGCAGAACCGCCTGAGCCATGTGCTCCGCTGCCAGCAAGAGAAGGGGTGTCAGGCAAATTGTCCCCACATTTCGATCTCCAAGACATATCTGCAAACCAAAATTTCACATCATTAAAATCAGGGTAACAAAAGCTAATGTGTTTTCCAATGTATATTTTTTACCTATTGATCTCGCTGGATACAGGGGAAACAGACCATTATATGCCAGAGAGGAATTGTTCTCGGCCAGATACCTACAGTCTAGAGGCTGGGCCTTATTCATAGCATTAAGGTGAGCTATAATACTCTGGTCACGGGTAGAAGGGACTTCGGGAGAGGCTGGTTTATAAGTAGTGCGACTTGTATGCCATTCTAGCTCCGAAGCACGATAATCGCGCCAGTTGCCGAAAAGGGTGCGCACATAACAATAATATTTCAGGAAGCCCTTATCCAAAGAATTCAGGGAGGAAAGAAAAGTAGTAGGATATTTAGGGTGAGAGGCAAAACTATACAGGGGACTGCCCTGCATGAGAAGGGTCTGGGTCTGACAAAATAGCTTGGCGGTGTCCCCAACACCGCTAGCCCGGCACAAAACATGGAAGGCATATAACCTCCGGATAGCAGAAGGAGCAACTTGAAAAAAGGGGATGTGAAAGTAATTACAAACGTCAACCAGCAAAGTAGGAGGAGGGAGCCTTAAACCAGCATCTATCTGGGCTTTCCAAACAACTATCACCTTGGGATGACGAAGGCTTTCAGGAGGCGTTGAATCCTTAGAAAAGGCCTCGAATTTTAAACCATCAGGACGCCTACATTTGCTTCTCAATTTCTCCACCTCCGCGACACTAAGACGGGATGGAGGAACACGTTTGGGGAGTTGAGGAGTCCTTTTCCCCTTTTTCTTAGGTGGAGGAGGAAGGGGCGCAGTTTGAGATTCGTCAGAAACAGAGGGGGAAGAAAGACTCTCGGGATCTTGGTGCGAGGGGGAGGAAGACGAAGGGTCTCGGGCAGAAGGAGAAGGCGAGCGAGAGGGTTGAGGGGCGGAGGTGCAGACCATGATGGGAAATGCCAATCCTAGGGTTTCTAACACGCTCAATCAGAGCACCAACAGTTATACCACTACGCTACGATTAAACACAAAATTGCAGTGAAGAGGATACGCGAGTTACCTAGGCCAGAGAAAGATGGACGGTAAAACCTGGAGCGGAAGGGTCGCGGGAGAATACCGGAACAGTGAGGAAATCGCCGAAAAATGCAGAAAATTCGCTCGGAAAACTTGGAGAAGAAGAATAGTGAAAAAAGGGGAGTTCGAATCGGCTAAGTAAGATTGCACGCGGGATGAACGGCACGTGGCATACGGAAGAAATCAACGGATGAGAATTTCTACGGAAAAGCGAAAGGACGCAAAGGTTAAAAAGTAACCTCGGGGTACGGGGAAAATACTGTAGACTGGGCAGACATTTAATGCGGATGACGTCATCCACACGGGCGAGTCCTCTGACTAGTTGCACCTCTCCAAAGTGAACTAGCCAGACCAGGGGGTGGGAGCAACAAAAACGCCAGAGAACAATTTACAGGGCTTATCTTTACTCTCTCATAATATCAAAATGCTTATGTCTTTATGATTTACAGGGGATCAAGGAAAACAACAAAGTGTTGATGCTAATAATACACCACTGGTTGAACACGAAGAATACCCGGTTCAACCAGACTAGAGGGGGGAGTGGTTGGTGAGGAGCAATATGTGCAGAGTAGGGAGAAAGTACAAATCAGAGGAATCACTCCCGTCAGAGGAGCCATATGGGTCAGACGAACCATTCTTACCAGAAGGATCTCACTCATTAGAGGAATGGCTCTTGCCAGAGGAATCGCGTTCTTCAGAGAAGTCACCATCGCCAGAGGAGAAGCCTTTGCCAGAGACGACGTTTCTACCAGAGGAGTCATCCGTGCCAGGGAAGTCACCATCGCCAGAGGGGAAGCCTTTGCCAGAGACGGCGTGTCTACCAGAGGAGTCACCTCCACCAGAGATTACATCGCCAGAGGAGACGCCTTTGCCAGAAGAGACATTTCTACCAGAGGAGTCATTAAATGCGCGGGAAGGTCTCCCCGCGTATCATTGAAATTACCAGTATACCCTTCCACCACGCAAGACGCATGCATCGAAGATGTTTTTACTATTTTACCCCTCCGTTTGTAAATCTATAAATAGGGCCCGAGCTCGTGTATTATAAACTACGCTATCTCATATTTTCAAATACAACTGATATTTTCTCCTTTCGTGCAAGATTTCCGATTGTTCTTTAGTCCGTCTTCTTCCAGTCATCACACTAGGTATAGTTCATGGTTTTTCTCCATAGTTTTAGGTGTTGGTTTCATTAAACACCACTCTCCAACGGAAGAAATCTTGAGGACGATTTACGCCAACGGATCTATTCAAGAGTTCTCCTACAAATAGCGCTCGAGGATCACTTCAACCTTCACCGATTCAACGACATAAGCTGAAGCTCTGCCAAAATAGCTACTCAGCCTAAAGCTTAACCTCCCCAAAGCTTGAATCGAAGAAGAGAATTCCCAAGCCAAAATCAGTCACTGCTGATTACATACATTCTCTTAGACCCTAGGCACATTTCTGTTTACCCAGAAGCCAAAGGTCAAACTTGCTTCAAAGAACTTGTTCTTTGTAAGTATAGTTGGCACTTGTTCAAACCTCCCCCCCATAAGAGTGTTTGAGTGGTTCGGAGTTCAGGAAGGTACTCTGAACTCTGAGTGAAAAGTCTGAGCACGAGGTGTGCTTAGCAGGGAAATCCTACGCGAGGTGTGTGGGTGCTGAAGAAGGGTTTTCTTCAGTTCACGGTTGTGTGCACCAGGCAAGCACACGGGTACGGTTTGTAGTGCACCAGTGAAGCACTTGCGGAGTGGATTGTTGGTCTGATCAACCAACCGTGGATGTAGGAAATGGTTTTTCCGAACCACGTAAAAGTCTCTGTGTTGTTTACAGCTTTCAGTTTTACATTCTTACTTGTGTTATTTCAATTGATAAAACTGAACACTGACTAACAGCAAAGAGAAACCTTAATCCAACAACCTGCTCCACCGAGGCTATTATGAAACTAAGTTTAATTTCCGCTGTGCATGATATCGATCTGACTGAACTATCCTCTGATAGTCAGGAAGAGTGATATCATCTCTATCCTAGCAAACACGACTGAAGCCCTTACTTGCATCAGTTAAGTTCCAGCAACTTAACTGACAACTCATTACTGAAGAGCTTTCAGTATCAGTCGTCAACCCTGTTGGTCAAAACTGATTTCAGTAAAACAGGAGTCCTTGTTTGCGTGCAAAGTTTCGTTTTGATCTCTGACTGAGATCCCTCTGATTGAGGTCAGTAGATTATACAAAGGATTAACATTACTACTTTATCTATAAATATTAATCGTGAAAAGTAAACGTTCATAGTGAATTATTTGAACCTTGGAGTAATTAAGCATGAGAGGTGTATTTGATTACTTTACCTTAATTTAATTTTATTAGTATGAAATGTAACCGAAATAACAGTGGGAAAGTATCACTTATTTAATTATAAGTATTTGAAATTCATAATTGATATACTTCTACGGATTAATTATTTAGAAAATCTCATTCCATTGACCTGAATTATCAAATTGATCACACTTAAATCGATCCAAAATCAAAGTATGCCATAATTAATAGATTTTTAAATAGAAATATAATCGTCTTTATAAATATATACACCAGATGACTTCGATCAATATACATTTAGCTAGGATCTTAGTCATAAACATATTGGAAGTATCCCAACATGTTCGTACTTAGTGAAGCATAAGAGAAAATTCTCAAGAATGAATAAATAAAATCATTATTTTTTCTTTGGCTCTATGGTTTAAATATTTGTTAATCGACTTTGAACATGACGGCGAGTAAGATAAATATTGTTATTATTATTATTATTATTGTTATTATTATTATGTAAAATGATATTGTCTTAATTTATGTTCATAATTATTTTAAAAATCATCGGACGACGTAAACTTACTTAGAAACTTAAAATTAAAATCTTAAATTCTAAACCCAACTCACCCATTCTCGCAATCCGTCCATTCTTGCTAGTTACCGATCACCGCCTATTTTTACTTGTTGATTTTTTACTAAAGAATGTTGCCTCTTGTATGGGTGATAATGTTGCAATCTTAGTGGTAGAGATACATCTCTACTCATTTAATTCATGTTTTGAATTGCTCTTCATGTGTTCCGATATTTTTTTATTCTATATTTAGTGATATCATAAATTCCTTGTTGGTTTCGACTTTCGAGTGAGTGCGAATTGGTGTACGAGGGGAGAGACACCAATTACAAATTTTTTGTTTGCTTTTTAGATGGTGTCACTGATATATAGGGGCTAAATTGCTACTGGTGTAGGCGTTTCTGATCAACTCGAGATTGATGAGGGAAGTCCTGTTGGCCAGCCACGACAGGAGGGTGTCGTGGAGCTGGCAGGTCAATAGGGCCAGTGTCTTTAGCGATGTTAGATTCTCAGGCAGCTTTCACAGGTTGAAACCCGGGTTCTCGTTGAAATTCAACACCTCCAGATCAGTGAGGTTGGTGATCAACATGGAGAAGTCGCCAGAGAATTTGTTGTAGGAGAGGTCGAGAATCCTAAGCTTCTTCAACGGGGAGAAGTCGGGCGGGTCCGATCAGGTGCATGGCTCTCATGTTGAGCTCCTCAAAGAATGAGCAGTTGGTGATGCGGAGAGGGAAGATACCGTGGAAGGTGTTGGATTTGATGCGGAGGTTGCTAAGTCGTGGAAGATACGTGCATACTTTTTCTGGGAATTTCTCGGTGAGGAACCAACCAGAAAGGTTTAGCTCCACCACGTTTTGTTGGTCGTTGCATGAAACTCCAGTATAGTTGCAGTAGCTCGCCCCTTTCCACAATATGGTGGGATCCATCCACAATTGTAAATAAAAAAAGCAAAATAACAGACGAAGTCAAACGACCGTGACACGAAGGGGTATAATTGCACTAAAAGTGGGACATGAGAGACCTTATTGATTGAATATTGAGTATAGAGTGTCATAAGAGCATCGGCAACGCCTTACTCGAGTAATGCGTTGCCTTCGTGTATGTGCGTTGTGGGGGGGGGGGGGGGGGAGTGCTCGTGTAGCACTCGAGCGGCTCGTGCTGTGCACGTGCCTGAAAAAAAAAAATCCAACGGCTGTTTTCAATATTTTTGAATTTTTTTTTAACGGCTCTTTTAGCCATTTGAGCATTTTTTTTCCTCTTCTTTTCTCTCTATAAATAATACTTCTCCCTCCCTCATTCATCACAACTCACTCCTTCTTCATCCTACAATTTTTTCTTGCAAAATATCATCTTCGTTCTTTCAAAAATGTCGTCACCCGAACATGATTTTTCGCCCGATTCCGACGAAGTAGCTGAAAAGTTCATGGAGTTGGTTGAGTTGCAGAAACAAGTGCTTCAATCATACTGCCCCCAACCGGCGCCAGAGCCGGTGCGTGTCAAACGTCCCCGATCATACGTCCACCGTGATCGTGAAGAGGCCCATGTACGTCTCATGCAAGACTACTTCATCGACAATTCAACATACGGCCCTACTTTTTTCCGGCGTCGTTTTCGCATGCAGAAGGAGCTGTTTTTGCGCATCGTCGAGGCTGTTCAAGGTGAAGATATTTTCTTCCATATGAGCACTGATGCACTTGATCGAGATTCTCTTTCTCTTTTACAGAAATGCACGTCGGCTATCCGCCAATTAGCCACCGGGGTTAGTGCGGATGTTTTCGATGAGTATCTCAAAGTGGCGGACTCAACCGGGCGTGTATGCCTCAAGAAGTTCTGCAAGGCGGTCATACGGGCTTTTGGAGCCTATTACCTGCGCCGTCCAACGCCAACTGACGTGCAACGCCTACTTCATATGCACGAGGCGCGACATGGTTTTCCCGGGATGCTCGGGAGCTTAGACTGCATGCATTGGGCGTGGAAGAACTGCCCAAAGGTGTGGCACGGCGCCTACACACGCGGGGATCTGGGAGAGCCCACCTTGATATTGGAGGCCGTTGCATCTTTCGATTTGTGGATTTGGCACGCCTTCTTCAGCGTCGCTAGTTCAAACAACGACATCAATGTGCTGAATCAGTCGCCTCTCTTCTCCAACGTGTTAGGAGGAACTGGGGCGCCGGTGGTCTTTCATGCCAACCAGCGCGAATACCGGATGGGCTACTATTTGTGTGACGACATATATCCGGAGTAGCGTTGCTTCATCAAGAGTCCATCAATGGCAACCAATCCGAAGGAGGCAAGGTTCAAGAAGATGCAAGAATCGGCACAGAAGGATGTCGAACGCGCCTTCGAAGTCCTTCAAGCTCGGTGGGGAATCATTCGAAGTCCGGCGCGCAATTGGTACGTAGAGCACCTGAAGGACATCATGTTGTGTTGCATCATTCTCCAAAACATGATTGTGGAGCACGAAGGTGAAGTGGCTGTCAACTGGAGAGATGATGACGGGGCGTCTAGTAGTGCTTCGACGGAGAGTGCTGGACAAACACCGGTGTCCTTCGAGGAATATGTGTGAAGGGATACAATTCTCCGAGATAGACATCTACATGCTCAGCTCCGAAATGATTTGGTGGAGCACCTTTGGGCACGTTTCGGACCTCTAGGGCCAGAGTAGTTAATTTTTAGGAATTGTTTTTATTTTATTTAAGTTTTATGTAATATTTAGGATTTTATAATTAATGCAATTTAAATTTGAAATAAATTGTGTTATTTAAATTTGAGCAATTAAATTTAAATAAAAAACATAAAAATCAAAATTAATGTTATCAAGTAGGCTATCAAGTAACCTCAATGCAGCACTACCTACTCAATAACACAACCCACTATCAAATAGGCTATCAAGTAAGCCCATTACGGATGTTCTAAGTCACTGATATGGGCTAAATTACTCATTTTTCATTCTTTTTTATTACAAGTAGCTACTCGATAAACATTCATTGAATCACCGTGATTTATTTTACAAGTATTTATTATCACGCTTAGCTTAAAAAAAAAAAAACGAATTAATCATATTTGATTAGCTCTAATTAATTGAAAACGTTTTCTAAGCAATTGAGTGATAACTCCGTAGCGAATATTAATTATCGAATAAATTAGAAACGTCTATATTTATTGGTTCTAGGTAGAGAAAAACGAGAACGAACTAGACAAAACCCCTTAAAAATTTAAAATCGTTGGTTCAAAATTTGTCTCAAATGGTTTTTGATAAGAATCCCATTGATTAAGCTCCGATCCAGTTAAAGAACTATATATTCAATTTGATATAAGAAAAATGATTGATAAAAAAGGAAAAAATAACACTTTTTTTTGTAATTCAATGAAAACGTCAAAAAAGTTTCGAAAAAATATTTATAGGTGGGACCCCAATCTATTCATTTTACATTCAAAATATGCAATTTATTTTTCTAGAGAAGATATATGTGTCTAATTCAACTAATTCATTTAGGATAACCTCGCATTCAATTACGTCGAAATTGGATTCTCGCATTCCTTTTAGATGAATTTTATATATGCCAAGGCAATGAGTATTGAATTAAGATTTGTTTAGATCTGCATAGAAAATATTAAAACTTTTCCGATTACACACTTTACCTTAGTCTTACATTGATATTAATTTACATTTTCGCAGATTTGTATTTTTCCTTTCACCACGCAGACTAATAAAATAAGAGATTAACAAATCCCTTTTCTTTCTCTCTCTCAGAACAAGTAAATTAATAGTTAACCCCGATATGAAAAATCTCCTAAATTATTGAACTAATGAAAAAGGTGATGAAACCTTTGGCTCTATGTCTATGCATACGCGTTCGATCTAACTTGGTAGGATGACAAAGCACATAAATAATGTGCTTGTTACGGTTTAATTCTGCGGTCAAAATTTAGCATGCAATAAAGATTTAAAAAATCAGATAGGATATCAGATTATAATAGTTTCAAACATCATAATTTCTTACCAACTTGAGCTATACTAGTCATTATTTCTCGCCCACCCCCTAATGTTTGCCCCAACAGCCGGATTTAGTGGCACCATTATCATCATAATGTTTTCCTCTAGTTCTTGGTTGCATTTTTTTTTAATATATTCGTGTATATTTCCCTTATTTATAGACCTCAAATCATATCTACAACCCTAAGTTTCATACTACTTTATTTTCATTGAGCTTTTTGTTGTGTTCATGGAATTCATATAAATATTTTATAGTTCAATTTGTCATAAATTCGATGTGATAGAAATGAATTAAAAAAATTATACTTTTAAAGTGGATTTCCACCAAGTGATGTTTGTTTGGATTGGTAACTTTTGACGATTTTATTAATTTATATTCTATCTGTAAATTCTTTCAAAGATTAAAGCGTCTGACATGGGGAATTTGAATTTAACCTAAAAAAAGAGGAAAAGAAGTCAAAAACAACACAAAAGATAATACTGAAATGGGAAAGATGATGTTATAGTGGTGATTGGGTGAGATGGCAATGGCGCCCACTCCACCACCCCTCTATTATGATTATCAATTTCAACCATATCCGTACAAGACATGCACACCCAAATATTCCTCTAGAAGAAAAAGATTTATCTAACCTGACCAAACTACCCCTGACCGGAAATTACCACTATGCCCCTCGATTTTGGAATCCGATGCTCCGATTTTGGAAACCGCAAAGCGCCACCTAAAATCACGGCGGCGGCGCTTTTCTCCATAACTCACTCACTCACGCCGCTCCTACCGTTACTTTCCGTTTTCCTCGTTGTACGAACCGTACACCATCGGAATCCCCTCTATACTTAATTTTGTACCTTTCCGTATATTCACGTGTATTATTATACCCCAGATGTACGTACATTCCCTCGCCTCTTTTGCCTTTTTCCGCTTCATTTTCAAACGTTTTCTCGCCGGAAAACAAAGAATGTGAGAGGATGAATGAATTTATATATCAGAGCTGAATAAAGATACGTTTAATCCTGTTTCGCTGTCATAACTTTCTACATCATCAGGCAAAAATACACCTTCAACAGAACCCTAGCCTTTCCGCTTCTCCACTTTGTTCACAACAAAGTATATACAATCGAGAAGTCGGAAAGAAAAAGGAAATGTTTCTTCCAGAAAGATAAAAAAAAGGAGGAATTTTTTTTCAGAAAAAAAAAATTATACCACAGCTCTAACATCAGAAAATTTCGTGGCCTCTAGTATAATTAATACGTGGTCGGCGGCGCTACAACTCATCGGTGAGCGAATTGAGCAGCTCCTGCGCGTCGATCGCGTCGGCGACACCTATGCGGAGAGCCTCGAGCACGCGCTCGAAGATGAACACGTGGCAGGGGATCCGCAGCACGCCTTTCTGCTCGTATCCGTATTCCTGCGCCGATTTATTGAGCAGCATCACGAAGATCGGGTGGTTCAACAACTCGGCGCTCACGACGAAGCGCTCCATCTCCTCGCCGACGTAGACCGGCAGGTGCCCCTCCGGAACGCCGCCGTAGGAGCGCTTCCGCAGCGACTCGCCCCTCGATTGGGATCTCAGCAGGCAGTACTGCGACGAGTCGCCGACTTTGGATAATCTTCTCATGAGCTTCTTCATGATCTCGAATGTGGTGAGAGAGAGGTGTTTGGTTTTAGTGAGAGAAAGTAAGGGGAGATGAGGGGAGAGAAAGAGGCAGTGGGGTATAAATATTGGAGGCCAAGAGTGTACACAGAAAGGTTATTGAGAGGTACAGATGTGCGTACTTGGCAGGTACAATTATTGTTTGCTGTGGGAGTGTATTTATTAACTTTTTGCCTAATTTAATTTAAGTGGGTTTGCTTAATTTAATAATACATGAACAAAACACACAAATGTTTTCCGGGAGTGGAAATAGCAATTATCATGGAGTGGAATTTGCGGGAAAGACAAATCATGTGATACCGCAACTTGACGAACTCGCTCTCGTTACTATCGCCTTTGCAAAATTTTATATTTATTCAACTAATTTTTATATTAATGAACAAAAATAAATATAATTATTTTTTGAGAAGAAAATAAATATAATTATTATCTTTTAAAAGTGTGACGATTGATTTGGGACCATAACTTGTCTAAATTGTTCGTTCGCAACTTTAGGAAACTTCATAATTGATTAACTAATCAACTAAATATCGAGATTTTCAAAAGTACAGATCAACTGTCAATTTAATAAAATTTCTTCCCATCTTCCTTGGTCGAATGTGGTCAATAGGCACACTCTTTGAATGAACTTATCAAATTAAGCATGAGTAATTTAGTTTTATGTCAAAATTAACAACTCCACCAAAATTTGTTGTTGGAGATCAATCTTTTAATTTTAATTTATAGCTCGGATTTTGCCGTTTTTGTAGCTCTGAGTATATAATTTTTCATCAAATATAATTTACTCATTTTATGTAATTTACAGTCTATTATATAAGAATAAAGAATCTAAATATTTTTACAATGTGCATGCACCGAATCATGACTATGAAGTTTCATGAAATTAGTAATCCATATACATTATATTGTAACGGTATTTATTTTTATAGTAATGATATTTCTACTACACAAATTATATATATATACACATATATATAGAGAGGGAGCGGATCATATAGATCCACCCTCCTATCATAGTATATGGATCTAAAATATGGATCACACAATGTGTGTATGTGGCGCGCTAGGAGCGTGACACATAACAAATATCTTCTTAGAGCTTCCAAGATAAAATACACGCATGGGTAAAATAAGAACAAAAATTAAAAAATATATACTCCTATATTTTTATTTTTTTCACCTAAAATTCATTTTTTCCTACGGCCACTGTCAAAATTATGCATATAATTGAACACAAATATGCATAACGTTGGATAGAAATATGCATGGAAAAGTATCACTATGCAACCCCTCTGGTGCCTTTCTCTGCTGCTCGTCGCCGCCATAGTTATATATGCATATAGTTGAACACAAATATACATAATTAGGGGCGGAGCCAAACTTTCGATTTGAGGATCCAAATTTAATTTTTTAAAAAATTAATAATTAAATTAAAAATTAAATTAAATTAAATTAAATTAAAAATAAATAATAATCATTAATATCATTTCAATTACAAAAAATACATTTCAAACAAATTTTCAAGTTCATACAAAACAACTTCAAAAAATCAAGATGGATAAAACTTGGGATTTTGGCAAATAAAATCATGAACTATTTTGAATTAACATTTTATAACGTGACTTTTGAAACATGGCAAATTAAATCACCATCTTTTGGAGAAATTTTTAATTGAAATTGTACGAAACAACATCGTTTAGGCCTCACAAAAACGACGTCGTCTTTGCTAATGCACGTAAGCACCAATTCAACACTCTGCCGATCGAAAAAAAAATGAGGGATGAAATTGCAAAGATTGAAAAAATTGTGATTTAATTCGCCACACTCAAAAGTCACGTTAAAATTAAAAATTCGAAATAGTTCGTGATTTTATTTGTCAAAATCTCATAAAACATTATAAGACAAAGTAACTTTCAATATCAAATTAAAAAAAATCTCTAGAATATAATCGAAGCATGATATGCATAAATTAATTATGTGTTCACTTATTAAAAATATCTTAACTCTAAAGCTTACGTATCAATTATAGTATAAAATAGCTCAACACAAATAATGATGAAGATAAAATCGTACGGAGTTTTTTTTAATAAAAAATTATGAAAATACTCCTGCTATTTTTGAAAATTCCAAGGGGCCTAGTGACCCCTCTGCCCCACCCCTAGCTCCGCCCATGTGCATAATGGTAAAAATAAATATACATAACGTTAGATAGAAATATGCATGGAAAAATATGACCTGTCACGAGTCTCTTGTTTCTGGTCACCTGACGGGTCGAATATTGCTATGCATGTTTGTGTGCAACATTATGCATATTTGTGTTTGCTTTTATACATATTCGTGTTCAATTATATGCATAGTACTATACGATACCATCAAGTGGCTCTCGCCACTGGTCACCTGATAGATTATATTCTCATGCATATTTCTATCCAACGTTATGCATATTTTTATTTATCTTTATGCATATTTGTGTTCAATTATATGCATAATTTTAACGACGGCTGTGGAAAAAAAATTGGTTAATTTTTTTTTTTTTTAATTTTCAAAAATTTTATTCTTATTTTATCCTTCCGTGTATTTTGCCTTGAGAGACATTTGTCACGTATCACGTTTTTAATAAGTCATGTGATCACATTGTGTGATCCAAATTTAAACTTATATGCTATGAGATAGGGAAATGAGATGTATAAAATATGAATATATATATATATATATATATATATAGGGAGAGGTTCAAATAAGAACCACTAAATAAAATTAGAACGGAGAACCATTTTAAGCCATTCGATTATCAAGATCTACGGTGGATGCATCATCTTGGTGGATGAATGCAGATCCTGGGTTCGAATCCTGAAGGGAGCAAAATTTTTATTATTTTCGGATGCATTAAATTTAATAGCGAATGCATTAATTTATATAGCAGATGCATTGATTTTAATGGTTCTTATATTCTCACGATAAGTGTGGTTCTCATTATAATCGCACCCTATATATATATATATATATATATATATATATATATATATAGAGAGAGAGAGAGAGAGAGAGAAAGGTTAAACAGAGAATGCTAAATATTTAGAGAATAGAGAATTCGTGAAACAAAAACGAACAGATCTACAATTTTTACGAACAAATCAATGTACCGCATGAACAGCAATTTGCCCCGGGTTCGAATCCTGTTGGTGGCGAGTTTTTCTATTTTTTTACTAAATACGTCTGTTCGTTTGTTATGTTGATCTGTTCGTAACATGTATAGACTTGTTCAAAATGAAATATATAATAATTCTCCGTTTAACTTGACCCTATATATATATATACCATTGACATGATAAATTAAAGAATAGCTAATTCTAGACTAGAAATATGATATATATTGAATTAAGAAATATCAATATGTATATAATTGACACGCGTCATTTGGATATTTTTAGGTCTAAATTAGATCTCATTCAATTTCTACAAAATTTAAAAGGGGTCGCTGTCACATAATTAACCTAATTAGAAGAGTCCAATTGTTGAACAGGAAGAACTGCCTCATGCCCATTATTTGAATTAAAAGAAATGTCTGTCTAGCTGAGATCATGACAGCACACTTGAACAAGTATAAACATACAAAGATTGAGATTTATTGTTTGAAATTCGAAGAATTTAGTAAAGAATTTATGATTATTTGTCAAAGTATCTGATGTGTTCATTAATCGGTTGTAAGGTTAAGAGTAGGATGTTTCACCTATTAGTGATGATTGTCGGTAGATTTAAGCAAAGATGTAAAAGAAGAGAGCAAAGGTGTTGTATTTCATGTTGCGTAACTTTACAATGAGAGGTGAGATTCCTATTTATAAAGATGTACAAGAGGGGCAAAGAGGTCGTTCGACATTTTCGTACAATCATTAGGTTAGCTAAAGAGAAAGCTTTGCGTAGATAGCCGTCGAATGTGTCAATGGTCTGTCGGATTTGTCTATTGTGCAGCGCTGACATACTCCAGCGCGGTCAGATCCGGCAGCGCTGCCCGCTCACTTAGTAGAAACACCTTTGAAAGTCCACATATGTTTCCAATGGGTGGTAACTCTTCAAAGAGCATTAATTGGGATGATTCTACTCTGCTCGGCTCCAGCTCTGCTCCTTGACCTCTGCTGTGTTTCGGATATATGCATACTTTACTTCTCATCGGTATCTACAAAATTATACTGAGTTTAGTTTATGTTTTTTATCCTTTTAAATAGAGGAATAATATAATAAGGTATTGTTGTGAAATCAGCTCAAAAACAAGCTGAAAACGCTTGTGATTCAATCGAGCTTTGAAGCTAAAAAGAATGGAATGAAGAAGACAAAACAGAATTAAAGAACACACGATTTTTAAGTGGTTCGATCTTTAAAGATCTACATCCATTGCAGATCCCTCTTTCCACTAATCAACAACCAGAATCAAACCGAATACAACACAGATAAAGAAATCAAAGAAAATCAGCAAACTTTAAGCCTAATCACAAAGCACTGCACTCTCAATTTTTCTCTAACTTTTGCTGCACTTTTACCACTCAATCACAAAGAATAAAAGTAAAACTGAAGTGTATCTAAGAAATACAATATATATACTACAAGTTAAATGTAATCTCAGCCGTTGAAGTTCAAAAGAAACTGGAAAGATCGTTGCTCAACGAAAGTTGCTAGAGTCAGTTTGTTATAACTGATTTTGGCTTCTTCCTTCTAGTTTTGCATTTGAGTCCTTCTTCAACTAATATTTGCAACTAATCACCATACACTACAGGCTATGTTGCATAGGTACGGGGGTGCGGATGTGGGGGCGATACGATACGAGTACGGGGATACGGATTTTTAAAAATTATAGGGTGTGATTCGGCAAGGATACATCTAATTATTAAAATTTTATGATATATAATGCTTATAAACTATATACAATTTAAATTTTCTTAAATTAATTCTATGTAATTTACATTTTATTTTACCCAAAAGTTAAGTATTTTCAATTATATAAGTTAATTGATCAACAATATAACGATTCAAATATTATTAGTCTAATATATAAGTCATAACTGAAAATAAAATTATCAAATAACCTTGTGTAGGCCTTTCGTGCACGAGATACGTGAATTTCGCCTATGGAATTTGCGAATCCGGTTTATTTTTTATAAATTTTTTTAAAAGATATGCCACGTGGCGAATCAGGTGCGAATCCGACGAGAATCCGAGAGAATCGCACCCTAAAAGAATCTGATTCGCCGTACATGCTGATTTTTGAAGAATCCGTGCATCATAGACTATAGGTATAAATTTATCTCTTGAAGGAACATATTTTTTATATCTTGTTTGATTTTAAGGATAATATATTTATTCACTCCTTATAAAGTGGTATAAAATTATCCATTTTCCAAAGGGATAAGGAGCTGCCCAAAAAATTATACAACCTGCCCGAATTTTTTCATACATCAAACAAACGAGGTATAAGATAGTAAATATAACTTATCTCTTTCTTATGCCTCAAAGCAAACACACTCTTAGGGTGCGTTCATTTTGATGGATAGGAAAAGGAGGGATAACAAAAATTTATGCCTTTAAATGTCTGCTTTCTTAACCCACATTTTACACAAAAGAGAAGTTCACCATTTTTTCTTCTTTATTTTCACTTCAAGGATGGATAATATTATCCCTTCATTTTGGTGTGATAATATTATCCCTCCTTGAAGTGAAAATAAGGAAGGAAATATGGTGAACTTCTTTTTTATGTAAAATGTGGGATAAGAAATAAGACATTTAAAGGTATAGATTTTTGTTATCCCTCCATTTAGAGGGATAAAAAGTAAACACACCCTTAGGCTGCGTTTACTTTGATGGATAAATTTATTTATGGAAAATGATGGATAACACAAATTTATGCCTTTAAATGTCTCCTTCCTTTTCCAACATTTGACACAAAAAGAGATGCTCACCATTTTTCCTTCCTTATTTTCACTTCAATGATAGATAATATTATCACACCTAAATTATTATCCCTCTATTTTGGTGTGATAATGTTATCCATCCTTGAAGTGAAAATAAGGAAGGAAAAATGGTGAGCATATCTTTTTGTGTCAAATGTTGGAAAATGAATGAGACATTTAAAGACATAAATTTGTGTTATCCATCATTTTTCATGGATAAATTTATCAATCAAAGTAAACGCAGAGAGTATAATTAATAATGATTTACGAACGGGCAACGGTGACTAAATAAAACGTTTACCAAATTTAGCTTATAAGCTAAGAACAATTATATTGTTTTAGATCAAGCCATTGTCCAATGGATGAGAAACAGTGTTCTAAAGTAAATAAAAAAATGATTTATGTAATAAATAAATATATAAACAAGATGATTCTGACAGTTGAGTCGTGGATTCTCTGCGCTTCACGAAATTTTCTACACCCAGTTCAGACTCAAAACAAGTGTATTCACATTGGAATAGGCACACCGCGCCGACGAAATTATTAGATTAAAAACTATATTCAACCATTTATTTATCGTCCTATTTATAAAATATTTTAAATCAATCATTAGCACTTTATATTAATTACGTGGTGTACAAGAACGTACATATACATGTTACGTTGGTGGAAATTATATATTACTACGTAAATAAAACGCGTATGTCACATTGTTTGTAGTTTCATGGGAGTTTTCCGCATTTTAAAAATAACTACCATTTGTATTTCGTGCAACACACAAAAAATATTTTTATATTTATATAAAATTAATATTAATTTAATTATTATATTTATAAATATAATAGAAAAAAGTTAGTTTTAATTAAATATATTTGAGCTAAATAAAAAAATATAAAAAATTCACAATTATCTTATAAAAGGTCAAAATCAATTAAAAATAAAAATAAAAATGATTGAAAATAGATTTATTCAAAAAAAGATGGGAGAGGAGAAAGAAAATTTTCAATTTTTAATTTTATATGTATATTAAATATTTTAGAATTAGTCAATTTTTTTTAATTTTAAAAAGAAATAAAATAAAAAATTGCGTACATTTTAAGACCCAAAGTATGGAAATTTCATGTCAATAATACATTTTAATTTTAATTATAAAATTGCCGCTTAATTTTGAAATCAATTTGAATTTGAAATCTTGACTTTAACTTTTTTTAATATAGTATAGATATTATTACTATATTAGTGTGTGATATCATTTAATACATTTTATATTATCAAATTACACTTGACGTTGTAAACACAAAGTATGGGAATTTCATATCAATAACAGAAACATGATTGGATCAAACCTTTGCCCATTACATTTTCGAAACATTAAAATTATAGTCCAGAAGAAAGTTGACTGTGTTATTCTAGAAGAAGAGTGGTGCGATCGTTAAATCAAAATATTGGCTGTCCATCAATTAAATATCTTCCTCCCTCCCAACGAAATAGAGTAATTTTCTTTTTAAAATAAATTAGAGAAATTAATATTCTAATTAAAATTATTAATTATACTCTTATTTTTGTTGTTTATATTTAATTTCAGCTTTATCTTCTTTATTTATTACATTTAATTGACTTTTGATTTTTTAAGATAGGAAAAATTAATAATGTGAAAAGAAAAAATTATTTTAATTAATAAATCAAAATAAAAATAAAAAATAGATCAATTAATTTAAATATTCACTTTAAAATTAATTCAAAATCACTAATTATACAACCACTAACTAAAAAATTAGAAACGAACTTAAACAACTAAATATTAGCTCCTTAAGTACTCTTGTGCCCAAAAGAAACGCCTAAACTTCGTTGGAACGAAGGGAGTACACTCCCAATATTTTACTAAAAGTTGATCTATATTTACTTTTAAACGATCCCGTTATAAATGACATACAATGTTTTATAAATGACAAAAATTAACCTTTAAAAAAGTGTAGTCCCTATTACCTTTAACTAATTTACTCCACACATATTATTCTTAATTCGCGTGTCCAAAACTTTTGTGCCACTTATAATGAGAGTGAGGGAGTACTAATCAATAAATTATTGACAGTCAATTAACAAATGAGATAATAAATACTTCATTCGTCCCACTTCAAGTGTCTTGTTTTCTTTTTTGAATAATCCTATTTCAAATGTCTTGTTTCCCTTTACGAAAAAAAATTAGTCTAAAAATTTGAGAATATGTGGGATTCACCTTCACATCAACTTTTCAACTCTATACTTACACCAATTAAAAATATAATTATACGCTTCCTAAATAACTATGTGCAAAAGAAACAAAACACTTAAAACGGGACAAAGGGAGTACCATGGAACTAAATATTTTAGTTTTTTTTTTTTTGATAAAGTACATAAGTAAATAAAAAATTTAAAAATCGCGCGACGGAGGACTCGGACCTAAGACCTCAGGTCTTGGATATTAACCTCTTACCGCTAGGCCGACACAGACACACGATATTTTAGTGGGTAAAGTACCAAATACCCCCCCCCCCAACGTTGGTGTCCCTATCGCGTACAGCCCCCCATAGTCAGGGTAAGTGTTGTTTAACGTAGCAAAATCGTAGCAATTAACCCCCCGCCACTTAACGGACGTTAACACCGTTAGATTAAATAATTTTTTTATTTTTAATTAAGGTGAGCCAACTCTTTCTCTCTCTGAGTTGCTTGAGTTCACTCCTCCACCTACAAGTCGCTCACCTGCCTCTCCCCGCAGTGCGCCGCCCTCCGATCCTCCATCTGCCTCGTCGGGACCTGTCTTTACCAGGTTTTCACCCCCAACCAATTTTTAGAAAAACCAAACTATATTTATTGAGTTTTCTCGAGATTTTAGCTTCCCTAATTAAACTATTTTTGTGACAGGTTTTGTAGGGTGACGCCTCCCACACCATCGGAAACTTTGCCACCGAAACCATCTCCTTCGGCTCCTCCGGCTCTGTTGACAACGTGGCCATCGGCTGCGGCCACGACAACGGCGGCCTGTTTTTCCGGCGCCGCGGGCCTGCTGGGCCTGGGCGACGGCGCTTCATCTCTTCCCGCTCAGACCAAAGCGACGTCGTTCTCATACTGCTCGGTGGACCGCGACTCAAACTCGTCGTCCACTCTGGATTTCAACTCGATCCCGCCCGCCGACTCGGTGGCAGCGCCACTGGTCGACAACCCCTCCAACGACGCCTACCGCTACGTGGCGATGATCGGGATCAGCGTGGGCGCGGCGAGGCGGTGAAGTTCGCGGCGTCTCTGCTGGAGATGGGGAGCGACGGGAGTGGCGGCGTGATCGTGGACTCCGGCACGACGGTGACGCGGCTGCGGAGGGATGTGTACGGCTTGGTGCGAGATGCGTTCAGGAACAAGACCAGTGCACTGCCGTGGGCCGGCGATTATGCTCTGTTCGACACGTGCTATGACTTGTCCTCGCTGTCGAAGGCGAGGATCCCCACGGTGGCGTTCGAGTTTGGTGGCGGGAAGAGGTTGGTGCTGCCGCCGCAGAACAGCATGGTAGCGGTGGACAGCGACGGGAAGTTTTGCTTGGCGTTCGCCGGAATGTCGGGGGAGTTGTCGATTATTGGCAACTCAGAGAAAGAAAGAGTTGGCTCACCTTAATTAAAAATAAAAAAATTATTTAATCTAACGGTGTTAACGTCCGTTAAGTGGCGGGGGGTTAATTGCTATGATTTTGCCACGTTAGGGTAGTAAACAACGCTTACCCTGACTATGGAGGGCTGTACGCGATAGGGACGCCAACGTTGGGGGGGTATTTTGGTACTTTACCCTATTTTAGTTTTATGATCAAACTAGTATTAGTTAATAGATAAAATCTAATGCGCGGGATACTACACTAGACAAATTTTTACACACGTCTTAATCACGCACTTTAAAAGATCCTATTAGATACTCTTATCCGTAGTTCATTTTATAGGTTTGATCTAACTTAATTCATCTATAGTGAGATTGTTATAACGATTAACGATATTTAAAAAAATTGATAAAATTTTCGCTCTCTCTCTATATAAATATCAGTCATATGATACATTAAATCAATATTTATAAATTAATCTAAGATCTCACCATATATGAAGAATATCTTTGGAATTATCTCTCTCTTTCTCTCTCTCTTTCTCTCTACATATATATATATAGGGGTGAACTAAAATAAAAACACATTTTATAATATAAAATAGGAACCATTTTCAGCCATTAGATCATCAAGATTTATGGTTGATTCATCACCTTGTTAGATGAATTCATGGTCCGAGTTCGAATCCATATATAGCAAAAAATTTATTTTTCGCAATTCACACATTTACACAGCGAATTCATACATGTTCTACATAGAATTCATACATTTAAGGTAGTTCATATTGTATATGTTAAAAAGTGTTTATACCGTAACCCTCCCACATATATATATATATATATATGGGAGTGCTAAAATAAGTACACTTTTTAAAATATAAAATAAGAATCATTTTCAGTCTTTAGATCATCAAAATCTACGGTTGATTCGTAACCCTGTTGGATGGATTTATGGTCCTGAGTTCGAATCTCAAAGGCAGCAAAAATTTATTTTTCACAATTCATATCTTTATACAGCGAATTCATACGTGTTCTACATAAAATTCATACATTGAAAATTGCTCTTATTTCTTATTTTAAGATGTGTTCTCACGGTAGCCCGCCCTATATATATATATATATATATATATATATATATATATATATAGGGAGAGGTTCAAGAAAGAACCATAAATAAAAAAAGAACGGAGAACCATTTTCAGCCATTCGATCATCAAGATCTACGGTGGATGCATCATCTTGTTAAATGAATATAGAACCTGAGTTCGAATCCTGAAGGGAGCATTTTAAAAAAAAAAAATTAGTGCATTAATTTTAACAGCGAATGCATTAATTTTTACAGTAAATGCATTAGATTTGATGGTTCTCCCGTTCTAACAAATAATGTAGTTCTCTCTAGAACCACACCCTATATATATATATATATATATATAGGGGAAGGCTAAAATAAGTACACTTCTTAAGATATAACATAAGAATAATTTTCAGCCCTTATATATATATATATATATATATATATATATATATAGGGGAAGACTAAAATAAAAATCAAAGTTAGACTATAAAATAGGAACTATTTTGAGCCCTTGGATCATCAAGATCTACGGTTAATTCATCACCTTGTTGGAATAATTAGTCCTGAGTTCGAATCCCATAGGTAGCAAAAAATTTAATTTTCATAATTCATACATTTACACAGCGGATTCATAGTTTATAGTCTAAGAAGAGTTTTCTGAATAGTCCTCCCCTATATATATATATATATATATATATATATATATATATAGGGGGAGGGCTACCGTAAGAGCACTCTTAAAATAAGAAACAAGAACTAAGAAAAATGTATGAATTTTATAAAGAACACGTATGAATTCGTTGTATAAAAATATGAATTGCGAAAAATAAATTTTTGCTACCTTTGGGATTCGAACTCAGGACCATGAATTCATTCAACAGGAATCAACTGTAGATCTTGATGATCTAATATCTGAAAACGATTATTATATTATATCTTAAGAAGTGTACTTATTTTAGCCCTCCCATATATATATATATATATATATATATATATATATATATATATATAGGAATGGGATCATATAGATCCCAATGCTTATAATAGATCCGTAGATCCAAATCTAGACCACACATTTATGCCCCCCACCCCACCCCCCACCCAATTTTTTTTTATTTTAAACTGATTTTCTGACCACTGACCCCCCACCTCCTACCCCACATATATATATAGGGTGTGGTTCTAGAGAGAACTACATTATTTGTGAGAACGGGAGAACCATCAAATCTAATGCATCCACTGTAAAATTAATGCATTCGCTGTTAAAATTAATGCACTAAAAAAATTTAAAAAAAATGCTCCCTTCAGGATTCGAACCCAGGATCTGCATTCATCCAACAAGATGATGCATCCACCGTAGATCTTGATGATCGAATGGCTGAAAATGGTTCTCCGGTCTTCTTTTATTTATGGTTTTTTCTTGAACCTCTCCCTATATATATATGTAGGGGGCCGCTCCAATGAGACCCCCTAATTTTAGTGAGATCTAGGGCACGATCTGGTGCGTTTATTTCATCAATCCTATGGTTGATATTGTATCTGGAGGGGGATTTTTTTTCACAGGGGTCGAATCCTGGAGGGAGGCTGATATATATGTGTATATATATATATATATATATATATATATATATATATATATATATATGGGCGTGCTCTTGTGAGATCCCCTATTTTTCGTGAGACACTGAGTACAATGAATAAGACATATATACTGATGAACAAGGGCCACAAGGCAGTATATACTGATGAATAACGAAATTTAAAAAATTGGTAATCAATATGACATATAAACTGATGAACAAGACAGTATATACCGATGAACAAGACAGTATATACTGATGAATAACGAAATTTAAAATATTTCGCTCCCTCCAGGATTCGAACCCTGAGAAAAAAAAATTCTCCCTCTAGATACAATATCAGCCATAGGATTGATGAAATAAACGCACGAGATCGTATCTTAGGTCTCACTAAAAATAGGGGGTCTCATTGGAGCGCTCCCCTATATATATACGCACGAGATCATGTCTTAGATCTCACTAAAAATAAGGGGTCTCATTGGAGCGCTCCCTTATATAGAGAAGATCAATAGAGAATGATAAATATAGAGAGAATTGATAATGAATCTCTGACCGGATCGAATACGCCAATAATTTTATTGAATACACCAACAATTTTATTGATCATGCATTTCTTCTTGGGTTTAATTCTTGGAGGGAGCATGTTTTATGCACATATGTATGTTCATGCGGTCTCTTGATTTATTCAAAAAAGTTATTGACTTATTTGAAACGATCAATAGAGAATTCTCCATTGGACCTAACTATATGTGTGTGTGTGTGTGTGCATGTGTGTGTGTGATTGAGTTCTAGTACAAACTCATTGAACGTAAAAATTAAGAACCTTGCACTTAACCTATAGAGTTATTGTACTTAACGTATAAAATAAATGCATTTTTGAGGTAATGAATTACCATGTAATTGCACTCTCTTTGAAATTCGAACCAAATGCAGATACTTTATGGTTAAGTGCAATTATTTTATAGGTTAAGTGCCAAATATTTGTAGTTTATAGGTTAATAGAGGATTTTATTTGATCCAATCTCACTTTCCCTCCCTCCCTCTCTCTCTCTATGTGCAGCAATCCTTCCCGCTAGGCGAGATCTTTGAGCATTGCTAAGCTACTCTTAACTTAATAAGTATAAGTCATTTCTAGAGTCAGCCCGAAGGCAGGCAACTCACTAACTACAGCTTCTATCTCCTCTAGGTCCCATTAGACTGATCCTTCTCCCCCGCAACCAAGCCTTAAGGCTTTCCTTATGAGATGGGATGCTCACTAGCTTCTCTCGAGATGCGAAGAATAGCGTAAATAAAGACTCTCTTGGTCCTTTCGAAGCAGATATTCGTACGCCATTGGGTTATTTGAGGTGGTTTCGACATATATATATATATATATATATATATATATATATATATAGTTTTATTTTCATGACAATTGTATATTATACAAAGATAAATGATCCAACCTGATTATTAATTAATTTCTATAATATGGATTTATTTTATTTCCCCCGATATAAATCTATATAATATATTAAAAGGCAGTTCTAAGGGTTATTCTTTTTCATCAATTTTAATTTTTTATCGCCAATTCCAAATTTTATTTTCTTCCACGGTTCAAATACAAATATTGTAGTTTTTTTTATCTCTCTTTTCTTTTTGGTTTCATTTTTCCTTTCTTTCTTTTAATAAATATGCAATTCGACTAATGGTAAAATACTCAATATGCATATCGATTATGACAAGAGCTTTTTAATTTGATATGTATTACGTGAAAAAAAGAATTTAATGTTAAAAAGTTATATTCATTCCGTCCCAATTCAATAGGTCACGTTTCCTTATTTTCATGTTCCATTTCAATAGAACACTTCATAAAATGGAAAGTCAATACATAACAAAATATACTTACAAAACTCATTGTTGCTCACACATAATTATCTCACATTGCATTTAAAAAATAATATCTCAATTTCTCTCTCCTATTTTTTGGACAAATATATTCACAAAAAAAGTTATTTTATCTCTTCTATTTTTATTATAAAATATTTGTTTATTAACATCCGTGCTCAAGCTCTGCGGCGTGTTAAATTGAGATGGAGGCAGTACAAGTTAGAAGTTTTATACAATTTTTTTTTCTCTACTATCTCTTATTCCTTTTCTATCTTATTCTTTTCTTTTTTATAAAAATTCAATTTTTTTTATTTTATTTTGGGTTCTTATTTTTAATTTTGATTTTATTTTTATTTTTTAATTTCTTTTTTATTTATTTATAGTATTTAATTTTAATTTATTATATAAATAAAAAAGATTCTCTAATAAAGATTAAAAGAATATTTTTCACTATTTATTTGATATTTATATTCCGAATGAATGTGTATTATATATTGGTACACTAATAATATTGGTAGTTAAAATGACAACAATTTTTTTTGGGTTAATAGCTGAAAAATACATCAAGTTTCACCGAATTTGCATTTTGCACATGACCTTAAAAAATAGCTTCAAAATACACGAACTATTGATTTTATTGCAATTTGCACTTGCGTTGACCATAACCTAAATCCTAGCTGACGTGGCTCTCGGAATTTGCAGACGTGGACGCACCGGCGTTCAAGTAATACGACGTCATTTTGTAGTATATTCTAACACTCAAAACGACGTCGTTTTGAGTAAATATAAATTAAAAAAAATAGAGTAAAATCGCCATCGCCATGTCTGCTCTTTCTCTCTCTCTACGTAGTACGCTGTACGCACACACACAGATGGCCGCACAACGGTGCCGCCCCGTTCTTTCTCACCGGCGTTGACGCCGAGCTCCACCACCACCTTTTTCAGACGCCGAGTTCCACCACCACCGTTCACGAACGCCGCCGTCTAGGCCACGGCCGCCTCACAACGTGATGACACGACACAAACACCACAATCGCCGCCGCCTCTACAAAACCCCCAAATCCAGAACCACAACCGCCTCTATCTGAGTCAACGAAATTGAGATCCAAAACTCGCACGCTGCTTAGACGAAATTGAGATCCAAAAATGGCACAAGTTGAATCTCTCTCTAAAGCGAATGCTTCTGTGGCCGAGAATCAGGGGAAAGAGGTGGTACCGGGCTAGGGTTTCAGGCGATAATAGGGGCGGCAGCTTCATGCTGCTTGTTCCTGCGGCTGCCGGAGTTTCAGAGGTGGCGCGAGTCCTGCAGAAGGAAAAATCCCCAGATCTGCAAATCTCTCCCACGATAATCGACAGACCACCACTTCAGCAAGGCCGCCGCGCCATTTCCGAGCACTGCTTCATCTTCGCTCAAATTGAGCTCTCAGCCTCTCACGCGGGGAAAATATTCACCGGCCGGACTCCGACGGCACGTCGGCGGTGGTGGTGGTGGAGAGAAGAAAAACGGCGGTGGTGGAAAAATAGTGATGGTGGAGATTTTTTTATTTTTATTTTAAAGGAGAATTGAAACAAAATTTAAAATATCAACTACATGTCTTGCCAATGTGTAAAAATTACCATGTGTCATGCCATGTAATATTCAATGTTGTCCACATCATGGCCGGTCAAAATTAATCCTAATCGGAATTGTCGCCGTGTGCAAATTGCAATAAAATCAATAGTTCGTGTATTCTGGAGCTATTTTTTAAGGTCATGTGCAAAATGCAAATTCGGTGAAACTTCGTGTATTTTTCGGCTATTAACCATTTTTTTTTTTAAATTAATAAAAATATATCATGGTGTTTCCTATTATACATTTTTTATGATAGGCAAACGTAATGTAACATGCCTCAACTTTTATTATATTTAGCAAAAGAGACATGACAAAATTATTCATAAGTATTTTTTTCTCTCAGTTTTTTAGTTCGCTAATATATTAAATAAAGACAAGATGACAAACATCCAATAAACTGAAAAAATGGAAATAAGTCACATTGTAGCTTAACAAGTTGTTAAATTTTATAATGTAATCAAAATAATATTCAATATAATTATAACGCATGTATGCACCTAAAATAATAATAATAACAAAATTCTATATATATATATATATATATATATATATATATTATACTATAATTTAATTTTAATTATTTTTTTGTCGTAGTTTCTTCGAATTCTGATCAATATTCATTAGTCAAGCTATCTTAGAGATAAGTAAACCTTAATGGTTGAACTTGCTAGAGTTATCCCCAAAATAGGGCATATTTAGGTAATTAAAAAGATCATGAAGGAAGCATGTGAAGCCCCTTGATTGCGATGTAATAATAAAACACAAACACATGTAATCATGTTAATGGCACAGAGGGTTAGGTTGTTCGCATCCTCTGTTTACTACTAAAGTACTAATTGAAACAATATACTTCCTTCCTAATTCAAAAGTATGTCATTTTAATTGGATTGAGTTTATAATAGAATAATCGGTAACTTTTATATAGTGGAAAAAGAATTTTACCATTATATGAAATAATTGGTTAAAATTTAATAAATTATGGTCTTTGATAAATGATAAAAAAAATGTGGATCATATCCTATAAAAAAGAAATGACATATTTTTTCACGGACACCAAAAATAGTAAAAGTGACATATTTTTGACGGACGGAGAGAATATTTCTTAAATGATTATCTATATAATTTTTACAGTGTGAATGTTCCTCCCCCCTCCCCTCTCGAGCCAAATATCGTTGGAATTATGGCGGAGTCCTTGCCGGAGCTTGATGAGTATTGCTTGACGTCTTGTTGTTCCCCTCCTCTTCCTATTACATCAATTATCATATTGTGCAAAATAATATACGCAAACATGATGTCGCTCAGTTGCTCATTTCCAAATCCGAACAAAACCTTTGATAATAGCCCAACGAGCTTGAACAATACCAAAAGCTCGTTCTATATCCTTCCTTGCAACTTCTTACATAACTTTGAACCTCGTGTTCTTCTCGTCAGTCGTGTTCCTATATATATATATATATATATATATATATATATATAAGAGGATGCTAAAATAAAAACACCTCTTAAAATATAAATATGAACCATTTTCAACCCTTAGACCATCAAGATCTATGGTTGATTCTTCACCTAGTTGGATGAATTCATTGTCCTGAATTCGAATCTCATAAGTAACGAAAATTTTATTTTTTGCAATTCTGACATTTACATACATAATTCAGACGTGTTTTGCATATAATTCATACATTTTAGCTAGTTCGTATTTTATATGTTAAGAAGTGTTTATACCCTAGTCCTCCCTTATATATATTTACGAAATGGATAGACTAAAAAGTAAAAACAACTCTTTGAGTATAAAATAGGCGTACATTTATATCATTGATCTACTCATGATTTAACGGTTTTTATTTAATCTTACCGGAAATCGTATGTAAATGTATGAATTCTATGCAGGACACGTATGAATTTGCTGTATAAATGTCTGAGTTGTGATAATTTAAATTTTCGTTACCTATAGGATTCGAACTCAGGACCATCAATTCATCTAACAAAGTGATGAATCAACTGTAGATCTTGATGATATAAGAGCTGAAAATGACTCTCCGTTGAGAGTGATAAGCTGTCGACCGACGTGCGGAAGCGAACCATGGACGCCATTGATTCCAACGGAAGGATAGTCGTTGTTGGTGACGTGGCGAGCAAAGCCGGCCTCAAGTTGAATGAAGCTCAGCGAGCTCTTCAGGCTCTTGCCGCTGACACTGATGAATTTTTAAAAGTCATTTTTTCTTTTTCCGCGACCTTGTTTGTGGATTCTAGGTTGGGATGTTCCGAATTCGGAAGATGTCGATCGTTAGTTATTTTGTTTTAGGTGTCGGATTAAGGCGATGTTTTGTATGCTTTCCCCAAGGATTATCGAGTTCACTCGGACCTCTTGTTCTTCTCGCATCGGAGCAATTGCTCTTTGCATTCTCTCTCATCAGAAGGAAGGGGGATGACGAAGAAATGGAGGATGAAAAAATGGGATAGGGCGTGGTTTAACATCTAAACGTAATTTTGTCACTTGAGACAAAACGACATCGTTTACCCCTAAAAAACCGACGTCGTTTCATGTGTCGGACGGTGAAATAAGTGGCACACTTCCGGCTATCACATAAGATCCACATCAGCATCAAATTGGGGAAAATTCAATTTTAAGGAAAAATTGAAACGCCGACAAAGTTCATGATTAAAATTGTAAATTTCAAAGTTCATGTGCAGAATGAAAAAGTGACTAAAGTTCGTGTATTTTGATGCAATTAACCCACTATTTATTATAGTAAGTGACTGCGTTCTCCAATTCTAAGTCCATTAAGAACCTACTTTAACATTTATTATATAGTTTAATATATTGACTCTATATATAACTCATATTTTAATATTATTATTTTATTAAAAAAAATTAACCAAATTGGTTGAAAAGACTAATTTTATATCAAAACATATTTTCTCTATCCGTATGTACATTTTATATCCTGGAATTAGGATTACTGTGTTTTTGTAGTTCATTTTCGTACTATATATAAAGTAGAAGCTCTATTTTATATATTTTGGGATTCTTGTGTAAATCCTTTCGAATAGTATTATATATTTCGAAATTTCTATTTTTTCTGACCTTCCTTAATTACATTTTCTAACGATATAATACATACATAGCATTTCTAACTAAAACTCAACAACCTTAAACTTCAATTCCTTGTAGTTGCTCCCATGAACCTTAAAGAAAAAGCCAAAATTGTATGACACGTTAAATTCAATTAAATTCATATAAGGTTGACATCTCAACCAACCTAGAGCCAACCCTACTTGACATTTACAAGTTTTTGAACCAAACAAATTAAAAATATGTATTTTATTATTTCAGTAAGTTATGGCCATTTTTCTTGTTGTCGAAAGTTTGGTAGATTAAAAACAAAATGGTTAATAGTTAGTCGAAAAATACACGAACTTTCACCGAATTTGCATATTACACATGACCTTCAAAAATAGCCCCAGAATACACCACCTTTTAATATAATCACAAATTGCACCCGCGTTGATCGGTGGTGATGTGGCTGTCGGATTTTGTTGACGTGGACGATTTGCCGATGTAGTAAAACGACGTCGTTTTGTAAAGCTCTTTTAAATTAAAAAAAAATCAAAAAATGGAAAGCACTCATCGTCGCTCATTCTGCAAGAACCCCTTCTTCTTCAAATCTCTGACGTCTTCCTCCTGGGCCGGTGAACCACCCAGATCCAGATAAGGTGTCGCTTCTCCAAATCTCGGCGACCGCTGCGGAAATTAGGATTTCGAAGGGCGCCGGTCCGGATCTCAAAAATTAGGGCAGGAGAGGGCGGCGGGACGGCGAAAATCGTGGGTGAAGAGGGAGACGGCGGGGTGACGAAAATCGAAGCACGAGGAGAAGTAATTGGTGTGTTGGACGACGCGCCTCTGCAAGGAAGATGAAGGAAGAGTGGTTTGAAGGAGGGCGAGGTGGCAACAACTTTGGGGATCTAGAGCTTTAGGCGGCGGTAGGAATGGAGTAGAAACGTGTGTGCGTATGTCTGTGAGAAACGAGAGAAGAAGGAGATCCGCGATTGTGGGCAGCGGAGATCCGCGATCCGGTGAAACAAAAGGTGTGGTGGGCTGGATTGTGGGCGGCGGCGGCGGCGTCCTTGGGCGCCGTTGTAGAAATCGATTGTGGATTCTTGTTGCTGGGGTTTCTCTGAGTGAGGGTGGGGCGATGGCAGATTCTTGCGGTTGAGGTTTCTCAGAGGGAGGGCGGGGCGATGTCGGAGGCGGTGGGGTGGCGCCGGATTCAACAAGAAGGGAAAGGAGCTGGGGTTGGTGACGGGGGCTTGGGGGTGGAGAGAGGCCAGATTTTTCAAAAGTTTATTTATTTATTCATTTTTGAGGAAATTCTTAAAATATCAAAATAGAAGACAACTTAATTTCTATTCAAAACGACGTCGTTTTGAATACATGGCTTGCCACCGTGTAAAAAATGTCACGCATAATGCCATGTAATTTAAAATAATTTCCACATCATCACTGGTCAAACATAAGAATGATCGGAATTTTCGCCGTGTGCAATTTGCGATTAAATTTAAAGGTGGGGTATTTTGGGGCTATTTTTTAAGGTCATGTGCAATTTGCAAATCCGGTGAAACTTCGTGTATTTTTTGACTATTAACCCAAAACAAAATAGAGGTTCTTGATCCCCGAATGTACACCTATCTTCTTGTCGAATTTACCTAATTCGAATTTCGAATTCTTTGGGGACATGCATTACAATATCCCTATATAGTACTCCCTCCGTCCACTAATTCATGACCTAAGGAGCAAAACACGAGTTTTAAGAAAAAATGTATTTTTATTAGTTGAGTGGAGAAATGGACCCACAATTAATGTATTGTTTATTAGTTGAGTGGACAAAAAGTGTATTATTTTGGGACCCACCAATTAAATATAAATAAAAACTTACTAAAAATGGACATGCCTTGAGTTGGTGGACGTCCCAAAAAGGAAAGAAGGCCTTGAATTAGTGGACGGAGGGAGTAACTATTAGTATATTCTTGAAAAGCCCTTGCACTTTAAGACATTCTTGGAATATTCGATTGGTGGTGGGCCAGACATGGTAAAACAAACATAAATTAAATAGTTCGGTTTTTCTTTTTCCCTAATGATTATTACTTTTTCCATCCCAAAATAAGTCTTATATCTAAAAATAAATTTTCCTTTTCTAAAGGTTAATTGGCACTAAATACAAAAAGTATATTCGAAATTTAGTTTTTACTAATACATATACTTTACTAATATTTTTGAAATTTTAGTTCAAATTAAAATCTCGATAACAATTAATCCCATGTGAATGCCAAAATTTTCTTACGTGACATTGTAGCCGATAATTAAAATATTGTATTTCATATAACATAAAACAATATAGTTTTCTTCCTCTAAAATCATGCTATCTAAATCATATTGCTCACAACATAACATGAAAGATAAAGAAAACAACATCATTTTTATGTTATATAAAAAACACCACATTTTAATTCTTGGCTGAAATATCATGCAAAAAAAAAAAAAAAATTGGCATCCATGTATGATTAATTGTTGTCGAAATTTTAGTTTGGGCCAAATTCTGAACTTTTAAATGTTTATGTATTAATTGACCCAAAAATAGTGTATTGGTTAAAAATCAAAATTTAAATATACTTCGTGTATTTACAAACAATTAACCAAGTATTTAAAACGATATCTCTTATTGAATCTTCAAATGATTTAAGCAATACATCATCAAGATTATCGTTAGATGCATGATCATTATTATAGCTACCATTTGTTATATCTTCAATACGTGCAATTCATTCTGCAAATTCTTTCAACTCATCGGATTCTTTGCTCAATGTCATATTTTGAAGGCTCATGTCCTTAGTCAACTGTAGCAATGTGCGATTGAGTCATAAATATGTTGACCAAATGTTACCCGCAATCCACCCTGAAAATTCTTCCAACTCATCGAACTTCATGCTCAATGTCATATTTTTAAGTTTCATGTTCTTAGTTAACCCTAGTATTGATATTAAATAGAGCTATGTATAGAAAAAAACAAAACCTAGGAAACCCTTGATAGCACAACGGAACAGATTAAGGGCCGAGCCGCATTAAAACATTTTTTAAAGAAAATCCAGTGAAAAAAACCTTAAAAAAAGGAAAAAAAGTGTTCGTCTAAAAACAAAGTCCAAAAACAAGACAACAAAAGCAAAGCAAACAACATGAAGGGGGGGGATTTGCTTCGGGAGCTCCGGCCTAACCATCGGCCCCAAACAAATCCGGAACCTGCTTCATGAAACCAAATGCAACACAAAAAAAGGAAAGAAACCCTAAAAAATAACCAAAGCAACACCTCAACCACTAAGCCAAAAACGGATATGGCCTGCAGAAACATCATGAAAAGAATATAGCCAGCAACTAGCAATTCCACAACACCTATATAGAAACGCCAGCAGCAAACGACTGGCAGGAAGGCGAACCCTCGATAGCACGAGGGTGTCCAAAGAACAATCTCGACGCCAAATAGGATCAAGGACACCCCATTTGTGGAGCTACCAATGGAGCCAATCCACTCAGAGCCCAGCTACTAGCGCATTAGTAAACTGGAAAAAAAAAAAAAAAAAAAAACCCTCAAGGGGACACTCCTAACACTAACCACAAAGCCGAGAAACAGAACAACCAAAACCCAAAAAGGACGAGCCATAAAGAAAGCAAAGACGGAGAAATCAACCATAGCATTGTACAATTAATGCTGAGTAAATATTTAAGAAATAATAAATAAATAAACAAATAAATATTATATATATATAGTCCGTTTATCAATATTAATATTTTACTAATTTTGTTTACGTTTACTGAACATATGTAATCATTTTAAATAAAAAAAATATCTTATTACATATTTCATTCAAAAAAGAAAGGGAAAATAGCATCAAAATCCTTCAAGTTTGAGTGAGTTCTTGTTTTTCCCCATGACTTTCGAATTTCTTGTAAAAATTTATAACCGTGCAATCGATTTATAATTTTTCGTTAATGACATTTTCCGGCCATAAAATTGATGACATGTAACTTATATGTCATACTTATGCTGAGTAGATTAAATTAGGATTAACGTCGTCGTTTTGAGATTAAATTAATTGGGGAAAATAGCGTCAAAATCCACCAAGTTTGAGCGAGTTCTTGTTTTTCCCGTGATTTTCGAATTTCTTGAGTTCATCTTGAAGCTCTTGCACTAAAGTCTTCAAATTTGCATCATTTTCTCCACAATCCATTTCAGTGTTTATTGTTGTTATTGAGAAACCCTAATCAACTCCATAGTCCACAATCGTCCCACTATCTGAAGTACGAGGACATGTATGAAATCGACGCTCTGAATTTTTCTCCTTGTGCAAAATTCGAATCACGGTTGGGAGCCCATGGCCACAAAGTATTCGCGCGTCGGGATGAGAGCGAGAGCTTGATGATGAGCGTGAGATAGACATGGGAACTCCAGATTCGGTTTTGATAGTTTTTTGGAATTGAAAATGAAGAACCCTAATTTGAAGAAAAATTGTTCAATTTCTAATTTAATCCACGAATTGAGACCATAATGATAACTTTAACTGTGAATTAAACGGCGTCAATGTGCTCGCCGGACGACGTTGCTTATGTGTAATTTTCGGTTGCCAAGTAAGCATTAATTTAAGGGAATTTTCAATTTAAGGGAAAATTATAAATCGATTGCACTGTTATGAATTTTTACAAGAAATTCGAAAGTCATGGGATAAACAAGAACTCGCTCAAACTTGATGGATTTTGACGCTATTTGGCCCAAAAAGAAAATATATATCTAATATGATCATATTATATATATATATATACACGCATATATTTATACATATAAATAACACTTATAAAATATTTAAGGGATAAAAATTAACAAATAATAAAATTATAGTGCTATGATTATGTTATAGTAATCAATATGATGCAACTATAATTGATACCAAGTTATAGTGACTTAATTACTCTTAAATGTTTAATATTTCTTTTATTAGTAATGAAAGAAAGAATAAATAAATGCATATGTTAAAAGTTATCACAAATCTTATCTATATTGATATTTTAATAATATTATTTATGTTTATTAAATATTTTATATACATTTACTGAATATTTTATGATCATTTTAGATAAAAATATGTTATTATATGTTTAATATGGTCATATAGGGTAAAGTCAGGCTACAATCTCATTTTAAAATAAGAACTACAAATCATGAAAATGTGATAAATTTTATGAATAAAAAATTATAATAAAAAGATATTTGTATGATCTAGATTAGATTAAATGAACAAATAAATAATATTAAAAAAATAATTGTTTCCAAAAATAGTAGGAATACGATGATTTTGATAAAAAAAAAGTACTCTCTCAGTCCCACGAACCTTGACACATTTCCAAATAAGGTAATACAATTATTATATTCTGTCTCATACTTTATCACTTTTATTACCTTCTCTCTCTTACTTTATCACTTTTATATTTTATTAACTACACACTTAAAACATTAATCTGCAACTCCTTAATTTTCGTGTCGAAACCAAACGTGTCAAGATTCGTGGGACGGAGGGAGTACAATTTACTTTTTGTGAAAGTGGTTCTCCTCTTATGTATATAGATGAGCACTTATTCAGAGATCAGAAGACGTAGTATGAATATTTTCTTCTTACCTGGTTTTTATAGTTCATGTTCCATTGTATAAGGACCGCTAATTCTATATTACATTAAAAAGAAAATCTTTAATATGAAATTAATTTTAAATCAATTTCAACGATAATTTTGTAATTACCAAGAAATTATGCAAAATTTAAAACCAATACATGAAAATCAAATTAACCGTTCGTTAGCCCCTCAGTTACTCGCCACTAATCTTTAAATTTTAAATTTCTTCATTTTTTCCCCTCATTTTGTAAATAGAACACATTTTTTTTTTCATTTTTCCTCTAATTATATTTTTGAATAAACTATGTAAGTATATGTTATGAATGAAAGATCATAAAATGACCTTTAATTGTATGTATGATATGTAAAACATGGATTTAAAATGAACAAGTTATGATAATTTAAAGTTATAGTATATTAAATCATTTATATTTTCCTTGAAACTGAAAAACTTATTTTAAACATTTTTCTTTTTTCTTTTTAAAATTATATATTTCTATTTATTTTATATAAAAATTATTATCTTCATTTTTAATTTCTTCAATTATTTTTCTCATTTTCTAGATAGAGAACATTTCTTCTTCTTTTTTTTTTTTTTCATTTTTACTTAACTATATTTTGAATAAAATATATAATATGTATACGCTTAAATAATGAAAGATCATAAAAGGGCCTTTAATTTGATATATGATATGTAAAAATAGATTTAAAATGAGAAAATTATCATAAATAATTTTTTAATATGTTAACTAATTTATATTTTTAATATTTTTATTGAAATTAGAAATCTTATTTTAAATATTTTAAATTTTAATAAACACTAAATCAATATGTATATTATAATTTATTTTAAGAAACACTAATCAATATAATCTCATTTAACATATACTATATTTTTTATTTATTTAATTATATATATCGTTTTGTTTTATTTTAATGATAATCGTGTCACGACCGGTCTTAACTAAGGATAGGTAAGCCGGGAAACCGTGACTAGGGAAGGGAAATTAGGAGAGGGGACAGAAAAGGGGTGATAAATAATAATAAAGGAATTGAACTAAGATTGAGACATCATATGAGAAAAAAAACACACATAAATAGATAAGAGCGAGTAATCGGTCAAGAGTATCCGATTTAAGTGTTTATACAATAACTTGATTTGACAATCCAACATAATAGGATAATATGCATCATAACTGAGTGTTCGCAGCGGAAATAGAACGTGATACATGTATGAAGACATGTATCGCCAAGAGTTTATTTAGTAAATATGACAAAGCTCCGCACGACACCCCATCATCACTCATCACTGCTCAACCTGCACATTTAGAAATACATGCAGGGCTGAGTACAAAGTACTCAGTAGACATATGCCGAAAATCATATACATACATAATAAATGTAAATTGTCATGCCATTTCAATAGTATAACCAAGGGTTTTTACTTAAAAAGGCCCTAAGCATACTAAATTCATTTGTGATTCTAAAGTTCGTCTGATCAGACTAAGTTCTTTTGTAATCTATCATATCTGAATCTGTGTGCCGGAGAGGTGGCCACCTCTCACGGTCACTTGACCGGCCAACCCGCTAGATGACTCACGGTCACTGGTGTACACTAGCCAAGGCAGGATAGCTATCAACTGCTCAAGACCCGAATTCGATTACATGATAACTGGCAAAGCCATATCAGATAGATATCATACTGAAATTAAAACATTTTATGGCAAGACAATACTTGAATTAACTTCAATTCAAAGATTTTGTCATGAAATAACTTGCTTGAACGTAACAGTTAAATTCATTTGATATATATGAAAGTAATGCCTACCTGATTGCAGTGTTTTGCTACTTAAGACAATGATTCTCTTTCCTTAGCGCGATAGGTTACTCAGGCGCTTTTGTTTATTTGAACCTTTGATAACACGAAACATGTGTTCGAGTGAATAATAGAAAAGATAACAACAAATGCAGTGAATCACTATTCACTCATTTCTCTAACTACCCATATTTCCTTAAACGACTGTATCTAACTCATATACAATCGTTCTTCTTTTATCGAAATACTTCATGTACCTTTGAGGATGTAGGAAAGCCCATTTTATATTATTCCTTTATTTATCCATTATAAATAAAGAATAATTTATAAAATATTTTCCTTTTCCCCATTTAATAATGCCAATCAATATATATATATTGCTACTATTAAAAGAAATAATAAGTCATTAATAAATTCTAAATATTAATTCCTGATGAAAATTTCATTGTGAGATTTTAGGAACATTTGTAAAAATATTTTAAAATAATAAAAGGAGTTAACTATAAAAGAAATTTTCGAGAAGATCTAATAATTTTAATATTTTAACCATTTAATTAATAAATCTTTAATATTTCATTTATCAACTATTCCATCTAATATAATTTTACCAACAAGTTCTCATGAAATCTTTCTCAGAATATTTATATATCTCAATAGCTCATTTATAAACTAAAAGTGATATTTTATCAACAATAAAACTTTAAAATCCTTAATAAGAATTATTTAGAAACATTTCAATCTCAACAAAACTGTATAGATTCAACTTCAACTAATAAACTGCTTTTACTCCGAACTCGTATGGAGTCGAATTTTATATCAATAGAAACCTCTTTGAGTCTAGTTTAATTGAAAAAAAAGTATGTTGAAAAACTCCAAGTAGTTTAAGAGATATAGCGATTTTCCCATCGCCTACCAGATTCGGCAGTTTCTGCCAACTGAAAGTCCAGATTTTTGAAAAATAGCAAACGTTACCTGAATGAGCTCAAATTTTATATGTAGATAGCTAACACATATATCTTCATAGAATAAAAATTTGAGAGCTAAATATCAACATATGGTTACTGAAATAATTAACTTAATCATCTGCCTCACGACAGTTTTAGCAGATACGGGCAGTAGACTTCTCGAATTTTAAAAGGGTAGTAAACGAAGTTCAAATGATATGAAACTTTGTACGAATATTTACCACACTCCCATCTATACCCCAGAAATTTCTCATAATATAATAGAAACGGGAATGCATCGAAATAAGGGCGTCAACTTACCCTTGTCCAAGTGAGCACTAATGGAAGTTGTTCGCCGGGGTTTTTTTCTGGTCGTCGTTCCGCGATGGGGTTTAGCCGCGAAGGTCTACGACTTAGTTTTCCTCGTGCGAGATAGATCAGGCTACACAACGGTGGTTTCTCGATCCTTTTTCGTCGTAAGGATAGTGAGAAACGAAGGCCGTAAGTTGGCCGGTGGCTAAGTCGGGAATTCGACGTTGGCCTCCGAAGGATATTGTGGCCTTTGGTCGGGAAAATATAGAGAAGGTTTCGGCCTTTCGATTGTTGGGTTTGGTAGCCTAAAGATGGAGGAACGAGTACACGTTCTCGGTTCAGAGCCTAGTGGCCGGTCGACGAAGAAATGGCCCGGCGAAGGGAGCTCACTTGAGCTCTTGCAAGTAAAAAAAACAAATCTCCTAAACTCACTCTTGCTCGCTGCACTTCTTCCTTCTGCAGAACTCTCCTCAATTTATAGAGGAGTTTCTGCAGACAACAGAATCAAAATGGTGGAAATTTTGGTACCTGGAGTTGCAACTTTTGAAGATTTGATCGTTGAAATTTACATCCTTTGACAATTGTGATCTTACCGTGAAATTTCTTTCTCGGCGTGCTGAAGCTTTTGAAAATTGTGGATATTGGCGTGATTTTCTTCTCCTACAGGAGACTTTGGGGTGTGATGGAGTTCAGATATACTACAGGAAGAAATCTGCAATCTTTACAATCTCCTTCTGCAGTAATGGTGTATTGGAGGGGAAGGTGAATAGTATAGGGAATAGTGTAGGGAATAGTGTAGGAAATAGTGTAGGAATTGATGTGTTGGATGAAAAATCGAGACATACGTGTAGTGCCGTGATCTAGTTTCTCCTAGTTCCTGTAATAATTCTCCAATTCTCGTCTAATAAATACTCGTCGTATTTATATAAATTAAATCCTCAATCTTGAGATTTAATACGTGAAAGTCGGAATTAATTCGCGACTTAATACCTTAACTCATATAATGCGAAATAATAAAATTATTATGCATATGATCTCAAATTATAATTCTAGCAATTTGATTTAAATAACACGATTTATAAAATCGGTTATAAATCTAAATTTTCTAATAATATTGATTAAATCAATAAACTGGTAAAACAAAGTCTCAAACGTATAGTTAAACCAATAAATTTAATTATTGGTTTCATTCATGACTGAATATTAAATCGCAGCTCTGTATCTCTTATACAGACTTTTGCTGAAATAATATTATCTGAACAAAATAATCACCATAAATAATTAAAAGAATTTTATAACTAATGCACATATTTAATCTAATATGTATTTAAAAGAGCGGGGCATCACATACTACCCCCCTTAAAATAAATTTCGTCCCGAAATTTGCATACCTTCGTTAAACAACTCTGGATATTTTTCTTTCATCTTGTCTTCGAGCTCCCACGTAGCTTCTTCTTGTCCATGGTGCCTCCAAAGAACTTTCACTGAGGTGATTGATTTATTTCGGAGTTGTTGCACCTTTTTATCTAAAATCGCTTCGGGTCTTTCTTCATAGCTCAGGTCTGGATTAAGGATCATCTCATTTTGGTGTATCACGTGCTTTGGATCGAAAACGTACTTCCTAAGTTGTGATACGTGGAAAACATTATGGACATTTCCTAGACTTGGCGGTAATGCCAGCCTGTAAGCCACTGGGCCTATTCTTTCTAGGATCTCATAGGGTCCTATAAATCGGGGTCTAAGTTTCCCTTTAACTCCGAACCTAATGATCCCTTTTGATGGAGAAACTTTCAGAAAGACTTTTTCTCCATTCTCAAATTGTAAGTCAGTTCGGCGTTTATCAGCATATGACTTTTGTCTATCCTGGGCCTCCTTAATCCTCTGTCGGATTTGGCGAACGATTTCAATCATTTCACCTATTGTGTCTGGCCCTAGGATTTTTCTCTCGCCCACTTCATCCCAATAAAGTGGCGATCTACACTTTCTCCCATACAGTGCTTCGTAGGGTGCCATAGCGATAGTCGCTTGGTGACTATTATTATATGCAAACTCGATGAGTGGCAAAATGTGCTCCCAGTTTTCACCCTGGTCTAGCACTACTGTCCTCAGCATATCCTCCAATGTTTGAATCGTTCTTTCAGACTGACCATCTGTCTGTGGGTGAAAAGCTGTACTAAAATTCAATCTTGTGCCCAGTTCTTTTTGTAAACTGATCCAGAATCTGGATGTGAACTTGGAATCTCTGTCCGATGTAATTGACTTTGGCACTCCGTGCAAACGCACAATTTCTCTAACATAAAGTTGAGCTAACTTGTCGGATCCATGGGTGATTGGGATTGGTATAAAGTGCGCACACTTCGTAAGTCTGTCCACAATGACCCATATAGCCGTGTTACCTCGCTTGGATCTTGGCAATCCTGTGACGAAGTCCATTGCTATATCATCCCATTTCCATTCTGGTATCTCCAAGGGTTGTAGTTCCCCGTAAGGCCTTTGGTGTAAGGCTTTCACTTGCTGGCAAGCAAGACATCGTTCAACAAACGAGGCTACATCTCGTTTCATTCCTTCCCACCAGAAATTCTCTTTTAGATCTTGATACATCTTAGTACTTCCCGGGTGGGCAGTATAAGGGGTATCATGGGCTTCGCTCAAGATTTTATTCTTAAGTTCTTCATCTTGAGGAATGCATATCCTTCCTTCAAAGAGTATGGCATTGTCTGGTGCTTCTTGGAAATCTTTGAGATCTCCTAATCTTATCTTTTCCCGTAATTTTTCCATCTTCTCATCCTTTCTTTGTGCTTCTACCACCATTTTTCTTAAACTAGGTATTGTCTCAACAACGCCTGCTATAGTTCCAGGTGGTTTAATCACTTCTATCTTCATCTTGTCAAATTCTTTTATAAGCTCAACTTCTCTCGTGAGAAGATGTCCTAATTTTGACGAGACTTTTCGGCTTAATGCGTCGGCTACTACATTAGCCTTGCCTGGGTGGTAGTTAATACCACAGTCATAGTCCTTTACTAATTCGAGCCATCTCCTTTGTCTCATGTTTAGATCTTTTTGCTCGAAAAAGTACTTCAGACTTTTGTGATCAGTAAAAATCTCACACCTAACTCCATATAGGTGATGTCTCCAGATTTTTAATGCATGTACTACTGCAGCTAGTTCCAGATCATGAGTCGGATAATTCAACTCATGAGGTCTAAGTTGTCGTGATGCATATGCTATTACCTTGCCATCTTGCATCAACACGCAACCTAGTCCATTTTTGGACGCATCCGTGTAGATTACATATTCTTTGTCTGGTTCGGGGACTGCTAAAACCGGCGCAGTAGTTAGCATCTTCTTGAGTTTTTGGAAACTCTCCTCACACTCGTCCGTCCAAGTATACTTGATCCCCTTCTTGAGCAGTTGCGTCATTGGCCTTGCTATTTTCGAAAATCCTTCAATAAACCTTCGATAATAGCCAGCCAATCCTAAGAAACTCCTGATCTCGTTTGGATTTGTTGGCGACTTCCATTCTTGTACTGCTTCCACTTTAGCAGGATCTACCTTGATTCCTTCTGATGATACGATGTGTCCTAGAAATGTGACTTCTCTCAGCCAAAACTCGCATTTGCTGAATTTGGCGTAGAGTCGTTCATTCCTTAGCGTTTGTAGAGTGGTCCTCAAATGCTCTTTATGTTCTTCTTCATTTTTGGAGTAGATGAGGACGTCATCTATGAACACTAAGACGAACTTGTCCAAGTAGGGGTGAAAAACCCTATTCATGAGATCCATGAATACAGCTGGTGCATTTGTTAGCCCGAATGGCATAACTACGAACTCGTAGTGGCCATACCTTGTTCGAAAAGCTGTTTTGGGTATATCTTCTTGTCTGACCTTCAGTTGATGATAGCCAGATCTCAAGTCGATTTTTGAAAATACACTCGCACCCCTAAGTTGGTCAAACAAATCCTCTATCCTTGGCAAAGGATATTTGTTCTTGAGTGTTAGCTTGTTCAGCTCTCTATAGTCAATGCACATTCTCAAGGTGCCATCTTTCTTTTTGACAAACAAAACTGGTGCTCCCCATGGGGATACACTAGGTCTGATGAAACCTAGGTCCAGTAGTTCCTGCAATTGAATTTTTAGTTCCTCCAATTCTTTTGGAGCCATCCTATACGGTGCCTTTGATACTGGCGCCGCTCCCGGTTCTAAGTCTATGGTAAATTCCACTTGCCTATTAGGTGGCAATCCTGGCAAGTCTTCTGGAAACACATCACGGAATTCTCGTACGATATCCACATCTTCAATTGCTCTTTTTGTCTCAGCTTTCCCGTTTAGGTACACGAGGAATGCCTGAGAGTCCTTCTTATTCATCATCTTTCTTGCTTGTAGGGTGGATATAATTGGTATTCTCCTACCCATTCTTATCCCGTGAAATTCCCAAGCATTTTTCTCTGGAAATTTGAAAGAGATCTTCCGCTCCTTGCATAAGATTGTAGCGTAGTTTTCAGCTAGCCAATCCATTCCTAGGATTATATCAACGTCCGACATCGGTATAACATATACGTTGTTTGCTATGACCTCTAGTGATCCTATGTTCAATTCTAAGTTCGAGCAAACATGCGTTACTGTCATTGTTCCTCCTATTGGTGAAGAGATACTCATGTCCTGATTAGATCTTTCTATTTTGAGTCCTAGGGTGTCCACACATGCACTTGCAATGAAAGAATGTGAAGCACCCGTATCAAACAGAAGTACAACAGGTGTGTTGAGTAGCATGCCCATACCTGCCAGGTTTCCCTGGTTTTTCTCGGGCTGGTTCTGTTTGATAGCATAGGCTCTTGCGTGATACGGTTGCATCTTTTGTTGCTGCTGACGTGGCTGTGGTTGTGGCAGCTGTGGTTGATGTGATTGTTGAGGCTGCGGCAATTGCAGATGACGTGGCTGGGGTAGCGCTTGGATAGCTCTCAGATGTGGGGCTTGGAATGGTGGGTTTGGCCTTAAGCTCATCCCGTGTTGCTTATTTGGGCAACGATTTGCATAATGCCCCTTCTGGTTACAGATGTAACAACTATCACTGCCAGCCTTGCAGATTCCACCATGGTTTTTGTTGCACTTTGGGCAGGGTGAAGTTTTCTGTTGGTTGTTCCCCGCCTGATTAGGAGCAACTTGCCTTCCAAAGCCCTGTTGCTGGGGTGGTTGTCCCTGCCATGGTTTCTTCTCAGTTTGGCCATTGTAATTGCCTTCCCATTTTCGTTTCCCTTTGTAGTTCTGGGATTGGGCTTGTGGGGGTGGTGGCATAGGTGTTGCCACTGGTCTTTCCCATGGCATTGCTGCCTCAATGTCTAGAGCTCTACTGAGGGATTCAGTATACGACAACCCTCCATGACTAGCCAAAGCCATCCTGATTTCATGCCTCAGACCGGCACAAAATTTTTCAGCCATTTTCTCGTCTGTATCAACTAGTTCTGGGGCATATCTGGACATGTCGCAAAACATCCTATCATACTGTGTAACCGTCATCCTCCCCTGTTTCAGGTTATAGAATTCCATCTCTTTCTTCTTTCGGTAACTTTTGGGTATATATTTATCATATATCCCAATCTTGAACTGCTCCCAGGTGAGGTTTTCTAGTTGATCAGCTGTCATTGTCTTCATTCTGGCTTCCCACCAGAAGTCAGCCGATCCCGTCAGTTGGAAAGATACACAGGTTAAACGTTCCTGGTCGGTGCAGCGCAGAAAGTTGAAGATGCGTTCGATTGCACGCACCCAAGTTTCAGCCTCAGCTGGATCTCCTGTACCGCTGAATACAGGTGGGTTTTGACGTAAAAACAATTCCTCTATTCTACGTTCTGGCCGTATTGGTTGTGGAGCTATTTCTGGTTCTGGCCCTGGTTCTGGACCTCTTTCATCATTTTGTGGGATTCTTCTCCCACCTCTTGGACGTCCTCTCTTTGGTGGCATTCTGATAAGTCAATATAATATGTTTATTAGTACATGGTAGATGTATTCTAACACTCGTTCATTGCTTCTTCAATTCCTTGTACTAGCTATATCGTATGCAAAACTTTTAAATCAACGAAATATAATAAGTATTTAACACACGAATTTACTGAAGGCGTGAATTTATATATAAGTACTTAAAGATTCTGCCTCCTAGAGGCCTCTTCGAATAATATGGAGTTATAGAACGGTCCATAGGTAGTTACCGTTCCTGTAGTAACAACTTCCTAGATAGATGAATATTACAACCCACGAGTTCGAGATACATCATACAAGCAAATACAACTGCCCTAGACTATCGATCCATGGGAGCTAGCAGACTTGCTCTTCTCCGGATCCTCTTCTGGGTCTTCCTCCGGATCCTCTTCTGGGTCTTCCTTCGGATCCTCTTCGGAGTCGATATCCAGGTAGTAGTCCTCTGTTTCCTCACCCTCTGCCCCGAGCTGAACACGACCACCGAGAAGTCGGATTTTCACCACATCCTTGCAGGGCGTTCCTGCATCGGAGGTCGTAGTACCCTTCTTAAGGGAAAGAGGCTGAGCAGGTAGTGGCTTCCAACTCGTCTTGCCTGGAGTTTTCTTCCTACTTCCCCCAGTGTCATCATGGGCTGGAGTTTTCCCTTTTTCAGCAGTCTTGAGTGCCTGGCGCAAGATCTCACCTTCATCGTTGTCAGTGCCTGCCAGGGCTTTGCCCTTATCAATAAGTTCGCGTGCTTGACGCAAGACTTCTTCTAATTGTTTCATGGCCGCACTGTAAATGGGGTCCTCTTCCCCTGGTGGAGGTGGCTGTATCGGGGGTGTACCGACTGGTGATTGGGGTGGTGGCGTCTCTTTCCTTTGGGTTTTTGGACGTGATGTCCCGGCCTCGAAGTCGTTTCGGCATCGACGACCGAGAACAGACAGTTGTGGGGAAACACTCTGCACTGGGATGGGTGGATCTGCTGTTATAGGAGCCTGAGTAGGCATAAGTGGGGTCCTTTCTTCCGGACGAACTCCAACAGGAGCAAGGTCTCCTGGCCTCATATATGGTCCCCTGAATGCTCTGCCAAAGGCATCATAGGTGTAGTGAATTGCTGCGATGAACCGTGGAAAATCGCCTTCTGGATCAAACGACTCTTCTGCAGTGTGTACGTAGTCACCTGCGAGCTCTGTAGCCCATCCCTGCCAGTCTGGTGGAAGTAATAAGATCAAGCGCATGATCCCGTCATAACCAGTGGCTCCATGGGGATGTGCAGCTTTCCACAGTCGATAATAATGGGCGAGGAACTCTCCTAGGTCATCTCTCCAACAACGTGTGTAGGTTCGGTATTCCCTGAGGATACTTTCAGGACTTGGTCGCCTCGTCATTTGCTTTCTAGCGGTGCGTCGTGTTCTTGCCATCTTTGAAAGAATGACGTTCTATAATTAAACTCATAATAAGTTATTATAGCAGTAGGTTTCTAATTACTCTCATGTATTAACAACACAAGTCGTGATCATATCATAAGTAATATTGGTCTTAATCTCTGACTTATGCATAATTAATAATTCACAAGTCCTAGATCGTGCAGTCATAATCCCAATACTTACATATGTATTGAAATTTTAAGGGTTGAAAGAGATTCAACTCATTGCACAAATAGTAAATCATTCAATGCACTTTTGTCACTACGAGCTATATAATAAATAATTTTATTGGGTAAGGCAATAGTTGATATGTTTGAACAATTCGAACTATGCCCGTATCATCATGAGTGACACGCTCCGTCATGTCTCTATCTTTATACATCCTCGAGTGACGCCTGATTTTCTTTCTTCTATTGTGTTTTTCATTTCAACTGTAATGAATGATAACTAAACTCATGTATATGTTTTGCTTCTATGTTCTTTGTAAGAGTGATCAAACATTTCTAACGCATCTAAGTTCATCAAGGAATCTACTCAATCATATAGCATGAGATTTAAGCACTTGTACAAACATTTGAAAATACAACTTTCTCAACAATTAATAAATATTTACCTCTGTTTCTCTGTTGAGCAGGATGTTGTGATGAGGTGCTGAGCTTTTGTCAACTGACCTTTCTAACACTAGTATTCAGTAAAGAATAAATTTTGGGATAACTCTTGGGTTCAGAGCAACCGAACTGCTCTGATACCATTCTGTCACGACCGGTCTTAACTAAGGATAGGTAAGCCGGGAAACCGTGACTAGGGAAGGGAAATTAGGAGAGGGGACAGAAAAGGGGTGATAAATAATAATAAAGGAATTGAACTAAGATTGAGACATCATATGAGAAAAAAAACACACATAAATAGATAAGAGCGAGTAATCGGTCAAGAGTATCCGATTTAAGTGTTTATACAATAACTTGATTTGACAATCCAACATAATAGGATAATATGCATCATAACTGAGTGTTCGCAGCGGAAATAGAACGTGATACATGTATGAAGACATGTATCGCCAAGAGTTTATTTAGTAAATATGACAAAGCTCCGCACGACACCCCATCATCACTCATCACTGCTCAACCTGCACATTTAGAAATACATGCAGGGCTGAGTACAAAGTACTCAGTAGACATATGCCGAAAATCATATACATACATAATAAATGTAAATTGTCATGCCATTTCAATAGTATAACCAAGGGTTTTTACTTAAAAAGGCCCTAAGCATACTAAATTCATTTGTGATTCTAAAGTTCGTCTGATCAGACTAAGTTCTTTTGTAATCTATCATATCTGAATCTGTGTGCCGGAGAGGTGGCCACCTCTCACGGTCACTTGACCGGCCAACCCGCTAGATGACTCACGGTCACTGGTGTACACTAGCCAAGGCAGGATAGCTATCAACTGCTCAAGACCCGAATTCGATTACATGATAACTGGCAAAGCCATATCAGATAGATATCATACTGAAATTAAAACATTTTATGGCAAGACAATACTTGAATTAACTTCAATTCAAAGATTTTGTCATGAAATAACTTGCTTGAACGTAACAGTTAAATTCATTTGATATATATGAAAGTAATGCCTACCTGATTGCAGTGTTTTGCTACTTAAGACAATGATTCTCTTTCCTTAGCGCGATAGGTTACTCAGGCGCTTTTGTTTATTTGAACCTTTGATAACACGAAACATGTGTTCGAGTGAATAATAGAAAAGATAACAACAAATGCAGTGAATCACTATTCACTCATTTCTCTAACTACCCATATTTCCTTAAACGACTGTATCTAACTCATATACAATCGTTCTTCTTTTATCGAAATACTTCATGTACCTTTGAGGATGTAGGAAAGCCCATTTTATATTATTCCTTTATTTATCCATTATAAATAAAGAATAATTTATAAAATATTTTCCTTTTCCCCATTTAATAATGCCAATCAATATATATATATTGCTACTATTAAAAGAACTAATAAGTCATTAATAAATTCTAAATATTAATTCCTGATGAAAATTTCATTGTGAGATTTTAGGAACATTTGTAAAAATATTTTAAAATAATAAAAGGAGTTAACTATAAAAGAAATTTTCGAGAAGATCTAATAATTTTAATATTTTAACCATTTAATTAATAAATCTTTAATATTTCATTTATCAACTATTCCATCTAATATAATTTTACCAACAAGTTCTCATGAAATCTTTCTCAGAATATTTATATATCTCAATAGCTCATTTATAAACTAAAAGTGATATTTTATCAACAATAAAACTTTAAAATCCTTAATAAGAATTATTTAGAAACATTTCAATCTCAACAAAACTGTATAGATTCAACTTCAACTAATAAACTGCTTTTACTCCGAACTCGTATGGAGTCGAATTTTATATCAATAGAAACCTCTTTGAGTCTAGTTTAATTGAAAAAAAAGTATGTTGAAAAACTCCAAGTAGTTTAAGAGATATAGCGATTTTCCCATCGCCTACCAGATTCGGCAGTTTCTGCCAACTGAAAGTCCAGATTTTTGAAAAATAGCAAACGTTACCTGAATGAGCTCAAATTTTATATGTAGATAGCTAACACATATATCTTCATAGAATAAAAATTTGAGAGCTAAATATCAACATATGGTTACTGAAATAATTAACTTAATCATCTGCCTCACGACAGTTTTAGCAGATACGGGCAGTAGACTTCTCGAATTTTAAAAGGGTAGTAAACGAAGTTCAAATGATATGAAACTTTGTACGAATATTTACCACACTCCCATCTATACCCCAGAAATTTCTCATAATATAATAGAAACGGGAATGCATCGAAATAAGGGCGTCAACTTACCCTTGTCCAAGTGAGCACTAATGGAAGTTGTTCGCCGGGGTTTTTTTCTGGTCGTCGTTCCGCGATGGGGTTTAGCCGCGAAGGTCTACGACTTAGTTTTCCTCGTGCGAGATAGATCAGGCTACACAAAGGTGGTTTCTCGATCCTTTTTCGTCGTAAGGATAGTGAGAAACGAAGGCCGTAAGTTGGCCGGTGGCTAAGTCGGGAATTCGACGTTGGCCTCCGAAGGATATTGTGGCCTTTGGTCGGGAAAATATAGAGAAGGTTTCGGCCTTTCGATTGTTGGGTTTGGTAGCCTAAAGATGGAGGAACGAGTACACGTTCTCGGTTCAGAGCCTAGTGGCCGGTCGACGAAGAAATGGCCCGGCGAAGGGAGCTCACTTGAGCTCTTGCAAGTAAAAAAAACAAATCTCCTAAACTCACTCTTGCTCGCTGCACTTCTTCCTTCTGCAGAACTCTCCTCAATTTATAGAGGAGTTTCTGCAGACAACAGAATCAAAATGGTGGAAATTTTGGTACCTGGAGTTGCAACTTTTGAAGATTTGATCGTTGAAATTTACATCCTTTGACAATTGTGATCTTACCGTGAAATTTCTTTCTCGGCGTGCTGAAGCTTTTGAAAATTGTGGATATTGGCGTGATTTTCTTCTCCTACAGGAGACTTTGGGGTGTGATGGAGTTCAGATATACTACAGGAAGAAATCTGCAATCTTTACAATCTCCTTCTGCAGTAATGGTGTATTGGAGGGGAAGGTGAATAGTATAGGGAATAGTGTAGGGAATAGTGTAGGAAATAGTGTAGGAATTGATGTGTTGGATGAAAAATCGAGACATACGTGTAGTGCCGTGATCTAGTTTCTCCTAGTTCCTGTAATAATTCTCCAATTCTCGTTTAATAAATACTCGTCGTATTTATATAAATTAAATCCTCAATCTTGAGATTTAATACGTGAAAGTCGGAATTAATTCGCGACTTAATACCTTAACTCATATAATGCGAAATAATAAAATTATTATGCATATGATCTCAAATTATAATTCTAGCAATTTGATTTAAATAACACGATTTATAAAATCGGTTATAAATCTAAATTTTCTAATAATATTGATTAAATCAATAAACTGGTAAAACAAAGTCTCAAACGTATAGTTAAACCAATAAATTTAATTATTGGTTTCATTCATGACTGAATATTAAATCGCAGCTCTGTATCTCTTATACAGACTTTTGCTGAAATAATATTATCTGAACAAAATAATCACCATAAATAATTAAAAGAATTTTATAACTAATGCACATATTTAATCTAATATGTATTTAAAAGAGCGGGGCATCACAAATCGTGAGTCACACGAAATGCTATACTAGTATAAACTAAATAATGACATATATATTTACGTACACCGTGACTTATATTGATCGAATGGGTTTGGATCACTTGCTGTGAGGGCATATAGAGAAAATTGATAATTAAATTGAATTGAATTAAATCGACTTTAATGGGGAAAAATAAAAATAAAAATCAATGGCACTAATAATTTTTGGATTATTATGCATTAATTAAATAAAAATTTAAACTATTTTAATGCTTAAATAAACTACTCCCTCCGTCCTTAAAATAAATTCATCTTTTTCCTTTTTGGATGTCCCCCAAATAAGTTCTTCTTTCTTTCTTTCCATTTTTGGAATACTACCCCACTACTAATAATACTTTATTTATTCTTATTTTTTACTTTTTCATCACTTCCAATACCAATTATAACACTTTTTCACCTTTTCACCACTCCCAATACTAATTATAACAAATTTTTCTCCATTATCATTTCACTTTACTACTTTTCCTTAAAACTCGTGCCGTCCCCAAAGAGGAACTTATTTTGGGGACGGAGGGAGTATTAATTTTAACCAACCCTAACTGTAATAATTATGAAGTGAAAACAAATCAAACTTGAAATAATCGACCCTAGCTAACTAGTTAATACTTAATACTAGAAAAAATAAAATTGAATAAATCACCACAAATCCTTGGTTTGAAATAGTGAATCTACATATCCTAATAATAATAAATTAATTATTAAAAAATAGAAAGTTAAGGGGCTGGTGGTGTGACTATGAGGCTATGAGCCAAAATCCATTTACTTTACTTGTTTCTTTTGATCTTCCGTAGTCCGTTTCAATACAGTAATCCCTTTTGATGCTTTCCGCCTTTATTGTTTTCTTTTTTCACCCAACTTATCCCCTCGTGTGAATTCTCCATTCCCCTATTCTACCTCTAATAAAATTTAATTTTGGGGGTGTCTCAAATAAAATTAAATAAAACTTGGGGCCTATGAATACGATCATGTTGAATTGAGGAAGTATAAAACTATATATTTTTTATCTATATGAAATTTAATTTAGGCGACAGTAATAGATATGAAAGCGATTGGATGTTTGGTGAGGGTGTCGGGATAAGTTTGGAGGCTTTATAGAATAAAGAAGAAAAGCAACACCGATGTGTTCATCTCGTTTGAAATCAATTCAACTCATACCTCACTTTTCTTTTGCTTTTCTTCAATTTGGATCCCACTTTTTGGAAAATATTCGGCTTTGGACTTAAAAAGTAAAAAAGTTGTGGGTAATAAAAGTGCATGAAATAACAGAACAAAAATGTGACATGTATGTTTTCGTCTTCACGGGAGAAACGTAGGATACCATGCATTTATAGATAGGTCATTACCTTTCGTCAACCATCGGCGCTCAACACAATCTCAAATTGATTTCTTTCATTAAAATCAGATGAATCCTCATGGGTTTTAAATTAACTATTTAAGTTTGTACACTTACAATAAATATTTCTCCTACTACACCAACGTCACGACGTACAATAATTTTGATGATTTTTTTATTTTGCACATTAACTTAAAAAAATATATCATGATAAAGATTTTGTCATTGATAAAGCTGATGTGACAGCACAATAGCATAAATCAAGTGAGTTGGCTTCGAACGTGACACTGCTCCAATCGAACATCGTTTTAGTACTACTTTTGAAGTTAGAGTGCAAAACTAAAAATCGATTAAAATTAGTGTATTTTTAACACCAATAACCCTTATTATCCACGCCAATAATAATTGTAATTATTAATCATAGCATGAGAGAATGCACAATATGGTCACACACACATACATATATATATATATATACACAAATACTAATGTGCAACCGGTTGCACGCACCGTGCAACTGGTTTTCATAATGACACTACTTCATTCGAGAAATGACACTTGAACATTTCTGAATGACACTACTTCAACATACAAATGACATTTGAAGATCTTTAAGTGTCATTTGTATGTTGAAGTAGTGTAATTAAAAAATCAGTTGCACGATGCAATCGATTGCACGTGAGAGTGCCTCATATATATATAGGGGAGTTAGTTATCGTGAAAATCACATTTTATAGTGAGAATTGAGAACACTTTATTATTGACGTGTAAAGTTACTGTATTCGCCTTGAAATTAACTACACTCGAAAAAAAATTGGAAACAATGAAATTTTCTCTTCCTTTGGAAGGTGTTGCATTCATCGATTTATCAAAATGATGCATTCACTATAGATTATTAAATTTGTGATTATTATAAAAAGAAAAAAAGAAAAAGAAAGCCTAAAGAACCCTTGTAAGCATAAACACGCTGACTAAAGCCCGAGCCTCATTAAAAGAGTACCCATCTACAAAAGCAACCAAATCCCAAGCTCCAGACTAACCATCACCCATAAAAGACCCTCATCTCGAAATGGTAAACAAGACGAAAAACCGAGCACATACGATCCCAAGCAACAAGCGCGACTCGAGCAACAACAAAAATTGAGCTTCATACTAGCCATCACCCAAAAAATATCAACACTCTAAACGAGCAAAGGAAACAGCACACGAAAAATAGGCCAAAACAACCAAAAAGAACAAGAGCCAACAAGAACATCGTAAAATGTCCCACGGTTAAAACTGCCACCATAGAAGCATCCAGCATCAAACCCCCACTCTTTGAATAGGAGCTCAACTGAACAAATCCTATGAAGAAGCAGCAAAAATGAGAACCGCAATCATCACTCAAAACATTCACAATGTACGACAAACGTTTGAAGATATGCTTATAGTGCATCAATCATCCTTTATAAACGAGTCACAGAGATGCCGCAAAAAAAAAAACGGACATACGTGACCTAAGAGTCTAGCGCACCTAATCTCTGTAAAAAAGTCATTGTGTCACTCCAATCAAAGGAGAGGAAGATACGCTCAACCGAATAGAGCACCAAAGTCCGAAAATAACAGCTCCACCATTGCCAACTTTACTTAGCAAAGAAAAGAAAAAGACTCCCCTCCATCAAGTGTTCGACAAAATGACAATGAGACCTTGTAAAAATAAAAACCATCATAATACAACCAGCCATAGACTATCCTGGCCCCCGAGTATTAAGTAGTTCGTCGAAACATCGAACCTATGGTGTGCAACAACTCGAGTTCATCATAACCATTGTATCTTGAAGATAATTGTTGTAGACCGTGTGCACAATATAACAGAACAATATTATCTTGCAGAGATCGTGTCCAACACTAGTCTCGATTCTTTCTTATCTTTATTGTTATTTTGCAATTTCATTTCCAACACATTATTTTATAAAACATGAAGTCACTGTTGGGCCCCGGAGGGTTGACTGAACAAGTGTATGGGGAGGATACACCTGTAGGCTATTTTTGTAGAATCGAAAACAAACAAACCAAATTTCAGTTGGAAAATGGTTGTAGACTAATACTGAAGTAACTTCAGTCTTTTGATTTCAGTCAAGCACAGAGCTTTAATTGATATGCACGTAAGACTTCAGTCTAGAGTTTGTAAAACAGAGTAGAGTTACAAATCTTACTGACTATCAATTGATTGGTCAGTCAGACTAATAACTCAATAGTGGAAATTTAAACTTAATTCAAATAGTCTTTAGAAAGAGTTTGTCACTTAATAAAATCCTTAGTTACACTTTTCAGTTAATCAAGTTCAGTTGTAAGACAAGTTTAGCACAGATAAGGAATAACTGAAAGCAGATAAAGAACACAAGGATTTTTACGTGGTTCGAAAAATAAATTCCTACGTCCACGACCGGATGATTAGTCTGACAAACACTATGGGCTAATGTTTACGGGTGCACAACAAACCTTACAACCGAAAATCAAATTTTCAGTAACAACACACTGGGTTGGATTTCTCGCTTGCTCTTAGCATGCTAAGACACACAAATGCATTTGTAGCACTTGGCTAAGATCTCTGAGTCAGAACACTGGTTTGAACTCCCTTAGCTTGCGGGTGCCAAGGAACCTAATTGTTTAGTTTACTGATGGCACTAAACAACCACTGAGTTCGGCCTCAGTCTCGAACTCGATTACAATCGCTCTTCTCACTCTAAAGAGAAGGTTATGTAATAAACCAACTAGGATTACTGAGAACAGACTCTCAAGTAATCAGAAACTAGGTTAAGGATATATCTTGTTTAATTGCCTAGATGTTCTAAGAGAGTTTATGTAATCAGTTGCACTGATTTCTCTCTTCTTTGATTCAATGTATATGGAGACTAAGCTCGAATTGATCTTTCAGTGTAGCTTTGGCATTGATGATTGAATCGGATTTTCTCTCTCCTCCACCCCACTTATTGGGGTATTTTCCTGAGTTATTTATAGACAGCTCTGAAGAATAGATCTGTTGGTGGAGATCCCTTCTTCAAATCCTACCGTTGTGAGATATAGTCCAAATCTACTCAGGATCTTTTGTCTTCATTCTCCCTCGATGAATAGAGAGATGGTCTTCTTGTCCTTCAGAAAAAGTGTTGCGGACTTTACACGAAACAGGAAATTATGTCCTTTTAAAGTCAATGCTCTGACTTGAGCATTAAATGTGGCGTGTCTTAAAATCTATCTGTGTGACTGTAGGTAGAAGGACATTATTTCTTTCTTTAGTCCGTCATAGTCTTTAGTGTAACTGAACTTGTCTTCAGTTGAACTGTTTGCTATGACTCGTGGATTCTTCAAGTATTTCCAGTGTATATTCCATCAGTCAGGACTTCAGTTGGATCTACAACTCCGATGTATTAAGAAACTATCAGTCGAACTGTTCTTCAGTTGAGTTGTCATCTTCAGTCTTCAAGGCCTCAGTCTTTGATCTAGCAACTAGAAGGACTAAAACATCCAGAAAGATAACCTCTAGCTAGAATGTGTCTTCTAATAATTTTGGTGTCATCAAAACACAAGGATTGGATATATCTTTTATTTTCCAACAATCACTATGATATATAATGTCATCATGTATATAATATATGTGTCTTGATAGATTGAAACGCCATATGCAACATAAATATGTAATGTTGAATTGAATCTATTAATTGAATTGAATTGAATTGAACCTATAAATATGTAAATATCCTCTTTACATTGAATTGAATTGAACCTATTAATTTAAAAAAGCAGATAAAAAAAGTATTTTTCTCCCACCTCTAACTCCACGCCCACACCCATTAATTTCCTACCCATTTTTCTTTTTTTTACGCAAACATCATTGTCAATTGCAATTTTTTACAGTCTATTAAAACTTTCCTCCAAACTTTTATCCCCTGTCCCTTTTTTATGTCAAAAACTTGTCTTATATATCCCCTTCTCCAACTTCCTTAATAATGTTGTCCTTAAACTAAAGTGTAGACAAAATAATTTTACATTTTGAGTTCTCCAACGTTACTCACATACCCTTCTTGCACCCTACTTTGAGCTAAGCACCATGCACCAAAGATACTCTCTTTCCATTTTCCCGAAAGCTTCTTACACCAAAACTTATGTCTTCTTTAATACAAATAACTTTTTATATTTTCTTTTTGAAACGTCTCCAAACAATTTCCTATTCATTTTGGGACATTACCACATCACTAATAATATTTTATTTATTCTTGTCGTTCAACCTTCCATCATTTTCAATACTAATTATAACACATTTTCACCACTTTCAATACTAATAATAACATTTTTTCTCCACTACCAATACATTTATCAACTTTTCCTTAAAACTCGTATCGTCTCCTATTAAAAAAAATATTTGAGGGACGAAGGAAGTATGTATTTTCATAATCCTTTTAGTACTAAATTATACAATTGACATGATATGATCTACAACAATTACTCTAGATGAAATATTAATCTTCTTGTCTACAATTGGTATCCCACTCCAGATCTCATTCTATTTATTGAAATTTTTACAATAATATTGTGTTTGTTTTGAAGTTTAATCTTTGTGCTCTCAAGGGTTTTTTGTTTTTTCTTTTAATAAAATCTCATTTAATAATTGAAGTTTAAGGAAGTGATAAGCTTCATTAATTACTTTATACCTCGTTTGCTTTGACGCAATAAAAATTCTGACAGATCGTATACAATTCCGGACATCACCTTTTTCCTTGAGGGAATGTATAATTTTATATTTAAGGGGATTTTATATCACCTTAGAGAGAGTGAGATATAAAATTATAATGTCCATTTTAGATAATAAATTTATACTTGTTACGGTATCATTTTATTTAAAGAAATAAAAATCAAACACACCTAGATATTAAATTTTAGATAAAATTTGTTCCTATTATATTAGAAATTTTCTCGATACAGAATGAGAAACGGATGCATATGTTTTTGTCGACTTATACATACAATTAGAGAGGGACAGTAAATGTGCGCTGTGATGCGTATCAATGATGCATCGTGCGCGTGATGCGTCTCATCTGCCTAATCTGATTCTTATTTATATAGATAGGATGAAATTCTCAATCTGTTTAATTTTTATTTGATTAATTTATAGAATGGAATTCTATGGCATTTGATAGCTTCGAATTTATTTTCAAATAAACGTATTAATTTATGTTAGTCGCGGAATGCAGTGTTTTTTTTATGTAGATTTGGTGATATAATTTTATGTTCAATTATCATAAGTGTGTGGTTTCCCTGTTTCTTTTTTAATTTCATTCTTACTTTTGCTGCTAGCTAGTCTCCTTTTACTTTAGTTTCTTACTTTTTTCTTTAGTAGCATTTGATGAGATGCCAATTCTTGGATTAGTTATAATCGACGTAACGTGGAAGCGAGTTTAAGATAATTGTATGATTTTGTATACGAATTAAAAATTATATATTTAAATATATCAATTTTCACTTGACCTAATTTTTCACATAATTATCTATTTTTGGTGCATTAATATGATCATGTTTTGCTAAAATAGCAAATTAATATCATCATGACTAGCTTAACTGACACAGACATTCATACATCGTCTGTTTTAAGCTATGTAGACATTTTATGTACGCCTCAATATTAATTTGGGGACAATTGACAACCGTATAACAAATCAGAAATTTATGTATTGGATAAAAATTTAATATTTAGCCGCAATTATCATATTTATTTAAAATATTTATTAAAATTTATTTCTTTTATCATTTTGCATACTCATCCATTTTTCATCCAAACTTTGAGCATAAAACGAAGTCGTCCCATTCAATTATGCAATACGACATCGATTTTATTTTTCTACACGGTCATATTTATGCCACATGAGCATATTTTTGTTAAACGAGTATATTTATGTTATGTCGGCATGGTGAAAATGAGTGAGTATGCAAAATGTGAAAAATTTAATAGTTGAGTAATTTTAATAAAGATTTTATCATGTGCTAAATGAAAAATTGTTGAAAATTTAATAATTTATATGCAACTAAATCTAGTAGTCATTTTATATCAACAAGATTTGCCCTCCGTTTGATGCACACCAATACTTATAGTTAAAATTATATATATATATATATATATATATATATATATATATATATATATATAACATAACTAAATTTAAAAACTAAATATGACTCAAAAGTATTATAATTAACTTTTATAATTGTACTACACAAAAATATAGTAGTACATTAACAAAATAAATTTTCTAATATTTCATAAATTAATTTAAAAAAAAAACAAAAATTTGTAAATTGGCTGAATAATTGCGGTTACCATTTTCAAATATCATAGTTGCTTTTATATATTATATAGATATAAATAATTTTTTAATTAGTAATCTGATATGAATAATTCATTATATATGCTAGACTAAATATAAATATTTTATAGATTCATTAAAGGTTTAATAAAATCAACCAATAATAAGGCTATATAAATATACAATATAATTTCAAATATAACTCAAAAGTATTATAACTTTTATAATTGTACTACACAAAAATATAGTAGTACATTAACAAAATAATTTTTTTAATATTTCATAAATTAATTTTTTTAAAAAAAACAAAAATTTGTAAATTGGCTGAATAATTGCGGTTACCATTTTCAAATATCATAGTTGCTTTTATATATTATATAGATACAAATAATTTTTTAATTAGTAATACTATATGAATAATTTATTATATATGCTAGACTAAATATAAATATTTTATAGATTCATTAAAGGTTTAATAAAATCAACCAATAATAAGGCCATATATAAATATACAATATAATATCAAATTAACTTCAATTCAAAAACTAAATTTAATTAAAAAATTAAAATTACATTATAAATATAATTCTAAATAATAATCTGTCTGTCCACACAAAAATTGTCACATTGTAGACAACATGTGTGTTAATAAAATGTTAGTGGAATTGTTGGTGGAGTAAGGATCTAACTTTAAATGTGATGAAATTGTGTGAACTATTATAAATGGAATTGACAATTTTTTTGTAAATGAATCGAAAAAAATATCATAACTTTTTTATGACCGATATTCTAAATTCAATACACAATCGTCACAATGAAAAAATCTAATTTCTTAAATCTCTCATACTTAGAATTACTCATTTTTTCGCCAATGAGTTGTAGCTCAAGTGGCAAAATTGAGGCACTCAAAGACTCTCATTTGTGAAAGGTCTTGGGTTCAATCAAACTTGCGTGCAGTGTAGTTTTTTTCACCTTTATATGATGTATTTATATAATTCATCCGTCCACGAAAGAACTTCCTACTTTTATCTTTTTGGGACGTCAACAAAAGAGTTTCCTATTTATTTTAGAACTATACCCCATCACTTAAAAATACTCCATTTATCCTTCCTTTTTCACCAACATAAAGAAGTATATAAATACCTTTGTAATTCTCACGAATTACTCATTTTTTTCCCTTTAGGGTGCGTTCTCTTTGGTTGTAAATTTATCATGGGAAAAGGAAGGATAAACAAAATTTAATCATTTAAATCCTTCATTTTTTTTTTTCTACATTTCCTACTTGACCCTTACTCATTCCTCATTTACACTATAAAGGAGGGATACCATTTTTGCGTGTGATAATATTATCCCTTATTTGTAGTGTAAATGAGAAATGAGTAAGGGTCATGTAGGAAATGTAAAAAAAAAAAACAATGATTTGAAAATTTAAATTTTACTTATCCCTCATTTTCTCATAATAAATTTATAATGAAAGACAACAAATTTTCGATTATATATGGCCCTTGGAACTCCCACAATTTAGTGGCCTACTAACAAATTTCTAAAATATGGCCCTTGGAACTCTGGGAATGGTGCTGGAATGTCTGCTAATTTAAATTACTTGTAGAAAGGATTATATATAAGATAAGCTTTCTCTCTTTTTCTAATGTACGCGCGTTATTGTGTGTTTTGTTTCCATCATGTTTCTCCTAATGATTGGGCAAATTAATTAAAACGATAGTTATTTGTTATCACAAAAATATACAATAACAAAAACTTGTCCCAATTAAATTAAGATCATACCAAAAGAGGGCAATGGTTAGATAAAAGTTATCTTAGGTTCTGACCAAATTATTAAAGGTGGACGGCAAATAAACCCCACTATATCAAGAGATTCAAATCCGATTCGCCAAAAACTAATCAACTTGCTATGGTGGAATTCCATCTGTGATTCCTATATATTACAAAAATTAAATATATTCTTCGGGAAACAATGATGAATTTAACATACACTACATACTAACGCATATAATATTTGAAATAAAATTAAGAATCAGAATCATTCTGCTCCCCGAAAACATTTTATTCATAAAAATACGAAAATATTTAACATTTTTCTTGGTTATTATTTAAAAGGCATTATTGGCCAGTTCAGATTGTAAATTTACAATAATATAGTTCAGATCATAACATTTATCCTTTTGAGGCACACACTATTATTAGTGCAACCTCATGTTGCAGTCTACGTCAAAAGCTGCAGCTTTTAGACAAACTTTTGAGGTATTATGCGACACTAAACACCATATCCACTATTATTCCAACTGTAATTTCTGTTATGCCAAATATAAATTAGAATTTTGTCTAAAAATAGCAGGGCAATTGTTGAACCGCGCCTACTCAATCCAAATGCATAAGACGAAATATAATTAAAGAGAATATCAAGTGATTCCAACGATGAAATTTGATTATTTTTACTATTATCTGCTCACAAATTAAACTGTGTACTTGGATAAATGCAGGACAAAAATATATGGGAATGGGCCGAATGGAAGATTCCCACACGTAATATATCTATACTATATTAAAAAGAAAGTTTCCAATTTCAAATCAATTTCAAAATTGAATGACAATTTTGTAGTTATGATAAAATTGAAGGTTTATGTTTAAGCTATACATTTCTTTTTATTTTCCATTTCTTTAACTTCTTATTTATTGTTTTATTTATTTCCAAAATTGTGAAATTTGATTAATTATAAAATATTTAATATGCGTATCAAATTAAAGATCACTATAAGAGCTTTAATTTGATATATTTTATATAAATATTTGATTTAAAATGTACAAATTAAATTTGTTTAAATATTAAAATTTTATAAATTTCTCTCTCCTCTCATCTTTTTGAAAAAAAATGTATTTTTAATTCTTTTTTATTAGTATTTTTTTAACTTATTTTTTTTCTTTTCATAATATCAAATTTTATAATTATAAATTATTTTTTATTTTTATTTTTATAATATTTAATTCAAATATATTTAATTAAAATTAATTTTTATTATATTCATGAGTATGATAATTGAATTAGTATTTATTTATATATATAAAAAACAAATAATATTTTCCCGTGCATTGCACGGGAAGCAAATACTATTATATATAGAGAGAGAGGTTGATTATTATAAGAATTATATTTATTCTAAAAATATGAAAATAATACTCCTACATAGATTGTATAAAGTTATTGTACCCACAGTGAAATTTATTGTTTTAAAAAAAATCATTCTCTTTAGAATTTAAACCTGGGTGGTGCAATCATCTAGATGATACATATATACAAGAGGCAAAATGATATATATCCATTTTGAAAGATAAAACCTAAAAAATGCCTACATTTTATAAAACATATAAATATATTTATTTTGGACATTTTTACCCTTATGTTGAGCATTAATATATTTTGCACTAATACTAAACCACTTATGCTTGACTTGTAATCAACAAAAGTTGAGCATTAGTGTATTTTCAAAGAATGCTCGGCTACTATGCTCGATTGCTCAACTCGCAATGGTTGAGCATGTCGAGCATTAGTAACACTATTGCTTGATTCGCAGAAATCAAGCATGTCGAACATTAATGTATTTACCACTAATGTTCGACATGCTCAACATGCATTTGTCGAGAATGCATGTCGAGCAAAGTTAGCGATTCAGATAAATGTGGTAAAATTCACGAATACGGCTATTCATGTTAAATTGATTTATTCATAAATTTTATTAATTTATTCATTCACATAATTAAATAAATTTATAATATTTTAAATTCTAATTTTCAGATAATATAACTAAATTTTTATTTATAAATTCATATCAAAATTAATACTACAAATTTTATTTTCCTTAGTTGCATTAAAGACTACTCTCTACATCCCATAAAAGTGTGCATGATTGTTGGTAGCACAAATTTTAATAAATATTTGGTGAGTGTGTTATTAGTGGAAGAAGGAACCACTTTTATTAGTGAGAGAAGGAGTCCAGCAAAGGAAAGTACACAATTTTATGGGACGTTCCAAAATGAAAATTAGTGCACACTCTTATGGGACGGAGATGAGTATTATAATTTAAAAATATCTAAATTTAAAATAGTTATAATTAAAAATCATTTAAATTGTTTTTAAATGAAAAAAATGACATCTATTTATTTTTCAACAAACAGAAAAAACATGATGTTCCACATTAGAGATGAATATAAAAGGAAAAAGAAATAATTTTAACACTTTAAATGATCATAAGTTATTCATTACGAATTCATTTTTATAATTTTTACATCGAACTAAAATTTTCTTGTAATTTTTGAATTAAACATTCATATTGAATATATTTTTTATGAACTGAAGTTAATGATTAAAAAAATTAAAAGGATAGAAAAATTTAACGACAAAAAATACTTGGGCTACCGTGAGAGCACATCTTAACATAAGAAATAAGAGCAATTTTTAATGTATGAACATTAGAGATGAATATAAAAGGAAAAAGAAATAATTTTAACACTTTAAATGATCATAAGTTATTCATTACGAATTCATTTTTATAATTTTTACATCGAACTAAAATTTTCTTGTAATTTTTGAATTAAACATTCATATTGAATATATTTTTTATGAACTGAAGTTAATGATTAAAAAAATTAAAAGGATAGAAAAATTTAACGACAAAAAATACTTGGGCTACCGTGAGAGCACATCTTAACATAAGAAATAAGAGCAATTTTTAATGTATGAATTTTATGTAGAACACATATGAATTCGTTGTATAAAGGTATGAATTGTGAAAAATAAATTTCTGCTACCTTTAGGATTTGAACTCAGGACCATAAATCCATCCAACAAAATTACGAATTAACCGTAGATCTTGATGATTTGAGGGCAGAGCTGAAAATGATTATTATTTTATATTTTGAAAAATACTCTTATTTTAGCCCTCCATATATATAAATTGGCGCCAAACCTATCACAACCCCATGTCCCCATCACATTTTTGGTGGAGGGGGCAATATTTTTGGAGAGTAGGGAGTAGTATTTTTCGTGGAACCGAACGTATAAACACCGTCAACGTACGGCCTACGTGATACAGTACAGATGGGAGTGTGGGCCCCGCGGGCAGTTGACGATGATGTCTGGATGGAATTTAATTAACCGTCAGTGCCGTAGCTTTTCCTCCATGTGCCGTACGGTCATGTCGTACACGCTACCCACCGACCCTATTCATTTCATTTAACTATTTTTTCTTTCTTTTTCTTTTTCTTTTTATAAATCGTAGACAAAATTGAGAAAGGGAGGCCCACTAGTGATGGACATGACTTGGATTTCCACGAGCCTGTGGACCTCTCTCGGCCCATTTGTATACACATAATAGGGGGAATAAAGTAAATAATTAAATTTAAACAAAATTAATAATGGACCTCTTTCTAATCAAAGTGCGCCTTCACTGTCTCTCATTAGTTTTCTAATACTACTAAATTATAATTATTGAAAATTTATGATTTGTTGTTACATAGTTCCGTGTAAATAATATGTTCCAACTTTATTGAAGCAATGGAGCGAGTGAACCATGGACTTCTTCCTCCTTCTATGATTGGACTGCATTTGATATTTTTGAGCGCTTCACTATCGCACAACTTAATATGATGTTTTTTTTTGGTTATCATTATAATTTTCTTGATACGGAGGGAGAGAAAAAGGAGAGAAATGCGTGTACCACTGCACCCTTGCACAAAAATATAACGATTACGTCATTTTAGAATATAGTGTGTGCACGAATAAAATAATACAGAAAGCCAAAAAAAATTAGCAAAGAGTTAGACATGGTATGATATTTATGATGCTAATAGGGAAATTATATGTGTGCGCGATAATACCAAAAATCTGAAATTTTGAATTTGAGTCTATTGGGTGCAATGTTTAAATTTTTTTATTTACTGAATAAATTTATAAAAAAAATAGGGAAACTATATTGCGTGGAGAAAAAGTTGGTAAGCCATCCGTACTTAAAAAGGTGGGACCCAGAGGTTTATATGGCGATGTCGATTTTTGTGTTTGATGAAGGTCTAGTCAAGCACCAATTTAGGTGCGATATTTACTATGCCCCATCACCATCAATTTTCTCCCTGTTTGACCCGTTTTTCCTTTTTTTTTGCTTCTCTTCCGCCCTATCATTATTCATCACCATTTTATTTCTTTTATGTTATATATACATGATTATAATTTTCGATGATTTCTATAAAGCACTGCAATAGCGTAAGTTTTCGAGGATGCCCTAGTTTCTCAAATAAGTATCGTGCCAACTAGGGGTGTAAATGAGCCGAGTCGAGTCGAGTATTGCCATGCTCAGACTCGAGCTCGACTATTTTGATGAAGCTCGAGCTCGAGCTCGACTCGGCCGAGCTTGATTTTTTTGAGCTCGAGCTCGACTCGATGTCATATTTGTGAGCTCGAGCTCGACTCGGTTAAGCTCGATTGTGGAGTCTTGCTCGAGTTTGAGCTCGAGCTCGAGCTCATTTAAGCTCGTTGAGCTCGAGCTCGTTCAAACTCGATGAACTCGAGCTCGTTTGGGCCATTTTGTAGGTTTTAAATATATTTAATTTTGGGCTAATATATAATATATTATATACTAATTACTTGAGCTCGATTAGGCTCGCGAACCTAACGAGTCGAGTATCACGAAACTCGAACTCGGGCTCGGTACCAACTCGAGTAGCTCGAGCTCGAGCTCGACTCGACTAACATCGAGTCGATTTCGAGTAATCTTCGAGCCGATCCCGAGTAGCTCGCGAGCTAGCTCGACTCACTTACACCCCTAGTGCCAACATGGAAAAAGTATTTCCAGTCACTTTTTCAATTGTGGATTTTTTTTAATATGTTGATTTTGCTAGAGATAATAGTCCCTTCATCCCACACGAATCTTAACACGTTTTTCTTTTTGGGTTGTCCCATAAATCTTAACACATTTCCAAATAAGGTAACTTTTCTTTCCTACTTTATCACTTTTATTATTTTCACCTCTCGTACTTTATCATTTTTATCACCTTCTATCTCCTACTTTATCACTTTTATACTTTATTAACTACACATTTAAAACACTAATCTACAATTCCTTAATTCTCGTGCCGAAATCAAACGTGACAAGATACGTGGGACGGAGGGAGTATTGTGCAATGGTTTATAAAATATTAAAATATATTCGATACCAATATCAGGTTAAAGTGATTGAGTTGTTATATATACTTGCACGTTGCCCTATCTTTCACAATCAGTGATAGTTATTTATTTTGGGTAAAATATACGAAAATTTATTGTGATGTAAACATGTTGCGTAAAGCTTCACATGTTTTAAAGAATTACGTCAAATTTTGGTGTACCTTAATTTTAATTTTCTGTACAACTTATCTCTCCTATTTTCTGGGCGACCCTGTTTGTTTTGAAGAAATTTTATGACCTGAAATCACGTTTTAGTAATTTTTAAATGAAGTGATCTATCAAAACTAGACTATAGTAGGATTAATTTTAAACGTCTTCACTTGAGCTTGGTAGGATTTCATTAAGCTAAAAAAATTAAATTATTATTTGTCTAAAACTTTTTTTAGGGTGGTTAATTGCTAATTAAAAAATTTACAAATTGTATCCTAAAATTTATTTTCAACACATTTAATAAATTATTTTAATAATAACATCAATTTTCAATTTGTGGCAAAATAGACAAGCTAAACCTTTCCGACAACCAAAAAATTAATATGGTGTGATCCTTTCGCAGTTCGCACCATGACATAAAATTTGAATGTACTTACCGCACATCACTCATGAAATAACATCATATGAGTCTTGAGGTCAAAATAATGCCGTCGAATTATATTAAATGGATCTTTTTTTTGCTATTAATTAAAAGGTGATGTTATTGTCACAAGAATTTATCAAACTTGTTGAAGACCGAAATCAAGTCAAAGTAATATCGATTAAAATAATAATTAAATTATTCTTAAAAATGATTTACAAAAATTATTCAAAAAATTCATGCACGTTTGAATAGTATCTTAAACTCGATTCAAACCATTTAAATTGTGAATACCTTGTATTTTACTCCCTTATCTATGAGTCATAACTTTTAGAAGGGGAAAAAAGGGGTAAAAATATGGTGACGATGAGAAGTAAATAAGGTGTAGGGTTGATGCGTAATAGCACTTATCGCCACGCGTTGGAATTAAGCTTTAGGTTTGGTATTGGGATTGGGATTGATAAATGATGAGTGCGGTGTAGTGTTGAAAAACGTACGTACAGACAAATCTTCTACCGTATTTAATGCAGCAGATAGGGGTAGATTTAGATTATATCACAACTTGCATTTATAAAATTTTTGTGTTTGAATTTCCACATAAGCCGACATTCAAAAGCACCACAAATTTCTTCCCTTCAGGGTAGGTTAGATAACGACTTGCTCGATAATTATATTAATCCCATAATTAAAGCAACACCATCTCTTAAGCTTAACTTATTTTTCTTGGAGTGTAAACATTTTTTACTAAATGAATTAGAGGTGGTATTGGGTACATCGAGTGTACTGTACAATCAGGTTGCACACTCACTTAAACCCTTACCTGCACCCTGATCCGAATCCGTATTCTGACCCGAATTTTATAAATAACACTATTTTGAGTGCGGGTCAACCCAGTTGTACGATACGTACTCAAGTTTTTGTGAATGAATTAATGGTCATGAATTCAAATACTACCATGAAATGCAAAAAAAATTCATATATATACCTACAAGCAAAGATTGAAAAAATATGCATGGAGAGATGTGTTTCTCGAATTGGGGAACTAAGAAGGCGACAACAAAACAAGGGGTTGAAATTTTTGATAATATATTGAGAGTAGTAAAACAGAGGCCGATGCCTTTGTCTTTAGATACATTTGTAAAGTCACGAGAAACTATGTAATGTATTGACTATTGATGACGAGAATTTCTGATTGTGACTACTGTGTTTTTGGGGTTCAATATTACTTCACAACTCCAAGAAGCCAATTTTACTTCACTTTTTATTTGGGTGAGTTATCATATTCGCTTATCAAATTTAAATTTAGGAAAAGAGTGCATAGTATATATATGTGTAAGTTTGATTATGATTAATTGTATGTATCCGATTGGTTATATAATTAAATGAAAGTTGCGCACATACATATTTGAGACTTGAGAGAGATATTGTGTGCACAATCTTGATATGATCAGATTGATATCCCATTCAAGTATCATGCTATAATATGTTCTGCCTTTTCACTATTCTACATCATTCTTCACCAACTTCGGTGGATTTGAGATGATTTTAGTCATTGACCACCATTTATTTAATCATAATCGCAGTCTTAAATATTTTGATAAAATTGCTAGTTGAGTGTGACATGGGGTGGATATCATTGCGTCACAAAATCTAATGGGACTGCTTGTAAGTCATTAAAAAAAATTACAAGGACCCCCACGGAAACATAAGCGTCATTTAACTGTTTTCTTAGCCAATTTTTGTTTTATTATTTCATATGTCAAGAAATTGAAGATTCGACATGCATATCAATATTTTAATTATCTTGGGCCTTTGTCACATAATGATCAAGCCCAATAAATATTAAGTGGGCTTTGTGGATAAGACGTCGGCACGATTAGACCCAAGCTTAGCGTACAAAAACGAATCTTATAATTTGCGGAATGCTCTTCGGATTAACAAAAGGCATAATTAATTTAAATCACTAAATTAACTCCACATGAAAGATAATATTTTAAAAAAGAAAAGTAAAAAATAAAAATTGTACGTCGTGTAAATTTGAAAACTATCATAGTTGACAATCTCTAACACAAAAACACAAAGAATTACAAGGAGCAACATTATGCAATATGCATGTCTAGTGGCGCAAATCATAGATTTGGAGTCAATGAGCTTATTATTAAAACATAAAAATAAAGAAAACGAATATGGCAAGTAAAAAATTAAAAGAAATTAAAGTACCCTTAAACATTTTCATTGGAGAAAATTGAGAGTTGCATGTGATTACTAGTATTACCCAATTTGTTTCTCTCTCTTTTTATGGATTTGAGTAGTGGCCCAGCTTAGAGACAGTTGGAAGACACTGATTAATAATAATTTTATCTAGTAGATTAAATTCTGTATGTGAGTTGAGATTTATGATGGGCCCAATTACATCACAATTGATTTGATTCAATACAGAAGATGAATCAGGATTTTATTAAGATGCCCAAGCCCAAGTCCAAGTCCCAACAGCATTTTTATTGGCCAAAGTTTGTAGAAAATGAAAAGGCCCAATTCTTTATTAACTAGTAATATAGTTAGATTAAATTAGATTTGTTAAGCTTAATTGACCTAGATTAACTGAGCAACCAACCCGTTGCAACACCCTTTTTACGTAGCTATAATTACCGACTCAAAATACAGTATAGCTCAAGGTAATTTTACGGTAATCGAATTTGAACCTTGTTATATCCAGATGTTAGACAAAGTCAGTGTATACAAGGGATCGTGAGCCGATTTAGCATATTGGCCGATTTGTGATTGTAGAAGGCGACCATTTTCTCGGCACTCAATTATCACCACATATATGATAAAGTACAAAAGAACTTAGATTGATTATGCAAACTTTAGTATAAAAAAGGAATTTAGTAAGCACAGACATTTTCAGATAAAACCCCTTGCGTTACTATTGAGATGGCATAACAATTCAGAATTACTCAAGTATATTTTTTATATTTGCTCACTGAATTCTTTTGTACTCAACCCTATATGTATTAATAAATGTGCAGGTTGAGCTAATGAAGACGATGGTGAAATGCTGAGTAAAGACTTTTCGTCTTTAATAGGAGCAACCTAAAGATATGTAGTTTCATATATATGAATGTGTGTATGTCCAAAATTTGTTTTTCGCTGCAGACACTTAATTTGATGTATGCTTGGCCTTGAAATGTATGGTTAATGTGAAGTCATCTTGATAACTTTGTTCAACTTGGGAAATGATCGAGTATCATTAACTTCGATCTTTGATCATTGGTGTGTTAATATATAGATATATATGTATATATTTTCAATTTTGAGCATCTTTAAGTTGAAATTCAGCTAAGCGTGAGAAGCTCATCTTTTATACACTCTTTTTAATTCCTTTCCCTAGTTACGGGTTCCTGGCTTAGCTATCCTTAGTTCAGATGGATTGTGGCAAGAACCTCCTAATTTTCTTCCTAAACTCTAGTGTTGCCGCATCCTTTTCTGTCGAATTTGTCGATGGTCACCACCACCATCGCCCATCGTCTCAATTCTCATATCTCAACCTCCATGGTTATCTCGCTCTCTTACCTCCTGACTGTCTGCCACCATTCATTGGCGACAACAACCGCAATGTCACCGTTTTTTCTCATTTCTTTCTCGTTTCCTCAACCAAACGGTCTTCGGCGAAAAACCATCGCCGCTTCGCCTCACTATTATCCAGACGCCCTCTACTTTCTATATCTCCTCGTCGTGGCACATGTAGCACTGTCTCTGTCGACTTTCCTTCTTGGCCCGACAACATCTCCTCCCCCTATCCTCTCACGATCGTTCTCCCTCTTCACGAAGAGCCAATAGCTACGCCAGAGATACTACCGATACTCCCCATCTATTCTATGCCTCTATTTTTTGTTTCAACCGTGATAGGTTAATGAGTGTGTTCCATTAATTTGATTTTATCAAAAATACTATTTACGAAGTATCATTTGCATACATTAAAAATATCATTTTCAATTATTAAAAGTGTTATTTGTAATGTATCATTTTTTGGCCCATTCGAAAGTATCATTTGCATGCATTAAAAGCTTCATTTCTAATTATTAAAGTGTTATTTGTAACATACCATTTATTTTACAAAAATTATCATTTGATTTCATAAAAAATACTCCCTCCGTCCCACGAATCTTGAGTCATTTGCTTATATGGCAAAAAAAATCTCCTTTATTCACATTTTCACTTTTTCACCTACCACACTTAACACACTAAATACTATTTTCTTAATTCTCGTGCCGAAAAAAATTGACTCAAGATTCACGGGACGGAGGGAGTATCATTTTACGAAGTATCATTTGCATACATTAAAATTTTAATTTTCTGTTGTTAAAAGTGTCATTTATAATGTATCGTTTTGCGAAGTATCAACATTTCTCGGCTTATTCAAAAGTATCATTTGCATACATAAAAAGTGTAATGTGCATACATAAAAAGTGTTATTTGGATGCATTAAAATTGTTATTTGTACTATAGCATTTGTTTTTATAAAAATAAATGATATTCTATCCGTTCCATTGATAATAGCTCATTACTTTTTGGCACTGTTATTAAGAAGAAGAGTGATTTAAGGGTAAAAGTGATAAAAAAAAAGTGGTGGAGCTCACAACTTTTTGTGAGAGGAGGTGATTTGCTTTATGGAATATGCCATTATCAATAGGACGAAGAGAGTATATTACAAATAACACTATTAATTACATTAAATAATACTTTTAGTGTATGCAAATAATAATTAATTCGTAAATGATATTGTTTATAAAATAAAATGATACTTTCGATAATAATACATGATATATTATAAATGACACTTTTAATAATAGAATATATATGAAATCAGGCGAACCCGACCGATCCAAATTGGAGAAACCCACGACCTTGAGGTTCTAAACCACTCACCAAATATAATACTCCCTCCGTCCGCAAAGATTATGTCATAATTACTATATCGGGCGTCCGTCAAGATTATGTCACTTTTCTTTTATGGCAATGGTCCCACCATCCTCTTTATTTACAAAAAAAAACCACTCAAAATTCAATCTCAACCACTCATCTCTCATAAAGTGGTGGGACCCTTTCTCCACTACATCAATATCATCACCAATTTTATTAAATCTCGTGCCCAAGCAAATTGCCATAATCTTGGCGGACGGAAGGAATAGATTGTTAATTAAGTCTATTGAGTGTGTGTGTGTGTGTGTATATATATAGGGGATGACTAAAATAAGTACACTTCTTAAGATATAAAATAAGAATCATTTTCAGCCCTTAGATCATCAAGATCTACGGTTGATTCATCATCTTGTTGGATGAATTCATGGTCCTGAGTTCGAATATCAAAGGTAGCAAAAATTATTTTTCGCAATTCATACCTTCATACGTGTTCTACATAAAATTCATACATTTTTCCAAGTTTTTATTTTTTATTTTAAGAAGTGTTCTCACGGTAGACCTTCCATGTATATATATATATATATATATATATATATATATATATATATATATATATAGCCAATGAGGCCTAGTTCAAATGGCAAAGCTGAGGCACCCAAAGACTCTCCTTTGTGAGAGGTCTTGGTTTCAATCCCGCCTGCGTGAGGGTACAGATAGTTTTCTCACTTTTGTGTGGATAGTGGTCTCACTTTTATCACTTGTGTGGATAGTGGTCTCACCTGCGGGTAGTTTTTCCACTTTTGTGTGGTGTAGAGGTCCCGCATGTAGGGCTGTAAACGAGCAGAGTCGAGGCGAGCCGAATACTAGCATGCTTGAGCTCGGCTCGTTTAAATATTCGGGTGTTCAAGCTCGGCTCGAGCTCGATTCGAGCTTTGAACTTGTTGACCGAGCTCGGCTCTTCATCCACTTACCAAGCTTGAGCTCGGTTCGAGCTCGACTCGGGTGATGCTCGGTAATGTCGAATTCGAGCTTGAGCTCGAGCGCGACTCGTTAGATGTTCGAACTCGAATTCGTTATAAATTTAGAAAAAGCTTCTTAATTAATATGTTACTCGAACTCGAGTTCGACTCGTTCAAGACTCATGCACTAACTCGATTGAAGGCTTGACTGAAGGTTCGTGAACAGACTCTCAAACATATTTGCGAACAATCGAATCCGAACATGTTCGCGAGCTCGACGAGATGAGTACTGTCAGGCTCGAGCTCGACTCGAGAAAAATCTCGAGCTCGAAATCAGGTTCGGGCTCGGGTCGTTTACTATTAAATCGAGCTCCGAACGAGTTTTTTTCTAGCCGAATCTCGAATAGCTTGCAAGTAGCCTTGTTCATATACAGTCCTACCCGCATGCGTGTATGTTGCTTATTTAATTATATTATAAATACTTCTTGTATTTTTTTTAAGTAAATATATATATGCATTGTATATATACTTATTTGATAATATTATAGATACCTGATGTAATTCTAAAAAAAAATATAGTATATATTTACATATCACATCCATTGCATTTGCAGGGTGCAAACGAACGTACAAGAGACCAGTCCTTTATTTATCTACTGAAAACCCGCCGCGTAGCAGGACGGATCCGAGTCAATATTAATATTTACCCTTCTTCTAGATTACCACGGTCACCCAAACAGATAAATGCATGAATAAATAAATTTGTCTTTTAATGCAAATATATTCAACCATTTCGCTTAAGAAACTATGGCAGACTCAATTTACTGATGACACAAAGCAGAAGACATAAATTAAGATAAGATATACATAAATATGGAGGTGACTCATTCGCAATTGACAACCATAAAAGAAGTTTATAATATATATCTTTTGACTCATTTCTATAACTGTAGTTGAAATGACATAAAGCCTCAGGATGACGACGTTGGAAAATTCTACTGTCTACTGAATCTCATATTTACTCAAAACTATATATATGAATATAGTATTCTTTATTTATTTTTAGGTCATGCCAGGATCCGGGGAAAATGTATCTAATTCAGCTGATTAATTTGAATTAAATATTGAGCCAATTCCCACGAGTGAAATTGGTTGGGAGCTTGGGAAATGGAATCGGACTTGTGAATTTAATACTATTAATTCAATATTAATCGGACAACTTTGGCTTTGGGTCAAAAAGGAAAAAGAAAAAAAAAAACTATATAGTATAAGAAAAAACTCCGACATGTTAATTAAATGTAATCCACTTGCATCAAGTTTAGGCTCGTGCAGAAAGAAGATAAAAATATATACTTGCAGAGAAGATTGACTTGAAATTCAATAATGTGTGACTTGAAATTCAATAATGTTAACGAACTTGGAACTATGCATGTAAATTAATCCTGGAATAATGACAAAGGAGCGGCAGGGGCATATTGCAACTATATTCTCTCCATTTTAATTTGGTTCCCTAATCTCATCAAAGGTTTAACATGGCCGTCAAACACACAAACACGGTGGCGCTGCGTCTGTTGTGGTTGTTTTTGGTTTTAGTAGTTGAACTTGATGTGAGTGAAGCACAGAGAAACGCCACCGCACCACTTACTGATCCTGCTGAAGGTTTACACACACACATTTCTATGCATGTATACTTTTGGTATTTTGAGCTCCGAAGCAGTAGTAATGCTAATTGTTGATGGCAGCGAGAGCGATCAATTCAATATTCTCACGGTGGCGGATCAGGGCGAACGACAGATGGAATACAAGCGGCGACTTATGCAGCGGAATCGCTAGTGATAGCAGCACCCCCTTGGATTACAGTCCCGGCATCAAGTGCGATTGCTCCTACAACTCTTCCACGCTTTGCCACATTTACTCCCTGTACTCTCTCTCTCTCCTCTCTCTCTCTCTCGTTTCTGCGCACCACAGCATTGGCTGCAATTAATCTTGTGATTTTGCGCAGGAGAGTGTATTCAATGTCGGATTGGGACTCATCTTCTAATGTTGTGGGTGAGCTGCCGGAGGAGCTTTGGACTTTGACCTACCTCACTAATCTGTATGATCAAATTTACTTCTGACAACTAGTTCATAAAATTGTATGTGTTTGCTATGAATCTGGTGATTTGAATTGCAGAGATTTGGGACAGAATTATTTGACAGGTAGCCTGCCTCCTTCCGTTGCCAATTTAACTCGGATGCAGTACCTGTGAGTTTTCTGCCTAGTTAACCCGTAATCAATTTCTTGATTATTTTGTTCAAAATGTTTGAGGTTTTCATTTTCACAATCACAGGAGAGTTGGCATCAATGCCTTGTCAGGGGAGCTTCCCAAGGAACTAGGCAAACTTACCGATTTACGATCACTGTAAGACAGGGGTATATGTCTCATCACTTCTCTCTCTGAATCTGCTTCATATTTCGTTGCTCCTTTGCAGTGCTATTGGTACAAGTAATTTCTCTGGTCCTTTACCATCTGAACTTGGAAACTGCACAAGGCTAGAAGAACTGTGAGTTCTGGTGCTCTGCTACTTCTATCTCTTTGTGTTGCATTCAATTTGCTGCTTCACAAAACCCGGAAAACTACTCAGGAAATAAGAGATTGATTCCCCTAGTTTTTTCTGCTTTTTATTATGAGATTTTTCTTATGAACTTTATGTTTTACTGGCTGATAATATTTTCTTGATAACAAATCATATTGATGATCCAGTTGGATTGATAGCTCTGGAGTTAGTGGTGCAATACCTTTGTCGTTTGCTGGACTACAGAACATGAAGATAATGTAAGAGCTCTAAGACAAGCTTTTCTTTCATTGTGTCAAATAATTATTGAGCTCAAGATCAATGTTGAATAATTTCATGGAATTTCAGGTTTGCTTCTGATGTTGCATTCACAGGCCCAATACCTGACTTCATTGGCAGTTGGTCAAACTTAACTGTCTTGTGAGATACATATCTAGCTATTTGTGCCTTGGTTGAAATCGTTGCTTCTATTTAGTTCAACTATTCAATATCTTGAGTAGACCTATGGTTGTAGTTCTCTCTTGCATTTTGATGATTATCTGTTTTATTATGATACATTCCAGAAGGTTCGAAGGAAACTCATTTCAGGGCCCAATACCATCATCATTTTCCAATTTAAGGGATTTGACAGACTTGTGAGTGTCTTAACAAAATACTTGAGGGTTTCATATCATATGTTCATGATTTGGAATAGTTAAATTTCTTAAAAATTATGATCACAGGAGAATATCTGATTTATCCGATGGGAATTCTCCATTAGACTTTCTCACAAATCTGACGGCTTTGACTACATTGTGAGTGAATCTGACATGGCTTTTCTTTACATAGTGATTCTTGTTTTTGGTTATTACTCTATTGTCTTTAACAAACTTCAACTGTCGATAAATTGCAGATCTTTGAGGAATAACAACATCTCTGGCTCCATCCCTTCCAACCTCGATGAGTATCCAAATTTGTCTTTGCTGTAAGTTTCCATAATAAAGAATGAATTCCATGTTGCACTATATATGGCTCGAAACCTGCCCTTGAATTCAAACACGATCCATTGAAAGCCGATATGCCACCGATCCCTATGAAACTGTCATTTTTGTTCCAGGGATCTGAGCTTCAACAATTTCTCCGGAGGAATTCCAGATTCCCTTTTCAATATGAGTTCCCTTGTCCACCTGTATGTCTTTATGCTTATTATGGCTGACGTTGCATAATCACATCCTTTGCCTCCAAAAAATGTAGCACCTGATATTGATAACTTCCTTCTGTATCTTCAGGTTTCTTGGCAACAACAAGCTGACTGGTTCTCTGCCTGCACAGAAGACTTCACTCCTTCAGTTTATGTGGGCGCTCTATCTTTTGTGACTTCTATATGTTTGCATCATTCTTCTTTCAAATCATTGAATGCATTCTCAATTTTTCTAATGTAGAATGCTATCCCAATCTTCTTTACTGTCATCTCTTATGAAGCCATAATACTTTCAAAAACTAGTTACCTATCTTCATGTTGGGGAAATATAAAAAGCATGATATTTTATTAGTATGAAAGAGTTATATTATGAAACAAGGAGATGCTAAGTTTGAGGTACAGAAACTTGGATTTGATGTACCTTAGAAACCATGCATGATTCATCATCTCTTACCCTCAGGATTTTACATATCTAAGAAAAGTTTTCCTGCATGACAATCGGTTTATGCATATAAATATCAATACAATTATCGTCATGATAATATTATGCATGTACTATAAAACATTCAAGAGAAATTACACTATTGCAATTTACTGGAGTTATAGGTATACTATGCATTATGAAGCAAATTGTTCTTAATTTCTGGAATCCAATAACTTAATTGACTTCCTTATTCTACTTATTTGCAGCGATCTGTCGTATAATGAACTTTCTGGGAGCTTTCCTTCTTGGGTCAGCCAGCCAGATCTGCAACTGTATAAATTCTTTATGTTTGATGGTTAAGAGAACTTTAATTTTAAAAATACCCATCAAAGTTGGTTAGTGTGAAATCTGACACAGAACTTTCTGCAGTAATTTGGTTGCCAACAATTTCAGTATGGAAGGTTCTAACAGCAGGTTAACTTCTGAATCCTTGAGCAGTGTTCATAAGCTTCATATTTTTCTGCTTCTTCATGTAACAGTCACATGCTGTAGTAACCAATCATGACTATCCAAGCTATATATATGACAGTTAGATAATGTTTCAAAAATCAATAAATGGTTTGCCGATTTTCTCTATATGGCTATACAGCTTTCTAATTCATCTTACGATTTCAGTGTGTTGGCGTCAGGATTGAACTGCCTCCAAAGAAACTTCCCTTGCTTCCGAGGGGAACCCAGGTGTATGTGACAAATCTTTCTCTATACAGATGTGATAGTTAGGAGGAATGTAGGTAATCTTGATAAGTTGAAACATAAAATTGAACAAGTTTTGAATGATGTGAGATTTGCAAACCACAGTCAAGAGATTGCTCTTCATCATCATGCACTACTAGTAACGCTACCCCGTTACTCATTCATTTATACAATACTTATTCACTTGTAAGTTGTAAATTAACCACAAATATTAAGTAGTTAAATCATTCATTTATAATATATTAAGAAAGACATTATGTTTGATGCATTGTAATATTGCTTTATAGCACATATTATCATTATCATTTTTGGTGCATGCATGTGTTATAATTAAATAGAATATTATTTTGATTACATTACAAAGATTGGGAACCTGTTTAAGCTACAATGTTACTTAATTATAACTTTTATTCTTTCGTTTATCGGTAGTTTTTCATAATAGCGAGCGAAAAACATGAGGGCAAAAAAATTCTTATCAACAATTTTGTCATCTCTCTATTGCTAAAAAAAATTAGTAAAAGTTAAAGCATGTTACATTATGTCTACATTTTATAAAAGATGCATAATAGAAAACATCATGATAAAATTTATTAACCATGAAAACTTTTGCTGCCACTTTAAGAATTGATAGTATATAATACACATCCATTTAGAATATAGAGTATCAAATACTGGTGAGAACTATTCTTTTGTCTTATATTAGAGAATCTTTTTTATCCATATACTAAATTTAAATTGCATACCGTTAAAAAAAAGAAATAATTAAAGAAATAAAATAATGTCAAAATTAAAAATAAATAAAATAAAATAAAATCAAAAGATTTCAGTATTTATAGAGTAAGAAAAGAATAAGAGATAGGAGAGAGATTTTTTTTTTAACTTGTATAACTTTTTAATCTTAAATTCTCTTCACATGTATAAAATTAAAGCTCTTGTAGTGATCTTTAATTTGATATGAATGTTGAGTATTTTACCATTAGTCGAATTACATTATTTATTAAAAGAAAGAAAGAAAAAATGAGAAGAAAATAAAAGAGAGATAAATCGTTAAACTGCAATATTTGAATTGTGGAAGAAAAAAATATTGAATTTATACAAGCTGTAGGTAAAGAATGGCTGATAATGAATATGCTATGCTGTTTGCATATCCAATGGACTTGAGTCGACTTTCTTATTAAGCTTTATTGAGAATTTTGCATGTGAGTTTGTATTCAGATTCCAGCTTTGCGATTAAATGTGGTGGTGAAGAAATGAGATCTGCCACAGGAGTGGAGTACGAGGCAGATAACGCCACTCTTGGTCCAGCGGCATATTATGTGACAAGAGAAGAGAGATGGGCAGTTAGTAATGTTGGTCTTCCTTCTGGAAGCAGGAATCCTGAATACAGAACTAACTTTGTAACATATATTCCGAATACGAGGGATCCGGAGCTGTACCAGAGTTCGCGTGTTTCTGCCGGATCATTAAGATACTATGGCTTGGGCCTCCAGAATGGAGGATACAATATAAGCCTTCAGTTTGTAGAGACCAAGATTGAGAACCCTACTGTTTGGAAGAGTCTTGGAAGGCGTATTTTCAATATATATATTCAGGTAGTGCAATCCGTTGATTACATCAGGAAGAACACAAGTGTTCAAAGACATGCTTCCTGTTCATAGTAGTATCATCTAGACCTTGATAACTCGATTTTATTTTATTTCATTGCTTTATTTGGTAACTCATGGGAACTTTTCTCTTGAAGATCACTTCCAACCTTCTCTCCTCTATAAAGTCATTTCAATGATCAATCTGTCCTTCCCAGGGTAATCTGGCTTTGAAAGATTTTGACATACAAAAGGAGGCAGGAGAGTCGTTCAGAGCTGTGGTTAAGGATTTCACTGCGCGAGTGACTGAAAACCACCTTGAAATCCATCTCTTTTGGGCTGGGAAAGGGACTTGCTGTGTGCCTGCTCAAGGTATATATGGACCTTCTATTTCAGCATTAAGCGTCAGCCCTGCAGGTATATCTCCCTTGGAAGCTTCACTTCTTACTGAACTACTCAAGTTTGATTCTCAAAATTTGATGTCAATTCTAACTAAAAAAAAGTTATTCTGTAGATTTCATTCCTAGTGTAAGTAACAATCCTCCAAATGAGCCCGGGAACAAGAAAAATAGGTCTGGCATGATCGCGGGTGTGGTCATTTCATTTGTAGCTGTAAGTTTTCTTGCCTTACTAGCAACCTATTATATGGTCCGGAGAAGAAGGCAGAAGAGACATGAAGATGAAGGTAAGCAGAAAAGTTTTATACCCTCTTTTAGCAAGAGATTATGTTTTTAATGCGATAGAAAGCTATGTCCATACTCCATAGGCAAACATAAGTTCAATTATTGTCACGGTATCATCGTAAATTCTCTACATGATATATATTCTCTCTCTCAGTACCCTGTGACAGTCACTGCTTTTAGTTAATATACATGGTTCAGCAGAGACATTTATCAAAATTTCAGAAATGCTTACTTTGCATGAATATTTTTTTTATAGAAATAGAGAACTTTTCCTGTGCATAATTTGATCTCTCTAGATGACATTAGGCATTTCATGGCATTTCCTAATTAGTCATAACTGTGATTATCGGCATAAAAATTGAAAAGGTTTTCTGCCTTTAATCCTCAGAGTTCCTGGGCCTCGAAGCCAGGCCGTACACTTTTACATATGCACAGCTTAGAGCTGCCACAGATGATTTCAGTCCAGCTAACAAGCTTGGAGAGGGAGGATTTGGGCCTGTTTACAAGGTAACTTGGGTTTTTCATTCATGCATTTCTTACATGATTGGTCTCTTTGAAGACGGGGCTAATTGTGATAAAAAGAGGCGTAAACTGAGTGAAAGATGAGATGATAAGAACATAACATGTCTTTTCTTTGTGTTTTGAGGATTTCTTGGCTCTATTGTAATAATTATAAGTCTTTCCTCTTTTCTACAAATTGCATCAAAACAAAGGGGACTCTGGAGGATGGAAGAGTTACTGCTGTGAAGCTGTTGTCTGTAGCATCCCATCAAGGGAAGAGCCAGTTTCTGGCAGAGATTGAAACCATATCTGCTGTGCAACACCGTAACCTAGTGAAGTTGTACGGATGCTGCATCGAGGGAAGTAAACGACTACTTGTTTATGAGTACCTAGAAAACAAGAGTCTAGATCAAGCTTTATTTGGTATGAAAAGTCTAGTTTGTGAATCACTTGTATTTGTTAATGCAATTGCTGATGTCTGAATCACTTTGCTTTATTGTAGCAGGCAACGGAAGCTTTTCCCTTGACTGGGGTAGGCGATTTGATATATGCTTAGGAGTAGCAAGAGGTCTAGCTTATCTTCATGAGGAATCCCGGCTCCGAATTGTGCACAGAGACGTGAAGGCTAGTAATATTCTGCTTGACGCTCAACTCAACCCAAAACTCTCGGATTTTGGCTTGGCCAAGTTGTATGATGACACGAAGACACATATGAGCACCCGTGTTGCAGGCACAATGTAAGATCCGTCATAAGCTTTGATGCATATTAACCTAAACAAGTAATCTTTATATTGTTTAACTGTGGTGTAGTGGGTATCTTGCGCCGGAATATGCTATGAGGGGTCAACTTACTGAGAAGGCTGATGTATTTGGTTTCGGAGTTGTAGCTCTTGAAATTATCAGTGGAAGACCGAATTCCGATTCAAGCCAGCAAGAAGATAGGGTATATTTACTTGAATGGGTATGATCTTCTCCTTCCTCTTCCTATACATATATATATGGTAAAATGCTAAACAGTCTGCACACCAATGGCAGGCCTGGCATTGTCATGAAAATAATAGGGATATAGAGCTGGTGGACAAAGAGTTGTCACAATTCAACGAGGAGGAGGCACGACGGGTGATAGGAGTAGCGCTTGTATGCAGCCAAACATCACCGGTGATTCGACCATCCATGTCCCGAGTGGTGGCGATGCTATGTGGAGATGCTGAGATTCCTGTTGTCACCTCAAAGCCTGGATACCTGACGGAGTGGAACTTCAGTGATATCACTGCATTTGATGTTCCAACTCACATCCCATTATCGACACACTCGCCCATCCCCGCCTCCGAACCTATGCTTCGGGAGGTCACTCGAGAGGGACGATGACGCGATTGCAGATTTTATTCATTTTGTAATAAAACTAAATCGAGCAACAGCACATTACACAAAAGCGAGATTTGCATTATAATCTGAGTAATGATTCAATTAAAGCTACAATTTAATAGGCAAGAGCAAAACAGAGAGTTGTGCAGCTTCCAATAGCAATCTAAGCGCACAAGATGAGTCTGTTCAACACCAGCACACAACAAGAGAGCGTGAAGAAAAACAGCGTGACGAAATCCCGGGCCGACCATTTGTTGACGGGCTTGGATTCGACCCGCAAGCTCTTGGCCCGGCGCAGCGCGTCCACCTCCGTCAGCAGATCGAACTCGACGCCTTTCCTCTTCAACTCCTCGACGCACTTACCCAGCAGCTTGGAGTCCTCCTTCTCCCGGCTCAGCATCTTCTCCAAATGCGATTCCACGTCGGTCTTGTAGCGGATCGCCCATATGAACCCCAGGGAGCAGAGCAGGGAGCAGAGGGATGGGACCCACGACCTCCTGCACAGGTGGGGCTGGCCCTGGCCCGCCGCCGCGAAGAGGCAGGAGGAGGGCGGTGGAGTGGAAGAGGAAGAAGATGCAATAGAGGTGAGTGATCTCCTTGCGGGTGGCGTCGATCTGGGTTTCTTTGAGGGAGAGGCGGTTGAGGATCAGCTCTTCCTCCTTCAGCCACTGCTTCAGGAGGAGTTTGTGGGTCGGGTTCCCGGCGATCTGCTGGAGCGGGTGCACTGCCTTTGCCTCCATTAGAGATGATTTTCTGTCACTGTTGTTGTGATCGCCCATTTATGGCTACGTTTTTCAGATCAAAGAGATAGGAAAGATGGTGGTGGGAAGGAGCGTTTTCATATGCAACGGTCCACTTCCAAATTTATTTTGAATTTGCAACGGTCAAATCGTGGGGAGGGCAGGTCCGTGATTTTTTTACAATTCATTTATTTGCTTCCAATTTTTAATTCAATATATACAACGATTGAACACTAATTCATGAGTGTTTTTTTCTTCTGAAAAATCGTCGACCCATGAATAAATACTAGTAGAATTTTTTTTGTAAATACTATAAAACTTTTTTGTATATAGTGAGATCCATGAATAATTAAATATGAGATAGTGTCATGATGAACAAATTATGAGATAGTTGTTGATGTGAAAGTCATAACGTGATTGTATAAATAAAAAGCAAACGTGCATTTAAGTATTTTTTTTTTCATGTACATATGCATATAGCTAAATTCATTAATTTATATTTATATAATATTTTAAAATGTGAGTAACTACTAAAGTATTTTAAGTAAATATTGAAATACTGTATTTTCATGAATATCCGTGTAAAATGTTTGTCAATTTGTCTCACAAAGACGTTAAAATATATACCAAAATATTTTTTTAAATGGCTGTTTAAATACTTTATCTAAAATCAGGAGATAAAATATTTTATGCAAGTTTTAAAATAATTTAAATCGCAATAGATAGAACTCCTTCTGTCTCATAAGAGTGTGCATATATAATTGTTGGTGGCAAAGAAAATATAATTGTTGGTGGCATGATTTTGCTGAGTCCGAAAGGCAGACAGGTCACCAAAATTAAGAATTATCAATGCATATTTGTGTATAATATTATGTATATTGTGTTTAACTAGATGCATATTTGTAGGCGGCGAGCGGTGAGCCACAACGAAAGACGTACTGATGAGGAGTAAAATATGCATTATCCCAGCATGGAAGATTCAGCGCTGACCTTGGAATGGCCGGAATAAGTCAACTCGGGGGTTCTGCGAGTTGACCGCGCAATAAAACTTGTAAGAACGTGACCATAATAATTCTACGCTAGCCGAGTGCAGCGCTGCGGTTGGGGATGAGCTGAAATCAAACTGGCAGGGCTGACAGCGGCTGAGCCGAAGAGTAACATCTACTACGAGGAAGGAAGAGCATGAGGCAGGGCTGTCTTTGAGCATTCTTAGGGCCTTTTCTCACTTAATTAGTGTAGGTCAGGGCTGCGATCCCAACTTTACCATTATACCCCTCTGTACATCTCTATAAATAGAACCATTGTACCATAATGTAACTTGCGTGATTTCTAATACAACAGTTTTTACTTCTCTCATCGATTGCTCTCAACTTTCGCTCAACACACAACAGGTAAACTCTCCTCAAAACAACCCACCGAAAGTGAACTCATCACGTACCTACACGAGCGTCGGGTTCATACAGCCACCGGCTCCCGGTGGCCACATGGTATATTTTTTGCCTAAAATTTATATTTTTATTTTACTCCTTCGCCTTTTATGTTTTGAAAAGCCTCTGCCATATATCGCACTTTTATGTGTCCACGTAAATATAATGTGTGGTTAAGATTTGAATCTATATACTAATCAAGGAAAACCTATGTATATAAATATCGATTCTTATTCGTCCTTTTCATGAGTTAAACTAAATATCAAGTTGAATTATTAATTCTCGTATAAAATACGATTGTTATAGAAATAACTAATAATGTAATTTATGAAAATATCAACATAAAAAAGTAATAATATAATATATAAAAAATATTAATATAAAATAAGCATTATATACATATAAAAAATGTTAATACTTACAACAATGCTTCTTTATAGTACTATATACATAAAATGATATTTTTGTATATTAGTGCTTTTTATATATAGTATATTAATATTTAGGGTGTGGTTCTAGTAAGAACTACAATTTTCGTGAGAACATGAGAACCATTAACATTACTGCATTCGCTTTTAAATTTACTGCATTCAAAAAAAATAAAATTTTTACTCCCTTAAGAATTCGAAGCCAGGTTCTACATTCATTCAACAAGATAATGCATCCACTATAGATCTTGATGATCGAATGGCTCAAAATGATTTTCCGTTCTTATTTTATTTAGTGATTCTTATTTGAACCTCTCCCTTAATATCTATTATATTATAATTGTAGATTATCTAAAAGTCAACAATTAAGATTGAATTTTAGTTAATAGAAGTAATTTATTTATTTGTTCATTTCTAAATACATGTTCTTAATTATATAAATTTTACCGACGATGAAACACAGTCTGTTGGTAAGACGCTTCTACTCCAACTAATAGGTCGGGAGTTCGAGTCACCTAGAATGATAGAGTGTGAGTGTGTTTTTCCTTTCTTTAAGTGTAACAATATATATATATATATATATAGGTGCGCTCCAGTGAAACCCATATTTTTCAATGAATAAAACATATATACTGATCAATAAGACAGTATATACTGATGAATAACGAAATTTAAAAAATTGGTAATGAATAAGACATATATACCGATGAACAAGACAATATATAATGATGAACAATACAGTATATATTGATGAATAACGAAATTTAAAATATTTCGCTCCCTCCAGGATTCGAACCCCAAGAAAAAATTCGCCCTCTAAGTACAATATCAGTCATATGATTGATAAAATAAACGCACGAGATCGTGTCTAAGATCACACTAAAAATATAGGGGAGCGCTCCAATGAGACTCCTATTTTTAGTGTGATCTTAGACACGATCCCGTGCGTTTATTTTATCAATCCTATGGTTGATATTGTACCTAGAGGGCGGATTTTTTTCTCAAGCGAAATATTTTAAATTTTGTTATTAATTAGTATATACTGCATTGTTCATCAGTATATACTGCCTTGTTCATCAGTATATATGTCTTATTCATTACCAATTTTTTAAATTTCGTTATTCATCAGTATATACCGTCTTGTTCATCAATATATATGTCTTATTCATTATACTCAGTGTCTCACAAAAATAGGGGTCTCATTGGAGCGCACCCCTATATATATATATATGGGAGAGCTAAAATAAAAACACTTCTTAAAATATAAAATATAAAATATAAATATAAATAATTTTCAGTCCTTAGATCATCAAGATCTACGGTTGATTCGTAATCCTGTTGGATGAATTCCCAAAGGTAGCAAAAATTTATTTTTCACAATTCGTAACCCTATTGGATGAATTCATACGTGTTTTACATAAAATTCGTATATTAAAAAATATTTTTTATTTTTATTTTAAAAAGTGTTTTCACGGTAGCCCTTCCCTATATATATATATATATATATATATATATATATAGGGAGAGGTTCAAATAAGAACCACTAATTAAAATTAGAACGGAGAACCATTTTAAGCCATTCGATCATCAAGATCTACGGTGGATGCATCATCTTGGTGGATGAATGCAGATCCTGGGTTCGAATCCTGAAGGCAGCAAAAAATTTATTTTTTTCGGATGCATTAAATTTAACAATGAATGCATTAATTTATATAGCAGATGCATTAATTTTAATGATTCTTATGTTCTCACGATAATTATGGTTCTCACTATAACCGCACCCTATATATATATGTAAAGGATATCATCCAATCTACCATTGCCCATTGGCCTAGTCATTTGGTATGTAAAGGATATCATCCAATCTACCATTGCCCATTGGCCTAGTCATTTGATATGACTTGACGACCATTTAGCCATTTATATATGTGACACTCCAATGAAGCGTAAAGTAATATCTCACTCTTGAATTACTCAAGACTCTGTTACTTTATAAACACTATATATATTTTTTTGATAATTATAAACACTATATATTAAATATATAATTTAAATATAAATCTCAATAATATATATATACATATATATATATAGTGTCATCTTGATAAAAACATGAATTTAAAAATATTTGAATTTTCAATTTTTAAAATATCAATCATTGATTATAAGATAATGTGTAAAAATATATAAATCATCGAATATGAAAATCAAGTATAAAGGATAATGAGTATCATTATGTATCATATACTATTGTAAGATGTACAAAATTATTTATTTGCGTATAAATTAATATATTTTCCGAATGCATATTTATGCGGTCATTTTGTTTAAATACAAATTTTAAAATAAAGTTCCTATACATTTTGTTTAGAGTTTAGTTGGCAGTCGAAATTAAGTCAAATATATTAATTTTTGTCTTCTTAGATCTTCGAGTTTCTAAATATATACTCATCATCATTAGAAGTTAGACCAACAATAAGTGAACTTCTTACTGCCAACTAGGGATGACAATGGATCCTGGACCCGGTTCAGATCCGTTTTTACGGATCTCGATCTCATTTTTTTGGACCCGACGGATCTGGATCTCAATTTTTAAAACGAATCTAGATCTTAAAATTTTAGATCTGGATCCGACCCAAATCCAACCCGTGGACCCGCTTATTTTAATATATATTATTTATTTTTTATATTTAATTTAGTAATAATATTAAATAGATTAAAAATTAATAATAATACACAAATTAGAATTACAAACTCTAGTTTCTATTTTTTCTTCAACCTCCCTCTCCAGCCTCCAGGTCGCCGCCTCCCTCACCCTGCCCATCTCCCTCTTCAGCCATTTTGATTGATTGAGTTTGACAGATTCAGCCATGTTTATCGAAACTTTATGATTCAACCAATATTTTTCATGATGGAAATTAGATGTTGTTGATTTTCTGAATTTTTTGTTGAATTTAATTTAAAAACAGTAGATCCATGGATCCAGATCCGCGGATCTGGATCCAAAATTTTCAGATTTGCGGATCCGGATCCGGATCTGGATCTAATAGATAAAAACAGATCTGGATCTGGTATTGATGAGATCCGGTCCAGATCCGGCCCGTTGCCATCCCTACTGCCAACCGAGCTCTAATTTCGTCGAAAGTCAAACTCAAGTGAAAATTGTTACTAAAATATAAATTTATGTATTTTTGGTTTTATTGACAACTTTTTCTAAAGTTCGTGTATTTGTTTTTTGCCATAATCCTAAAAGTAAATAAAGAGAAATTTAAGTGGGAAAAAAATTATGTTAGAAATATAGATGCGTAAAATCACCCCTCTTTATTATGTTGGATACCAAATAATTATTTTTTTCGTGTCATTTATCAGTGATCAACACATATTGATTAAGGGTGAACATTCGGATTTCGGATCGATTTTTTGCCTAATTCGATTCGATCCAAAAATTCGAATTTTTCCTAAAATTCAATTCGGTCTGAACCATATTATCCGAAAAATCGAAAAAATTCGTAAGGATCCGATCCCAATCGAAAATTCGGAATGTAAAAAAAAATCTGAAAACCAAAAAAATTCAAAATATCCGAAATATATATCAACCAAACCAATTAGAAAATAAGATTGAATTAAGGTCTTAATTAACAAATCATTAATTATAATCAACCAAGATGAGAGTGTAGGGTTAGAATTTAGAAATATTTAACTATTTAAGTACTAATATATATATATATATATATATATATATATATAATATAAATATAATTTGAATTTCAGATTTTTTCGAATTTTAAAACTATCAATCCGATACATCCGAAAATCTGAAATTTGCTTAAAACTCAATCTGATCCGATTCGAAAATCTAAAAAATTCAAACCCAATTTCAAATTTCAGTTTAATTTAGATCGGATATTCGGATTTTAGGTATTTTGCTCACCCCTAATATTAATACCACCGTCGCAAAAAAAACTCAGATTGATCATTAATTATTACTCTGTTAAAGCATTGTAAAAAATTGTTGTAATAAAATAAGAGTAGTGGTATTTGTACAAAATTTGTCCGGACAAAAAAAGGTTAAATACTTTAAAAAATTGATTTATTTAAAAATTTCAAATTTTAAAATAATGTAGTTACTTTTATAGTTTTCTCCACATTGTACTTTTTTGTAATTTTTTAACAACTTTTTAATTTTAATTATTTTTTTTATAGTTTTTGCTTTAAAAATAATAAAAATTAAAAAAGTTATTAAAATTTACAAAAAAAAAATTATAATGTGAAGAAAAAAATAAAATTAACTAAATTATTTTAATTTGAATAAAAAATTTAAATAAATTTATTTTTTAAAATATTTAACTATATTTTATTTAAATAAATTTTGTTCAACCAACATTATTGTAAAATAAATACGAAAGCTTTGACAAGTGGGTGCCGACTAATGAATAGTGCAGAGGTTGGTTAGCCGTCATTTTAATGTGGGTTTATAGCATCTGGGAAATCAAGTTGAGCGATTGGCCCACTGAAAAAATATGTCATTCCAAAACCACAGTGGCGTCAATTTCCTTGAGCTTCGCCACAATATTCTCCGCCTTCTCCTTGGTAACCCCCTTCTTTACCACCAGGGACGGAGCCAGGAATTAAGTTGGGGGAGAATTTTTTTTGGGCATTCTGTATATTTAAGATATTTTTTTACTAAAATACGAGCATAATACTAATAATAACGAAATATATTTTCATAGATTATATAGTTTCAATATATCACAAATTTTTTTTGGACATTCCGTATATTTAAGATATTTTTTAAAAGGCAAGCATAATAATAATACTAATAACAAACAACATGTTCATAGATTATATATTTTCTATATATTACAAATTAGTTTCAATACATTATAATTTTTTTTAGCATTTCATACATATTATGCATTTTTTATTAAAAGACAAGTATAATAGTAATAATAACAAACAATATTTCATAGATTATATAGTTTTAAATAACAGAATTATCCTTAAATTAAGTATATATATGAGAGAATATAATAACCAAATACTCTTTTATAAAACAAAATTATTTTATAATAGGTATAAACATATATCTATATATTTAAAAAAAAAAAACTCAAAATTTGGGAGGGGGCTCTAGCCCCCCCTGGCTCCGTCCATGTTTACCACAGCTGGCGTTTTCTCCACCAAATCCTTCAGCCCTAAATCGGTGAAAGACCTGGTCAGAGCGAACGAGCAAGGGAGCTGGAGGGGATTTTTGGAATTATTGAGGACATTGTACTGTCAGATTTGATGTTTTGCTCAGATTGAATATGTACAGGAAGAAGAAAATGAAGCAAAGGTAAGATGAAACAAAACATCGCTGATGAAGAAATGAAAAGAAGAAGACGAAGTGGTGTTGATTTACATGTTCTTTGAGTTGGCTATGAAAAGTTATTTAGGGGTTATAAATATTTGAGATTGTATACGCAATCTTTTTTAAAATCTATAAGGATATAATAGTAAAATTATAATTATTTTTATTATTTTTTAAAATAAGGGGCTATAGTGAAAAAATTGGGGGTTATGTTTAAAATTACCCTTTTCTTTTTTTAGGCAATACCGTTAGTAAACAAAATTGAGCCCAGTATAGGAATTGAACACACTATTTTGGGTTAAAGTTTCAAACAATTTATCCACCAGACTTATTATTATTATTATTATTATTATTATTATTATTATTATTATTATTATTATTATTATTATTATTATTATTATTATTATTATTACGTATTATTATTATCATCATCATCATCATCATCATCATCATCATCTTACATGAGAAATATTTTATAAAGAAATTCATAAACTAATTTTCAGCAAAATAACAACACACGGAATATTTTATAAAGAAATTCATAAACTAATTTTCAGCAAAATAACAACACACACGGCCACATGTCTATCATGTAGAAACATTAAATTTTATTGGTGACATGCAAAAACTTTAAGAAACTATATTTTTTGTATCTGCTTCTTATTTCTTATGATTTATAATTAATTATAAACTTTAAATTTGATATAAAGAACAAGGATACAAATAAATTAAAAGAATTGGCTAACTTTGGCTAAGGGGTGGCGGTAGGAGGCGGCGATAGCAACTGGAGAGGCGTACGGTGCATGTCGATGATGGAGCGGAGGTTGGCGGTACTATGGAGATGTTGTCACATAAATTTATTATCTGTAGTAATTGATTAAATATTTAATACTACTTAATAGGTTTATTGTTCTATATTTTATTATTTTTAAGTTAACTTAATTGTTAATTTATAAGTTAATAACATTCAAGTAATATAATTAAATTAAGTTAAATGATTAAACCTCTAAAAATACTAAATTATATATTTATATCAATAAAATTATAGTATTTTATAATCTTTAAGTTAATTTAATCGGTTATAGGGTATACTCGATTGGTTATCGGGTATATCCAATTACCAAAAAATCTCAATGCTCATACCCAATAATGCACTGTTGAACCAAATGTCGGGTATCGGTTACCGATAACCGACGGGTTACGGGTATAACTAAAACCCGATTTTCAAATAAGCAGGCCTAGGTTTAGCGGTAGTATGTTTAATGTTCTAAGGCTAAAGATTTTGGGTTCGAATAAATTTCTTTGTTTAATTGTTAATTTATCAAAAAAATTAAGAAATATATCTTAATAATAAAAAATGATTTTAGTGATTAATTATTAAATAAGAATAATTAAATAGTCTAATTAGATATACTTTGTTTAATTATAAAATTAATTAAACTAAAATACAAAATACTCCCTCCGTCCCAATAGTAGTGTCCCATTTTTCTTTTTGGGTCGTCCCAATAGTAATGTCTCATTTCCTTTTTGGCAATATATTTTCTTTTTATACATAATATTTAAATAATTTCTACCAATTCATTTTATCTACTTTTTACACACTTTTTAATCTCTGTGCCCAAAAGTAATGAGACACTACTAATGGGACGGAGGCAGTATTAAATTTCACGAAGCAAGGGAAAAAAAAGTAAAAACTGATCGATGCACAAGTCAGAGTGTGATGATCTGATCAATAGAGTTTGATATCCCTTAGTCCCATTATAAAGAAAAGGGCTTCTTGGAGAAAGATTGCAAGAGAGATACATTTTTTTTTTGAGGGCGCAAGAGAGATACTTTAGAGTGGGCGTGGCGTGGTGGAAAAATTAGAGTTTCAGAGAAGTAAAAGAGAAAGAGAGTGTTTTTTGTATGTAAAAGAGAGAAAGGCGGAGGTAATTCGAATAAAAATACTTAATTTTAAGGGTTAATTACGTCAAAAATCATGAACTATACCCCAATTTTCAACTTTTCCATGAACTTTTTTTTTTTTTATCAAAAATTCCCTGAACTTAATGTGTTGAACAATTTTTCCATAACTTTCAAGAATCCCCAAATTCATAGCTGACATGGCATGTTTTAAGTGACCGGATATATGATATGGCATCGCCGGCGGAGAATTGAAACGACGTCGTTTAATTGGAGGTAAACAACGTCGTTTAACATCAGCCCCCCTTTCTGAGCACTAATTTTGACAGAGGCGAAGGCGGAGGAAATCGGTGGAGGCGAAGGCGGAGGATCAGTGCCGGAGATGCAGTGCAGCGGAATGCTGGTTTGCAGCAGCGACCTCGCGCGGTGCTGGTTTGCTATTGCCCGTTCTCGTGAGGCGCCGGACGCTAACCTTATCGCAACAATTGATGTCTCTTCAATTTTGGATAGAGGGGTGGATCTGAGGGGGTGGGCGGCGGGTGGAAGGAGGTGAAATTAGGGTTTGGGGGTGGGGGAAACGAGGGAGACGAAATTAAGGTTGGGGCGCCGGATCTGCTTTCGCCCTCTCTCTTCCCTCCTTTCTCGCTCTCTCGGTCGGACGACCATCGGCGAAGAGCCAACGCCGCTCTATTTTGCTCTGCTCTACTCTACTATGCTCTATTCTGCTCTGCTCTGCTCCACTATGCTCTATTCTGCTTTGCTCTGCTCTACTATGCTCTATTCTGCTCTGCTTTGCTCTACTTTGCTCTACTCTGCTCTACTCTTCTATACTCTGCTCTACTTTACTCTGCTCTACTCTTCTATACTCTGCTCTGCTCTACTCTGCTCTGCTCTGCCCTGCTGTAAACCCTACCCCCTCTCCTCGAAGTCCGGCGATTGCACAACCATAGGGCTATCGCCGCAGAGCTCCAGATCTCCCACCTTCTTATGCCTCCTCTGCACTTCGATTGGACAACGACCTGACCACCACTGTGCAAATGAAGAGAATACATGTGTAACTATTTCTGACATGGATGAGGAGTTTGCCGGACATAGAGGAGGGAAGGCGGTGGGCGGTGGAGAGAGGGGGGCGGCGGATCTGGTGGGGCGGTGGTGTTCGCCGGACATGGAAAGGGGGGAAGAGAAATAGAATGATTTTTTTTTTCCAAGTGTCAATTTTTAGTTCAAATAGACGCCACGTCAGCTCGATATTACCACGTAGGCGACAAGTCAGCCCGGAGCTTCACTGGAGAAAAAAGTATGGAAAAATTGTTCAACACATAAAGTTCAGGGAATTTTTGATAAAAAAAAAAAAAAATCATGGAAAAGTTGGAAATTGAGGTATAGTTCATGGTTTTTGGCGTAATTATCCCTAATTTTAATTATAATTTATGGAAATTATGTATGGAAATAACTATTCATTTGAACTTTTTTGCATGAAAAAAACTAATAATAATACCTGATGAATGTTTATATGAATGGCTGTTTTTATCCTTATAAATGGAAAGTGAATGTTGTATTAATTCACTGAAAGGGAAAGAGTTGGTGTGACTTACATGCAAACGTCATTAAATAACATGGCTGTCACACTTCTTAAACAAGAAACATGCAGGATAAACGTCATTATTAACACAGTTGGGCTAATTAGTTAATATTTCTTCTGGACAACTTGACCTTCAAGCCGTGCTTGGCTTGCAGTATGACGGAGTCACGAGGAGAAACAGGATGCCCCTCAACTAGCTGCACCTGGTAATCACAAATGATAGCAGCCGCCACCATCTTCATCTGTATGAACGCCATCTCCTTCCCCAGGCAAGTCCTGGGCCCCGCGTTGAACGCCGGGAACTTGTACGACGCCTCGTGTTTGATCTTCCCGCTCCCAGAAATCCACCTCTCCGGCTTGAACTCCAAGCAGTCTTTCCCCCACACGCTCTCCATTCTCCCCACCGAGTAGAACGATATTATGAGCTTCGCGTCACGGGGCAGGTGATGCCCGCTCGGAAGATTATCCGATCGCACGGGGGCTTTGTGCTCCAGCGCCACCGGCGGGAACAGCCTCAGCGACTCGCACAGAGCTCCATGCAGGTACACCAGCTTGTGCGACTCCTGCGCGCTCCACTCCTTCTTCTTCCCCAGCTCCGCCTCCACTTCTTCTAGAATCTTCCTTTCCGATGCAGGGTGTCGGGCCACCAGCCAGAAGAGCCACGTCAGGCACGTGCTCGTCGTGTCCCTCCCGGCAAACATCAAATTCAAGGACGTGTCCTTGAGGAAATCCCTCAGGCTCCTACCACTCATATTCTTCTGTTTGTAAACATCTTCGAAAGCTCTGAGCAGAGAGGCCTCGTTTTTCTGTTCCTCCCCGGTGACGATGCGCGGGTAGATGAACTCGGAGAAAGCTCGAGAACATTCGAGCAGCTTCCTCTCGGAGCCGACGTTGAGCCACCTCAGAAGCTTCCAGATGCGCTGCGGGATGACGTGGCGGTGCAGCAGGGGCTCCGCCGCCACGCTGAAGGCCTTCTCGCAGGGAAGGTCAGGCATATCAAGGCACAAGCTGCAGGGGTCGTAATCCAACACGATCTTGCATATATTATCAAAAGTGAACCTCTGGAAAACATCCTGCAAATCAAAATCCTTTCCCTCTGCGCAGAAATGATCCAGAACCGGCAATAGGCCGGTTTCCACCTTGTGCCAAACGGCCCTCTCGAGCTGGGCGTTGAAATCCGCATGCGTGAGCTGCGCGAGCGTGGTCTTGCGGTGAATCTCCCAGAGCTCGAAGTCGGCGCCGAAGATTCCGTCGCCCAAGATGTCGAAGATCTTGCGGAACTCGGGGCCCTTGGGATAGTTGGAGAAGTTTCGGCTGAAGACGTGGTGGATGTTAGCAGGATCGGAGGTGAAGAGCATGTCGATGTTGAAGAAGCATGGCCCCCTAAACATGTAGGTGCCGCCGCAGACGGTGAGGACGGAGGTTATGTAGTCGTGGACGCGGTGGAAGTTGAGGATGACACGCGGCAGCATCCCGATGAGCGGCCAGTCGGTGGGCTCGGGCGGTTTCTTCCCTCTCCTGTCGGCGAGGCGGTAGAGGTAGACGAGGAGAGGGACGAGGAGGATATATTGGTAATGGAAGTATTCCATTTTGTTTATACTTAAGAAAGAATATACGGTAATATATGTGATTAGCTTTTTGATGGATTGCAATTGGTGTACACTACTTAGAGTTAACGTATAACTGAAATAAGAGCGGTGGGTATATATAGTATACGGACGAAATTGCTGAATAGGATCGCTATCTGCTGCATTTAAGTCATCAAACTTTAACCCAACGAAAACAATATGGAGGTGGTTTCCGGTTAATTAATTAATGGACACTAATTAAATATCATTTTTATTAGACATGACTCATGAGTGCATCAATAGCACCGGCCGCCACGTACGGCGCCATCAGTCCCTTAGAGCATCCATATTGGTGCCTACTTGATAGCTTACTTGATAGAAGGGAACCACATTGAGTAAGGAGGCCGCATTGGAATTACTTGATAACTTATTTGATTTTTTTAGTTTTTATTTTTATGCTTTTCATTTAATTTTAATTGCTCAAAATTTAAATAAAATAGTTTACTAATAATTAAAATTGCATTAAAATAAAGATCCTAAAAATTACATTAAAAAAAACCTAAAGACATAAATTAGAAATTACTTAAATCCTAAAAAACATATTTAAAACTAACATTAAAATATCCAATTTCAAAGAAAAGAAAAAAGAAAAGAAAAAAGAAGAGAAAATGGGTGATTCTCGTGTATACTCGAACAAACGAGTAGCCCTCGAGTAGGCAAGTCCTGCATTAGGCTACTCGAGTAAGGGGCATCGAGTAGCCCGTTGCAGATGCTCTCATATCTATACATACATTTCGTTTTCGATACCTTCCTCAAATTTATGTATATTTTATTTTTGGATATTATTCTATATGTAATTTTCATAATTTTACCATTGTAACTTAGCATTTATCCACAATCTATTTAACAATACCATATGTTTGCTTTAAGCTATAAGGGAGGATAAATTACATTTACCACGTTATATTTTATTTGCTTTGATGTATAAAAAATTAGGGCAGTTTGTATAATTTTTCGGACAACCCCTTATCCCTTTGGAAAATAATAATTGTATACCTAACAAATGGTGGTATAATTTTATACCACCTTATAATGAATGGATAAATATATTATCCTTCAAACCAAACAAGATATAAAAAATGTGATCTCCATTTTAAGTGTTAAATTTATACCTCATTATATTATCTCTCCATGTAGAGGGATAAAAAGCAAACACACCCTTAACGTGGGACCATTTTTTCACTACAAAAGCTCCAAACAACTTTTTTCTAAAACTTGTGCCGTGGTCAATTATGCATATTTATGAGGGACAAAGGGAGTTCATTTTAATCAGCCATTTCAGTAATTGATTATTCGCAAATTCTTGTGTGCTCCATGGAGCACCGTGCTCCATAACACTAACACCTGCATTAAATAACACTAACACTAACACTATCTTGAAATGACATTAACACTATTTTGTTTTACAAAAGACACTATCATGTTAAACCTTAAAGTTTCTTCCTGGAAAAGAAGATGCATCTTGTTGATAAGAGTAACACATATCAAATCATTTAATCTCTCATCGAATATGCAGTCTCATACCTGTATATTCTCGAAATTCCTCTCGTTCGAGTGTGTTTCGGTTCATCCCTGTGCCCCTTTGCTTGGAAGTCTTAATCGGAGCCGCTCCTTGTCCGTGCCTCTTTTGCACTGGCAAGCACTTCGCACTTCGTCCCCGAGCATCACATATAGTAAACAAAATAATCTTATATCAAACTCATACATCTGAATTTAATATGTACTATTAGTTCTCATCACAAAAATGTATATTAATATGCGTTAACTACCCACATATATAATTTATCCATTTTAATAAAGACTCCAATATTACAGAATAAATATTAATACACAAAAATAAAAATAAAAAATTAGAAAAAATTCACATAGACATGTTGATAAATGTTCGTACCCATTGTTGCACGTCAATTATTGAAGGAATAACTATAATCAAGTGCGACCAATTCATATAAATAAACAAATAATTATTATACTACTTTTTGTACTTATTCTTTTCTTTTCCCAATTAAACTTCTTCATAATTATTGTACATGAAAAATAACATTAAATAAGGTTAATTTAGGTAAACCTATTTTTTCTTAATAATTGTGCAAAACACTTAAACGACTCAATTAAAAATGGGATGGAGCATATATTACCGTGTAACCCGATGAAACTCGATCTATAGTAATACTTCCTCCGTCTATGAAAGAACTTCCTATGAGGGAGTAGCACGAGTTTTAAGAAAAAGGTTGTTGAGTGTATTGAGAGTGGAGAAAAAGTTGTTGAGTGTATTGGGAGTGGTGAAAAAGTGTAATAATTTATATTTGGAGTTGTGAAAAAGTGAAAAGTATAAGTAATTATAAGTGGTAAAGTATAGTCCAAAAATATGTAGGAAGTTTTTTTGTGGACGTCTCAGAAATGAAAGATATGAAGTTCTTTCGTGGACAGAGGGAACATGTGCTAACTAACCACCCATAAAATTTAATCATTCTAATAGAGACTCGAATATTAATTACAAAATAAATATTAATATACAAAAATAAATATTACTCCATCCGTCCACAAAAAATATATATTTTTTTGTCATTTTGAGATGTCCACAAAAATTAACCCCTTTCTACTTTCGGAAACTTTCTATCACATGGTGGGCCCATTTCTCCACTCACAATATAATTAATTATTATTATTAACACTACCTTTTAAGTGGGACCCTTTCTCCATTTACAATAAATTAAACTATTTTCATTAAAACTCGTGCCATCTCTTTCTAGGACTATTTTTGGTGGATGAAGAGAGCAATATACAAAAATATTAATAAATCTTTTAGAAAACTTGTTATTTTTTCAAGAAATTTCAATAGTAAATCTTCTTAATTATATAATTTGAATTTTGTAATATATACTCCCTCCGTCCCACGAATCTTGAGTCACTTTCCTTTTTCGGCCGTCGTGAATCTTGAGTCATTTCCTTATATGGCAAAAAAATTCCCCTCTATTCATCTTTTCACTTTTTCACCTACCACACTTAACACACTAAATACTACACCCTCCGTCCGCTAAAAGTATGGCACTTTGGCTGGGCACGAGATTTAATAAAATTAGTGATGATGTTGATGTAGTGGAGAAAGGGTCCCACCACTTTATGAGATGTGTGGTTGAGATTGAATTTGAGGTGAGTTTTTTGTAAATAAAAAGTGTTTGTAAGGATAAAATATAAAGGTGGATGGTGGGACCATGACTTTAAAAGAAAAGTGAAATACTTTTTGCAGACGCCAAATATAGTAATTGTGACATACTTTTGGCGGACGGATGAAGTATTTTCTTAATTCCCGTGCCGAAAAGAATTGACTTAAGATTTGTGGGACGGATGGAGTATATATATATATATATATATATATATATATATATATAGGGGAGGACTATAATAAAAATACATTTTATTGTATAAAATAGGAACCATTTTCAGCCCTTAGATCATCAAGATCTACGGTTGATTCATCACCTTGTTGGATGAATTTATGGTCCTGAGTTCGAATTCCATAGGTAGCAAAAAAATTATTTTTCGCAATTCATACCTTTATACAGTTAATTCATACGTGTTCTATATAAAATTAATAAATTTTTGCTAGTTTGTAGTTTTTATTTTAAAAGTTATTTCTAATATATATATATATATATATATATATATATATATATATATATATAGGGAGCAGTTATTCAATAAACCACCCTTATTTTAAGAATTACGAACCAGTAAAAATGCATGAATTTTATGTATAACACGCATGAATAAACTGTATAAAGGTACGAATATATATATATAAGGGTCGGCTAGAATAAAAACACTCTTAAGTGTATAAAATATAAACATTTCTTAATGTACGAATTTTATGTAGAACACGTATGAATTTATCCAATAGAGTTACGAATTGCGAAAAATAAATTTTTGTTACCTTTGGGATTCGAACTCAGGATCACGAATTCATCCAACAGGGTTACGAATCAACCGTAGATCTTGATGATCTAAGGGCTAAAAATAATTTATATTTTATATTTTATACACTTAAGAGTGTTTTTATTCTAGCTCTCCCCTATATATATATATATATATATATATATATATATATATATATATATATAGGGAGAGGTTCAAGAAAGAACCATAAATAAAAAAAGAACGGAGAACCATTTTCAGCTATTCGATCATCAAGATCTACGGTGGATGCATCATCTTGTTGGATGAATGCAGATCCTGGGTTCGAATCCTTAAGGGAGCATTTTTTTTTATTTTTTTGAGTGCATTAATTTTAACAGCGAATGCATTAATTTTTACAGTGAATGCATTAGATTTGATGGTTCTCCTGTTCTCACAAATAATGTAGTTCTCTCTAGAACCACACCCTATATATATATATATATATATATATATATATATATATATATATATATATATATATATAGGGAAGGGTTATCGTGAAAACACTTCTTAAAATAAAAATAAAAACGTTTTTCAGTGTACGAATTGTATGTAGAATACGTATGAATTCATCCAACAAGGTTACGAATTGTGAAAAATAAAATTTTGCTACATTTGGGATTCGATTCAGGACCACGAATTCATCCAACAGGGTTACGAATCAACCGTAGATCTTGATATTCTAAGGGCTGAAAATTATTTATATTTTACATTTTATGAAGTATTTTTATTTTAGTCATCCCCTATATATATATATGTGTGTGTGTTTTAAATTTATAAATTACTATACTTTAATTAGTTTTGATTTTACAATCAAAATCGTCATTTTTGCAATAGAATAATCGACATTAAAAAATTTAGAAAACTTGTTATTTTTCAAGAAACTTCAATGGTAAACTACTATTTCTTCTTGTGTGGTATAATATAAAGGGTCCAATTTTATTGTTTCATCAAGGCTCTAGATCTTTTGTTTGAGTTGGGGGAATTGGGGAGGAAGAGTAGTGGGATTTGAATCCGAGAATTAGTGGCCCTTTGGTGACATTTTGATGTCTAGATCACCTCTCTCATTTTTCTGATGTCTAGATCTGAAAAATGAGAGAGGTGCGTCCTAAGACATGAAATTCCACAAGGTGTAGTCAACCTCCATTACCGCTCGCTGTTTAAAATTAAAAAAGAAAATAATCTCCAAACTTATTGTATAATTAATTAATGTAACACATGCAAGTACCCACCTTTAGCTGGTGAAAGCTGAAGTCATTGTCAATGATAAATAAAATTAATCAGTTTCACATGCATCCAAACATGGGATAGTTTGATTACGTTTGTTGAGCAACCAAAACTAATCGCAACACTTTATTAAATAAACTTCTATCACGATCGAGTTGGACCCTCATTGAATTCTCGCTCACGTTTTAATCTTTCACTTCGGCATCTAGCTACTAGGTCCACCTATATGATTTCTGGCATTGTATGGAGATTGATAAATGCTACCTATCTATCATTGTTGAGTTATTGGGTGGTTTGTCTCATGCATGCCTATAATATACACTACAAAAAAATCGTTGATTACCGACGGCGAAATGCCGTCGGTAACAAAAGACGGCCGCCGGTAAAAAGTGTTACCGGCGGCGATAACGGCGGCAAGCTCCCGCCGTTAAACGGTTCGTCGGCAACGACATTAACGGCGGCGAACATCCGCCGTCGGTAGGTAAAGGCGGCGATGCCGCCGGAATTGTCGTCGTTAAACGGCGGAGCCTTGCCGGAGAATTAGCGGCGGTGTCTACCGCCGCTAGTTACCGAAGGCTATTTTGCCGTCGGTAGAGAGCCACCGGAGTCCGGCAGACCCTGCCGGAAACCTAGCGACGGCGATTGCCGCCGTCCGGTGGTACTTCGCCGGAGGATGGCCGGGTATTTACCGAGGGCAAAACGCCGTCGGTAACTACCTGCGGCGTTTTGCCCACGGTAATGTTTTTAATTTTATTTTTTTATTTTATTTTATTTTATTTTATTTATTTATTTATTTTATTGTATATTGTATATCCACAATTTATTTCCGTATTTATACGGTATTGCATACTTTAGACGAACTTCCCAGTCGGCGACCCGACTTCCCAGTGGGTCACCCATCTTGCTTGTGCTCTGTGTCAAGCACGCTTAACTTTGAAATTCTTTTCGAGTGATCACCCGTACAGAACACTCGTATTATTGATATATCTACATCTATTAATTCATATAAATGCTATATACTGACTCATATAATTATAATCTTTGAATATGTGGAGATAATACCTGAAATATGTTGTTAATTAGTGATCGAGTTCGTTTCGGTCTTTATTTTTATCGTCGGTTAATTATTTAATTAATATTTAATAATTAATTAATTAATTAATTTTTTTTTTACACCAAAAGTCATGTTTTAATTTGGTTATTATAATGTGATTTGAATTTATTTGTTTATGTTAAATGCAATCATCATCATCATTGCCATAAATATATAAAACATATATAGTTTTAATAATTAAAGCACTTGAAATATATAGTTCAATAAAACATAAATTTGAAAAGAAAGTGCAAATGTAATTTTGTTTGAAAACATAAATATATAGTTTTAATAATTCTAAGCATCATCATCATCATCATCATCATCATCATCGGCATCAGGCCCTGGAGGTGGCTGAGCATTATACATCCTCATAAACGCCTCCAATTCCGTCATGCGGTCCTCCATCTGTTGGCGTTGTGCTTGCTATGCCGCCATGCGGTCCTCCATCTGTTGGCGTTGTGCTTGCTCTGCCGCCAATCGCTCCTCCAGCGTGGAGATCCGTGTCTCATAAAGCTGCTGAGACACCGCAGAACTGCCCGTGCTGCGGATAGACCCCCTACTAGCCTGACTCTGCCCGGCACTCCCGACGCCGTAGATCCGTGACCTATCCGGATGCACCACCTCCAAATACACCTCGTCTAGCCGCTCCTGTCGTCCTGTGGCAGCGGCCAGTCGATGAACCTCGGCCTAATTAATACATAACAATGCATAATTGTTAGAAAATAAATACATTCACTAAATATTTGAATAAACTTAAACACTTACGTCAATTCTTGCATCTCTCCCCGACGTATAACTTCCGTCGGCGTACATGTGGAGGCGGAGGAAGGTGGCATAGTTCGGTGCATCCTGGGGAGTACCAGGATCCAAGCTCTGTAGATGCATTTATATAAGATAAATAAGTTATATTAGTCAATATATTAATTTAATTTATATACTTAATTATTTGTTAATTACATACCATATACTGCTGCAGGATACGAGTCGACTGGGACCCGCTCACGTGCCTACTGATCCCTGTACCCTCCCCATCGGGCTCGGACATCCGGTTGGCACGTGCTCGATTTGAAACAGCCTCAACCTCGGGCTGATGCCAGTAATCCCGGAGTCCAGTCCAAAAATCGGGAGTCATCCAGACGGGCCTAGACATCTCTCTCCCTTGGCGGATACACTGCTTGAGATCTGTCTTGTAGTCGCTCATCATGTCGGAGTACCTTTTGCGGCCTTTTGTCTCCCACATTTTCCTCACGTCACGCTCATCATCGGGCTGCCACATAAACTCTTTCTGTTGAAAGAAAGAGATAGAATTAATTTAATATCAAACATTTTAACAATTTAATATGATATATTTATATGTATTATAAATTTAATTGTACCTGTAATTCATCAAAAAAATTCTCCTTCATCGCCGGGGGCGTCAACTTCCATGTGTACCCGCCTGGGTTATCAAACATCTTAAATGTGCGCGTGCAAGCTTTGGACAGGCCAGTGGGCTCCAACAAAACACTGTGTACAAGTAATTTTATCACTTAATCATGGTGTACGAGAAACAGTAATTTTAACTAAAATACTTACCCAGTCGTAGGATGCCTCTGAAATACCGTCCTCCCATCAGGTGCCTTAACCTCTCTCTCTCTGATAGCGGCAGCTGTAGGGCCCCTAGGCCTTCTAGCCCGTGAACTACTAGAAGCCTGGGGAGTCTCGGGAGTCCCAGAAATATGCGTCCCAGACCCATCAGATGTATCTGCTGTAGCTTCTGGCGCATTAACGCCAGATCGCCTCCCAAATCCCAAGAAACCTCGAGAGGTAGACATGATGCCTGTTGCATACAATTAAATTAACAAATATATAGCGAAACATAACATTAACAGTAACTAACAAACATAACAAATTTGCAATCAAATTCAACCAAAATGTGCATTTACATTTATTCATAAGCATCACTACTATCATCATCACTATCGTTAGAAGATCCTTAAGAAATTGATTAAATCTATCCCACAATATATATATATAATAATATAACATTTCATAAACACATAGCACATAACATTTAATTTAACAAAATTATCCAATATATATAAATTATTCTAACAAACAATTCTTAAACTAATTGATTAAAATTAATATAATTTAAAATTAATCATGCTTCATAATTTAAAATTAAACTAACAACATATATTAAATAGATTAATATAATTTAAAATTAATCATGCTTCATATAATTTAGTTATAAACAAAATCAATTATAAATTAATTAACTATATATAACAAATAAATCTATTTAATTAATATATAATTAAATACATAAATAAATTCATAATTAAATAAATAAATAAATAAGAGAGCGTACGGTGGTGGTTTCCGGTGGGTGTCGTGAAGAAGGCGGTGAAACGAGGTCGTCGAACTACAATAAATAATATAAGTGAAAATTATATAATTATATATATATAATTAAAATTAATGAGATATATATATATATATATATATATATATATATATATATCTAGAGAGAGAGAGAGAGAGAGAGAGAGAGAGAGAGAGATACCTGCTAGGGCGGCGGCGGCAGCGGCGAAGCAGCAGCGGAAGCAGCAGCAGGCAGGGGAGGGGGGGGTGGATTTTCGTGTGTGTGTGCGGCGCAGAAACTGAAAAAAGAAGGAACCCGCTGCCCTATATTTAAACGGTTACCGACGGCAAATGCCGCCGCTAGCTAGCGGCGGCAACTTTGCCGCCGTTAATTCTATAAAATAAATTATTTAATGCGTATTTTAACATTAACGGCGGCGTCGCCGCCGCTAGCTAACGGCGGGGAATTTGCCGTCGGTAGATGGCCGGTAAATTCGAAAGTTCGGGTCACCTGGACTGCCGCCGCCGTGCCGCCGTTAGCTACCGACGGCAAAATAGCCGCCGGTAGTTTTCGCCGGTAAAAACGCGTTTTTTTGTAGTGATATACTAACAAATATATATCGAAATCAACTAATAAAATTATTAGCAGTGCTATTGATACATATTATGTATCACATAATAGGATATTTTAATTATTTTATATAATTAGTTATGAAGACATAATTAATGTGGATTAAGTGAATTGGTATTTTACTTCAATAACCTTAGTCGATAAATAGGATTAGATTGTCACCCGGGCAGCAACTAACTTAGTGAGGTTGCCGCGCGGGCGACAACCTACTTTTTCGACAGACAACTTATTTTTTCTTGTAACAAATTAAAAATTTCAATTTAAAAAGTAGGTAGTCGATCGGAAAAATAGGTTGCCGCCCGCTCGGGCGACAACCCACTTTTCCAACACTGACTATTTTTGTCTTTGTAAGTACACTGATTGAGACATTAAGGGTAATTTAATCAATTTGGGCATAAACACAATAGTTCTATTCTATTTCTATTACTTCAAATTTCTTTTCAATTATGATAATTATTGATTAGAGGAATGTAATTATGTACGTGGGTTAATGAGTGTATTCCGTTAATCAAACGCATTGAGAATTTGGTTCAAGAGTTACTGTGAAAGGACTATTTGTTGTGTGAAAGCTGTCTGTCTGCATATGATAAATGAAAGGGAAAATATAAAAAGTTAGCCTGTTGAGTGCATGTTGTGGTGAAATAAGAATTACGAAAAAGTTACAGAAGCAATTAGCGTGTGAAGTTCTGCAGAGTAAAGGCGAGAGCTCGGCTGGACAGAATTTGAGTGTTGGAACATTTTTAGGAAAATAACGTATAAATACTGCTGGAGGGTGAAAAAGAAGAGGTACGCGTCAGAAGCACAAGAATAAGGGTATGTGGCTGGAGGTGGAGCATAGGATATATTTCATCCCTCCATCCACAAAGATCGTGTGTTTATTCCTATCTTCGCCTGTCAATAAAAATTGTGTATTTTTATTTTTAGAAACCCCCCTTATACTTTAAATTTCATTCACACTCAAGATTTACAAAATACCCACCATTTACTTTTACATTTTAGTGGGCCCAATACTATCATTTAACACTAAAATCGAATCTTCTAACTTTTTTATTAAAATCCATGTCCTCCACTCCCCCACACACTCTTTTTAGACGGATGGAGTATTAAACATCAAGTACTCTCCCTCCGTCCCATAAAAATAAAAACAAAAACGTTTTTCAACGTACGAATTTTATGAGAACACATATGAATTCATTCAACAGGGTTACGAATTGTGAAAAATATTTTTTTGCTACCTTTGAAATTCGAACTCAGGACCACGAATTCATTCAACAGGGTTACGAATCAACCGTACGTAGATCTTGATGATCTAAGGGCTAGAAATTGTTTATATTTTATATTTTAAGAAGTGTTTTATTTTAGCCATCCCCTATGTATGTATCTGTTCAAATTAAATTTTATCAATTCAATTTAGTGTCCTAAGCTACTTGTGAACATGAAATTATCTGCGGTAACTAAAGTTTGAGATCAAGTCAAACTAGAACGATCTCCCGTGCGATGCACGGCGAGTATCGAAATTAAACGACATCAATTACTCAATAAAATTTTGGATTTAAAAACATAAATTTTCAACTTTGTATAAAAGTGTAATGACAATTATAGTTATTAAATAATTAATAAATATTTGATAATGAAAATTAGCATTATATTTTATTATAATTATAAAGTATGATGCATCATAATAAATAAATAATTCACAAATATAAAAAAAATAATTTGAAATTATATTTTTTAATATATATACTAATTTCATCTAAAAAGTTAAATTAACATTAATACAAAAAAAATATTTTAAAAAAAGAGTTATAAAATGAACCAATATATATTTCTTCACCTCTATTATATTTAAACTATTATAATTTTAAAAAAATATGTAAACACAAACACATGATATTTACTTATTTTTATCTAAAAATACAAAAAAATAATAATTAATATAATAGAAAAAAGTAAACATGTCATTAAAGAGAAAATTAACACCCATTAAAGTAGAGAGGAAAGAACAAAATACTAATATTTTAAAACTTTAAATTATCATAACTTATTCATTCTAAATTAATTTTTTTATCAAAAGATGAAAGATAAAAGATAACTTTTGTAGCAAAGAGAGAGAGAGAAAAAAAAATATAATAACAACAATTATTAAATTACAATAAAACAATTTCGATATAATATTAACAACAACAATAATAATAGTGCAAAAAAAGGAAGAGATAAAAATATAAAAGCATAGAGAAAAAGAAATAGGAGAGAGAAAAATAATTACCATAAGTTTTTTAATTACAATAACTTATTTGTTTCAAATTCATATTTTATGATTTTTATACCAAATTAAAGATCTTGTCATTATCTTTAATTTAAGATACATATAGAATATCTTTCCATATATCAATTTTATTTTATTTTTAAGAAAATCACTAAAGTTTGAAAGAGAGAGTATAAGAGAGAGAAATTGTATGAAAAAAATAGTGAAAAAAACGTGTGTGATAGAGAGAGGAGAGAGAAAATGTGAAAAATGCATAGTGAAAGTAAAGAGAAAAATTGGCGGGAACAAAAACTGGTGTTTCATATATATATATATATATATTTGAAATTTTATCTTATTTACGTAAAAACTTAATCATAGTAAAACTATTTTCCCGCCCGGTAACTAATTTTTCTACGACAGTTTCAATTTCGGAAAAATATGTAGTGAAACATGGATCAACATAGAAAGTAATTTTTTCGTGGATCTATAAAAATAATTAAAAATAATTAACTAATTACTTTATCTCATCGTCATCTATATTTCATTACTTTCATTTCAAGATTTTTATTTTTATTTTTTATTTTTTATATATTAATTCTGCAACATGTTTATACTTATATGATCAGTAGTATATATTATTAAAATGTACTCTCTTTTTTTTAATCTCAATTTCTTTAGGAGTAATAATATAGAAATAAATTTATAGAATTCTCTTTGGATATTTTATCATTTACATCTAATATTAAAATTGTAAAATAAAAATTAGAACATTTTAAAAGTAAACCGCCATTCCTAAATTAATGTTGTAATGAAGAATTAACAAATTATTTTAAGATCAATACGCTTAAACAATATAATTGGTTATATATTTAAATGTAATTATAGAATGAAGAATAATTGATAATTAAGAAAGAAATAATATATCTAAAATACTTTAGCGAAATCTTAATCACAAATCATATAATATTAAGGGCTCGTTTGATGCGCGGTATGAGATAAGGTGGGATATGCTTGACTGAGATGTCTTTTACCATATGTCATATTAATATCATATTTGATAGAAAATATTAAAATATCCGTAATACATAATACACTACAAAAAAAGCGCTGATTACCGACGGCTAAATGCCGTCGGTAAAAAAAGACGGCCGCCGGTAAATAGTGTTACCGGCGGCGATAACGGCGGCAATCTCCCGCCGCTAAACGGTTCGTCGGCAACGACAATAACGGCGGCGAACATCCGCCGTCGGCAGTTAACGGCGGCGCTGCCGCCGGAATTGTCGCCGTTAAACGGCGGAGCCTAGCCGGAGAAATAGCGGCGGCAGACACCGCCGCTAGTTACCGAGGGCTATCTTGCCGTCGGTAGAGAGCCACCGGAGTCCGGCTGACCTTGCCGGAAAACTACCGACGGCGATTACCGCCGCTAACTAGCGGCGGCGAATCGCCGTCGGTAAAAATCTACCGCCGGCCGGTGGTTCACGCCGGAGGATGGCCGGGTATTTACCGAGGGGAAATTGCCGTCGGTAACTACCGACGGCGTTTTGCCCACGGTAATATTTTTTATTTTATTTTATTTTATTTTATTTTATTTATTTATTTATTTATTTATTTATTTATTTTATTGTATATTGTATATCCACAATTTATTTCCGTATTTATACGGTATTGCATACTTTAGACGAACTTCCCAGTCGGCGACCCGACTTCCCAGTGGGTCACCCATCTTGCTTGTGCTATGTGTCAAGCACGCTTAACTTTGAAATTCTTTTCGAGTGATCACCAGTACAGAACACTCGTATTATTGATATATCTACATCTATTAATTCATTTAAATGCTATATACTCACTCATATAATTATAATCTTTGAATATGTGGAGATAATACCTTAAATATGTTGTTAATTAGTGAGCGAGTTCGTTTCGGTCCTTATTTTTATCGTCGGTAAAATATTTAATTAATATTTAATAATTAATTAATTAATTAATTAATTTTTTTTTTTTAACATTAATACACCAAAAGTGTTTTAATTTGGTTATTATAATGTGATTTGAATTTATTTGTTTATGTTAAATGCAATCATCATCATCATTGCCATAAATATATAAAACATTTATAGTTTTAATAATTAAAGCACTTGAAATATATAGTTCAATAAAACATAAATTTGAAAAGAAAGTGCAAATGTAATTTTGTTTGAAAACATAAACATAAGTCTAAGCATCATCATCATCATCATCATCGGCATCAGGGTGTGGAGGTGGCGGAGCATTATACATCCTCATAAACGCCTCCAATTGAGCCACGCGGTCCTGCATCTGTTGGCGTTCTGCTTGCTCTGCCGCCATGCGCTCCTCTATCTGTTGGCGTTGTGCTTGCTCTGCCGCCAATCGCTCCTCCAGCGTGGAGATCCGTGTCTCATAAAGCTGCTGAGACACCGCAGAAGTGCCCGTGCTGCGGATAGACCCCCTACTAGCCTGACTCTGCCCGGCACTCCCGACGCCGTAGATCCGTGACCTATCAATTTGCACCACCTCCAAATACACCTCGTCTAGCCGCTCCTGTCGTCCTGTGGCAGCGGCCAGTCGATGAACCTCGGCCTAATACATACATAACAATGCATAATTGTTAGAAAATAAATACATTCACTAAATATTTGAATAAACTTAAACACTTACGTCAATTCTAGCATCTCTCTCCGACGTATAACTTCCGTCGGCGTACGTGTGGAGGCGGAGGAAGGTGGCATAGTTCGGTGCATCCTGGGGAGTACCAGGATCCAAGCTCTGTATATGCATTTATATAAGATAAATAAGTTATATTAGTCAATATATTAATTTAATTTATATACTTAATTATTTGTTAATTACATACCATATACTGCTGCAGGATACGAGTCGACTGGGACCCGCCCACGTGCCTACTGATCCCTGTACCCTCCCCATCGGGCTCGGACATCCGGTTGGCACGAGCTCGAGTTGAAACAGCCTCAACCTCGGGCTGATGCCAGTAATCCCGGAGTCCAGTCCAGAAATCGGGAGTCATCCAGGCGGGCCTAGACATCTCTCTCCCTTGGCTGATACACTGCTTGAGAGTTGTCTTGTAGTCGCTCATCATGTCGGAGTACCTTTTGCGGGCTTTTGTCTCCCACATGATCCTCACGTCATGCTCATCATCGGGCTGCCACGTAAACTCTTTCTGTTGAAAGAAAGAGAATTAATTTAATATCAAACATTTTAACAATTTAATATGATATATTTATATGTATTATAAATTTAATTGTACCTGTAATTCATCAAAAAATTTATCCTTCATCGCCGGGGGCGTCAACTTCCATGTGTACCCGCCTGGGTTTTCAAACATCTTAAATGTGCACGTGCAAGCTTTGGACAGGCCAGTGGGCTCCAACAAAACACTGTGTACAAGTAATTGATTAACTTAATCATGGTGTACGAGAAACAATAATTTTAACTAATGTACTTACCCAGTCTCAGGATGCCTCTGAAATACCGTCCTCCCATCAGGTGCCTTAACCTCTCTCTCTCTGATAGCGGCAGCTGTAGGGCCCCTAGGCCTTCTAGCCCGTGAACTACTAGAAGCCTGGGGAGTCTCGGGAGTCCCAGAAATATGCGTCCCAGACCCATCAGATGTATCTGCTGTAGCTTCTGGCGCATTAACGCCAGATCGCCTCCCAAATCCCAACAAACCTCGAGAGGTAGACATGATGCCTGTTGCATACAATTAAATTAACAAATATATAGCGACACATAACATTAACAGTAACAAACAAACATAACAAATTTGCAATCAAATTCAACCAAAATGTGCATTTACATTTATTCATAAGCATCACTACTATCATCATCACTATCGTTAGATGTCAACGGGGAATCATCGTCTTCTGCTTCATCGTCATCTTCAATCTCAACGACTCCACCGAGGGGATGAAGGAGAAGTGGTTGTTCAATGCCTACACTTGTGTGAGTAGGCATAATAGTAACCACTTCTTCTTGAAATGGTTGATCTAATGTTGATGTAGATGCTGCAGTAGACACTTCAACCTTAGATCTTGCGTTGACTTTGCATGCTGACCACCAATTTTTCTTTGATTGGTTCGTACTGGGATAGGGACAGTAAAACACTTGAACTACTTGACTCGCCAAAACAAAGGGATCATACTTCTTATATCTTCGTGTGTGGTTCAGTGAAACTAACTTGAAGTCTGTATCAATAGAAGTTCCCTGAGCCGACAAGTCAAACCATTCACAGTTGAACAAGACTGTCTGCTTAATTGATACCCCGGATACTCCAGCACGCAAACCTCTTGCAGACGCCCATAAAAGTCTAGCACATCTCTATCACTACCATGGACCGAACCTTTTATGCAAACGCCACTGTTCACAGTCGCACTCTCTCTATCATGATCAGTTGTGTGAAACCTGTAGCCATTCACGAAATAGCCGGAGTATGTTTCAATCTCCCTTAATGGTCCAGCTGCAAGCGATCTAATATAAGGGTTCAACTCGTCGTTACAAGGACGACAAACCTGTTTCACACAAATATCATTTAAGTTTGCTAGCCAATTTTAGAGTAAGTAAATGTATATTTAACATAAATTTATCGTCTCTTACGTAATGGTTAAACCACAGAATAAACTCGTTGTGAAACGCGACTTCAAACTCTGCATCAGTCATGTAAGGATTTGCATATCGTTTTTCCTCCTTGAAGATCCTTGGATACAAAGAATCAAATAAATATGTTAACACCTATATATGATGAACACTTCTTATACGTAAATTGAACGAGAATACTCACTTGCTATATGTCTCTGCAACCTCTGCACAATTGCTCAAAATATACATGTGTGCAGCATGCCATTCGCGCTCATCCATGTATCTCTTCGTCCCTCGGCCAAGTGAACGCCCAATAGGTTTGAATATGGCGAGACAAAGAGGATCATCATTTTCAGCAACGGGCATCTCAATATTGCGAGGCAAAGTTGTCCACTTTGTAGATATTTGATCTTCAAAGTAAAACGAAGAGAAGGTTGACATTTCTGCAAGTAAGTATGCATTGGCGATGGACGCCTCAACCTTGGCTTTGTTTTTTATATGATTTTTTAATGTCCTCAAATATCTTTCAAAAGGATACATCCACCGATATTGCACTGGACCAGCCAATCGTGCCTCATCTGCCAAATGAACTGGTAGGTGCTCCATTGAATCAAATAAACTAGGCGGGAAGATACGCTCAAGTTTGCAAAGAGTAACAGCTATCTTCTCACTCAGTATTCTCATGTCATATATGGCCACGTTGCGGGATGTTAATTCTCTGAAGAAGAAACTTAACTCTGTAATTGCCTCCCAAACATTCTTAGGAAGAAGTTCTTTAAATGCAACAGGCAGAAGGATTTGCATGAACACGTGACAGTCGTGACTTTTCATGTTGTGCATCTTCAGGGCGTTCATGTCAACGCATCTACTAATATTTGACACGTACCCATCGGGAAACTTAAGACTCTTGATCCATTGGAGTAAGATCTTCTTCTCTTCCCTGTCAAGCGTATAACATGCTTTCGGATACCCTCGAGTTCCATCCACTTTCTTCAACTCTTTCCGCTTGCAGAAGGTGTTCAATTCTTCTCTAGATTTTTCTGTATCTTTTGTCTTCCCCTTCACATTCAGGACAGTATTAAACACGTTATCAAACACATTTTTCTCAATGTGCATAACATCCAGATTATGTCGAATCAAAAGATATCTCCAATAGGGTAGATCCCAAAATATGCTTTTCTTTTTCCACCCTATATCTTGATATTTGGCGAGTTGAGCGTTCCTGCCATCGAAGTCTTCGGTAACCTTCACGAAGCCTAACCCCTCGATTTGATTCAAGATTTGTATTCCTGATCTTTGTTCTGGTGGACCAACATTGCATGTCTTATTCCTCAAGAATGAAGTTTTGTTTCTCCTAAACACATGGTTAGGAGGTAAGAACTTCCGATGATTATCAAACCACGATTGTTTTCCACTCATCGGCAAAGTGAATGCTTCTGTATTCTCCATGCAATGTGGACATGCCAATTTCCCAGCTGTACCCCACCCAGACAACATAGCGTACGCTGGAAAATCACTGATAGTCCATATCAGAGCTGCTCGCATCTGGAAATTTTGCTTCAACGATATGTCGTAAGTGTTCACACCAACCTCCCACAGAGATTTTAACTCGTGTATCAATGGCTGTAAGAATACGTCCAACTTCATCTTTGGGTTTGATGGGCCAGGCACGAGGACTGTGAGGAACATGAATTGTTCTTTCATGCACAACCACGGAGGCAGGTTATACGGCGTGACAATAACTGGCCAAGAAGAATATTGACGCCCTGATTGTGCAAATGGGGCAAAACCATCTGTAGAGAGGCCCAATCTCACATTTCTGATCTCATCGGCGAATCCAGGAAAGACTGAATTCAAATGTTTCCATGCCGGAGAGTCGGCCGGGTGGCGCATTATCCCATCGTCTGTGGAGGTCGCATGCCACCGCATATGTTCAGCAGTTGCAGGAGATGCAAACAATCTCTGCAATCGGGGCGTCAAGGGAAAATAGTGCATCTGTTTAGCGGGCACTTGTTTCTTTCTGCGACTCCCAGATGCACGCAAGCTGTCCTTATATCGTGATTGGTCACAGAACATACAACTATGTAGCTCACTAGTTTCCCCCCAATACAACATGCAGTTATTAACACAGCAATCGATCTTCTCTACTGGCAAACCCAAACCACGTAGATTTCTTTTCGTACTATAGAAGTCTTCTGGACAGTTGTTACCCTCTGGTAAAGCAGCTTTCATCATCGAAGACATCTGATTGTAAGTCCTCTCTGACATGTGGCTTTCAGTCTTTATGCTCATGAATTGAGTCATCCAACTTAATTGTGAGTACGTGTCACATCCTGCGTACAATGGAGTATCCGCTGCATCCAACATGTTATAAATCTGTTGAGCGTCATTATTGGGCGGCTGCTCCAGATTTGGAGGATCTTGATAATTACTAGGTCCAGCATGGTCATGCACCATCCTTTCGTAGTTATTGTATAATCCATCATCCTCATTCATTATAGCATGTTCTCTCGGCATAGACAGCGGTGCTTCCCCGTGACAAACCCAAACTTTGTAATTCAGGACAAATCCACGCCTACTAACATGTTCTCTGACCGTAGGTACATCTAAATACGCTTGATTCTTGCACTTCTTACACGGGCACCTAATGTTACCTTGTCCATCTGTGTACGCCGTTTGATTGAACGCCCACTCAAGGAAAAACTCAAGCCCCGTTTCAAATGCGGTACGATCATTGTATCTCGCGTACATCCACGTACGATTATCACTCATTCTTGCAAATTCTAATTGAAAAAAACAAATAAAACATAATAAATTACTTGAAATCTAACAAAATTTCGACAGCATAACCCCACTATCCTAACTACCAAGTGCTCGACTCTACCAGCAACTATAGTGACCGTAGTGGTCCTAATTTACTAAGCCTATACTAGGTCTACCCGACCCCCCAATGTCGAAGCAATAATACAATACAAATAAAAGCAATAAAAATCATGGTAATTAAATTAAAAACAATCATTTGTAGGGAGAAGATCCTTAAGAAATAATCAATTTCTATCCCAAAGGGAGAAGATCCTTAAGAAATTGATTAAATCTATCCCACAATATATATATATATATATATATATATATATATAATAATATAACATTTCATAAACACATAGCACATAACATTGAATTTAACAAAATTATCCAACATATATAAATTATTCTAACAAACAACTTAAACTAATTGATTAAAATTAATATAATTTAAAATTAATCATGCTTCATAATTTAAAATTAAACTAACAACATCATATATTAAATGGATTAATATAATTTAAAATTAATCATGCTTCATATAATTTAATTATAAACAAAATCTATTATAAATTAATTAACTATATATAACAAATAATTAAATCTATTTAATTAATATATAATTAAATACATAAATAAATTCATAATTAAATAATTAAATAAATAAATTAGAGAGCGTACGGTGGTGGTTTCCGGTGGGTGTCGTGAAGAAGGCGGTGAAACGAGGTCGTCGAACTACAATAAATAATATAAGTGAAATTATATAATTATATATATATAATTAAAATTAATTAGATATATATATATATATATATAGATCTAGAGAGAGAGAGAGAGAGAGAGAGAGATACCTGCTGGGTCGGCGGCGGTCGGCGGCGGCGGAGGCGGCGGCGAAGGAAGAGCAGCAGCAGCAGGGGAGGGGCTGGGGGGTAGTTTCTGTGCTGCGTGGGGGGGTTGGTTGCGGCGCAGATACTGAAAAAATGGGCAAACCCGCTGCCCTATATTTTAAAGGTTACCGACGGCAAATGCCGCCGCTATCTAGCGGCGGGGATTTTGCCGCCGCTAAGTCTATAAATTTAATTAAATAATGCGTATTTTAACATTAACGGCGGCGACGCCGCCGTTACATACCGGCGGCGAGTTTGCCGTCGGTAACTGGCCGGTAATTTCGAAATTTCGGGTCGCCTGCAATGCCGCCGCCTTGCCGCCGTTATCTACCGACGGCAAAATCGCCGCCGGTAGTTTTTGCCGGTAAATACGCGCTTTTTTGTAGTGATATGTTGTTTGATATAAAGTATTAAGATTATATAAAGTTAATAATAATTATAATTAATATTTGTATTATGTATACCACCTCCATAGGTGGTACTACAGAATTCCTCAAATCAATATAATATTTTCAGATTTTTAATTTATAAAGGACTTACTTTTTACCAAACAAAATATTAGAATGTCATGTGTATATTATACACCTTAAAATATGTTGGTTAAGGGATGATAATTAATAACTAGAAGGCCCATGGTAGGAAATGAAACTTATGTAATTTAGTGTGGTATTTGGTAGGCCAAAATTAAAATCTAGATGAGTTTTTGATAATTTAGGTTAAAATTTAGATTAGTAGTGATATTACTATTTTAACCTTACATTAATTTAAAAAATTAAATTAAAAAATGAAACACTTTTCTTTGGTGAAAGATGAGATCTGCTACGTACAGATTTTCTTTCATCTTCAACCCCAACCCCTACCTAACGGCGCAGCGCCGCCTCCATCTCTCCTTCCAGCGTCCCGCCGCCTCGCCCCACCCCACCTCCAAAAATAATCGGCGACTGCCTCCCTTCCTCCAGAGCTGCCTCGCCCCGCCCACCGCCAACAAGAATCGGTGCATCGCCGCCTCTCTCCCTCCAGCGCCAACCCGCCCTGCCACCGCCAAGAAGATTCAGCCTACCGGCGCCTCCCTCCCTCCCCTGCAAAACCCCTAAAAAAGAAACAACCCATCTCCTCCCACTTCCCCTCCCCCATCAAAATCAAAGATGATTCAGCCGCAACGATTTCTTGAAGGCAAAGATGGATTCTACGGCGACTGGAAATTTTCGATTTCTTGAAGGCAAAGATGTGTTCGGCGGCAACTGAAAATTTCTGATTTCTTGAAGGCAAAGATGGGCAATTTGGAGATGAATTCTTTAAACAATGGTTACTGTAGCATGAAGGAAAGGTAACAGAGGGCCTACCCCGCTTCTCTTTCAGCTATCGAACAGTGTTTTGGACCGGGCCCAAAGTCAATTAGCGGGCTGCTGCTTTTCGGAAGATTGAATATCAAACATTGAGTAGACGGCTTATATCTAAGTAATATGTGATTTATGCTTAATTTACACTATTTTTAGGGGTTTGCATGTGCATGTTTTAAGATAATCTTCTGGAATTTGGTGCGTTTATGGTGTATTTTATGCTTTGCAGGAGATTTAGGCTTTCGAGATGGAAGAATGCAATTTTAGATGATTTTCGCGATTTTTAGGTGTTTTGGTATGCAGAGCAGCGAAATCACTCATTCCTCTGGAAGACCAGAGAAGTCAAAGCCCAGATCAGCGAAGTCAAAAACCAAGGCCAGAGGAGTCGAGGCCAGAGGAATCGACATCTCCAGAGCAGAGAAACCAAAGTCAGAGGAGTCACCATTCCTCTGGAGAAAGTTAGAGAAGTCTATGCCAGCGGAGTCGCTTTCCCCTCTGACCAGCGGAATCGAGAAGCCAGAGCAGAGGAATCACTTATTTCTCTGCCGAGAAGCGCCAGCGTCAGAGACGTAAAGTTCAGCGCTCAATAGACAGAGATGCCAGAGAGATCAACCATTCCGCTGGCGATACCATTCCTCTGGCGAGGTCAGAGAAGTCGTCCATTCCTCTGACGCAATCCGTTCCCCGAGAGACATCCATTCCTCTGGCGAGAATCGCGAAGGCAGCGAGAGTGGGAGTGTTTTCAGTGCGTGCATCCAGCTGGAAAGTTGCCTTATTTCACACGATTCTATTACCTTTGGAATTCTATTTCCATTAGAATCCTACTTTGCATGGCAACTTTCCATGGTGATCCGAAGGAAGTTTGAAGCCTATAAATAGGTCCTCTTTTGGCCTTTCAAAGGAGGAGATCAACGCAGACCACCGAAAACCTTAGCATTCATACTTTAGTTTTTAGCTTTAGATTTTTATTGTTTTTCTAGTTTTTAAGGCTTGGATCAAGATTGAAGATTCAAGTCGCTACTTCAGTTTTTATTCGGTTTTTATTTAATTCAGTTTTTACAATTGCGTTCTTTTTAATTATGTTTATGTTTGATTTCATTATGTCTGGCTAGTCTTTTATTCTGAACCTAGGGTTTGTACATAGCTAATTAATTATGTGTTTCTGATTTATTGATATCATTTTGCCCTCCAACTTATGATTCATGATTCCTGGTGCTTAATCTCTTGTGAATTATCTGATCAATGATTTACATGTCTAGCTGTTCAGTTTGAGTCTTGAATGCGATAATTGTTCAGCCGATTCAGGAATGCATGATATAGTATTATCCTTGAGTCTTGAATGCGATAGGTGAACCTATAGGAAGCTATTCTTTATGTGCTATTTGGAGTTAATTTATTCCTTGGAGTCTTGAATGCGAAAAGGGGTTTATTAATCTACGTTCATAGGTGGTCGTTAGAGACGCTTGTGAATAATATAGTGATCTTTCATCAGGGTTGGATTAAAATTGGTAATTGAATCAATAGGTTAAATGCATATAGTTGATTTGTGAAAGTACATCCCTAGGGTCAGAGTTTTCCTTATATTTGAGTTAGTTATCGTTATTTATATGTTCTTTAGTTTTATTTGGTTAAATTTAGTTCGAGTTTCACCTTCATTTTTGTTTTGCCTGAATATTACTAGAGTTTAATTAGGATTACTTAGAGTGATTCGTTATAATAGTCCCTGTGGATACGATACTCGGTTACTTTTTACTTGCTACAATTACCTGTGTTAGTTGCAGTTTTTGTTGCTAAGAAATTAGTGATCAATATGCCGTTAACTAACTAATCAAACTAGCCCTAATTCTTTGTGCCAAGTCCTAAGGATATTATGGTAGCCATAATTATGGCCTTATATAATTTCCCTTAGGGCCTGTTTGATATGGGTTTATAGGTAGGATAAATTAAATTAATACAGATTAGTGTGATGTTTGATATCATGTGCAGTTAATATGGTCAACTCCTACTTAATCCCACTTCTCCATGCTATTTTGTGGGAATAATCCATACTAATAATCCACCCCTCCCCCTTGGATAACTTTAATACTGCGAAGTTGGATAAAAGTTCTGCTACCCTTCCTCACGCATATCGATGCAAATGCCCAAGTAATGGTGGACACACATGGTATTTTTAAAATTATATGAGGATAGTTTTGGTATTAGATAATATAATCCAACATAATTCTATGGATATCAAACACAATATAGGATTAAGTAGCCATGATATCAAACACCCATAAAATAGTATAAATTCACACTAATCCACACTAATTTTTTAAGATAATTTTAATCCTAATCAATCCTAAACTGCAAATCAAACGGACCCTTAAAGCACAATAATGGTAATAGTATAAGATGGAAACATGTATAAGAAAATACATAGATGGAGTGGCGCAACAACCGTGTCTCTAGCTCGTTGTCTTGTCTCGTAGTCGAAAAAAGCAAAGCATAACATGTGATGAAGGCTACAGTAGTAATCCCTGCAGTGCTTACCCTTATCCGCATCTTGTAATGATTGGCTCATATCCAATTTCTCTTAGATAACAACACCTTCAATCCATCCCTGGCTTGCAGTATGATCGAATCCCGAGGAGATACCGGGTGGCCCTCCACCACTCTCACCTTGTACCCATACAGTATCGCCGCCGCCACCATCTTCATCTGCAGGAACGCCATCTCCTTCCCCAAGCACGTCCTGGGCCCCGCGTTGAACGCCGGAAACTTAGAGGACGGCTCGTGTTTGATCTTCCCGCTCCCAGAAATCCACCTCTCCGGCTTAAACTCCAAGCACTCCTTCCCCCACACGCTCTCCATTCTCCCCACCGAGTAGAACGATATTATGAGCTTCCCGTCAGCTTGGAGCTGATGCCCGCTCGGAAGAATATCCGGGCGGAGCGGCGCCTTGTGCTCCAGCGCCACCGGCGGGAATAGCCTCAGCGACTCGCACAGGGCTCCATGCAGGTACACTAGCCTGTGCGTCTCTTGTGCGCTGAAGAATCTCCATTTCTTGAGACGCAGCTCCGCTTCCATTTCTTCTAGAATCTTGGTTTCCGATGCTGGGTTCTGAGCGATGAGCCAGAAGAGCCACGTGAGGCACGTGCTGGTCGTGTCTCTGCCGGCGAACATCAGGCTCACCGAGGTGTCCTTGAGGAAATCTCTCAGACTTCCATTTGAGGCACCCATGTTTCTCTCTCTGTACACCTTCTCGAAGGCTTTCAAGACATTCACGCCGTCAATGTTATCCTCTCCGCTCCCGGAGGCGACTCTCGGGTAGATGAAATCATCCAAGGCTAGCGCGGCCCTAGCTAAGGTCCTCTCGTCGCCAACGTTGAGCCACTTCTGCAGCCTCCACATCCACTCGGGGACTAGATGCCGGTGCAGCAGCGGCTCCGCTATGGTGCTGAAAGCCTTCTCGCAAGGAAGAAAAGGCAAGTCGGGGCGCAAACTGCAGGGGTCGTAGTCCACCACGAATTTGCAGATATTATCGAAAGTCAACCTCTGGAAAACATCCTGCAAATCCAAATCCTTTCCCTCTGCGCAGAAATGATCCAGAACGGGGAAAAGGCCCGTCTCCACCTTGTGCCAAACGGTCCTCTGCAGGTAGGCGTTGAAATCCGCATGCGTGAGCTGCGCGAGCGTGGTCTTGCGGTGAATCTCCCAGAGCTCGAAGTCGGCGCCGAAGATTCCGTCGCCCAAGATGTCGAAGATCTTGCGGAACTCGGGGCCCTTGGGATAGTTGGAGAAGTTTCGGCTGAAGACGTGGTGGATGTTGGCGGGGTCGCACGTCACCAGCATGTCGATGTTGCACAGCCACGGCCCCCTAAACATGTAGGTGCCGCCGCATTCGGTTAAGACTTCCGTGGCGTAGTCGTGTATCCGGCGGAGGTTAAGGAGAACAGCCGGCAGCATCCCCAGCACCGGCCACGTCGTCGGCTCCGACGGCGTCTTGCCTCTTCTAATTGCCAAGTACCACACAAGAACCAGTGGAGCTACCATCAACACAAACTCGTAAATTGCCATCTAGCTCACAGAATTAATAATGCTCTATCAATATCTTTCTATGTTTGGTTTGAGGCTTGGGAAATGGGATGTAGATATAAATGGAAGATAGCTAGACTTGATGGTTGAACTATTATTTAATTTCAGAATTAGTTGTGCCAAATTTTAGGCACCAATTGAATTGTTCCATTTGGTAATGATTTTGGGGCAAGGGAAATATCATGATATATATGTACGGATGTACCAATTTTTTTTTTTTTTTTTATCATTTATATAAAATTATAGCATGTGCTGAGATTTATGGTATTAGAAAATTCCAGAGGCTGATAAAAGTAGAACATGTGTATTATTAGGTCACAGATATACAATGTAAAAATTATACGGAAATTTCACCATGCCACAATAGATTACAAGCACCGTACAATAATAATAATCTTAATAAAGATATGAATTAAATTTTATTCATCAAGCACATAAGATCTACATTAATTAATTAATTTTTACTAAATGTGTTTTAGATATTATATAATCTCTAGCATATTATAAAATGATTTAAAAAATTAATTATAAAATATAATATCATAAGTTATAAGTCATTCGATAAATGAACCTGTAAGAATGAGAGAGATCTAAATCAACAATATAGTACTCACGGCGGCTGGTTACTGTGAGATAAGGGCGGCGCCGTGGCTGGGGAAAGGGAATCTGTCTTCCGCCGGAGAAGAAGAGAGGGAGAAGAAGGGGGCGGTTGAGTGTGTGTTTGTGTGTGTTATCTTAAACAGGGTTAATTAATTAAACTTAATTAAATACTAAATATTTTTATTTTAAGAAAGTGACAATTTTTAGTGGGACAAATCAAAATGGAAATGTGACCACTTTTAATGGGAAGGAGGGAGTATATAATATTATTTTTATAAATTGATTGTTATTTATAAGATCTAGTAGTATAAAAATAAAATAGATTTTTATTAACTTATAAGCCAGATGTGATCCTCTGTCCCAGAATATTGTGTGTACCACTTGTACCACTCTTCATTTCTTTGTTTTATAAATTGTTTTTTATAAAAATAAAAATTATTATTATATTATAAACTCTAATTAGTATTTATCATTGAAAAATTAAAATTTTAAAAATTATATACCCTAACTTTGAATTAATGAACCCAAATAATCTATTATTAATTCAAATAAATATAAAAAAATAATTATAAACCCTAAATGGATGAGTGAACCCTTGTTAATTATCTATATATTATATAAAAACATAATAAATTAAAATTGAATAAAAAATAATTTAAAAATATTAAGAAATAAAGAGTGGTACACGTGGTACACACTATATTTTGGGACAGAGGATCCCATTTGCTTATAAGCTATAGGAACTTATTTTAAATGTTAAAGTTGCTTAGAAATTTGAAAGACATTTTTCATGAATTTATAAACTTTTTAACATCATTAAGTTGTGTAATGAGTTTATACATGTATATTCTCAAGAAAACAAATCAGAAAACCTCAAAGTTCACAAACCATATATATTCTCAAGTTGTACTTTGTAATCGTACGTGGGAATCTAGGGCTCATAGTGGCGCTCCAGACATCAGAATGAATACGATGATGTTTAGGGAGGAACAGTGTAGGAGAGAAGAAAAGAGCTGTTGCCGATGGTGTTAAAATTAAAGGCTGAACAAAGGGGAAAAGAAAAACCTAGAAAAATTAATGCGTTTTTCTTAGGATTAATTGCACCAAAATACACAGACTTTAGTCGCTTTTTCATTTTGCACACGAATTTTAAAAATTACATTTTAAATCATGAATTTTGCAAGTCGTTTAATTTTTTTTCATAAAATTCAATTCCGATGGCCTGAAATCCGACGTGTCATTTAACATGCCACACACATATATACGTATCTTAGTAAAAACGACATTGTTTCAACATTGCGTAACTAAACTCCATTGTTTTGTTGTGAAGCGACATCATTTAATTTTGACAAATTTACGCAAATTAATCTTCTAATTAGGTTTATATACATTTATACAACGGAAAGCATAATTTTCAGAGAATTAGGGCTAATTAACTTAGAGCACCTCCAATGCAAGTGTCTTAGAGGGGTGTCTTAGAAGTGGTCCCCACCTAAGACACACCCCTCTCCAATGCATTGTGTCTTAGGTGGGTGCTTAGATCCCCATTTCCACAAAATTCGCATTTCTACACTTTTATTTTTAAAATTCATATTTTATTAAAATTAACTTTGATCTTAGAGTGAGTCTTAAATTTTCATTTCCACAAAATTCACATTTCTACACTTTAATCATATTTCTACACTTCTATTTTAAAATTAAATATTTTATTAAAATTAAAAATTCAATATTATATTAGTTAAATAAAATATAAGATTTTAAAATTAAAAATATTGCAATAATTAAAAATTAAGTGAAAATGAAAAAAATTAAAAAATTACTAGGATTTAAAAAAAGAACAAATATTTAAATAAAAATTAAAATCAAAATTGAAATTAGAAAAAAAAAAAATTAAACCCTACCCACCCCACCCCACCCACCGCTTTTTTTCTTCCTTCTTCCCCACCCAGCCGCTTTTTTTTCTTATTTCTCCCCCATCCTCTGCAACTTGCTTCTCTATTTCTCCCCCATCTAATTTCTTGCTCAAAGTCACAGCCTTCGTTCTCTTCACAACATTTTTCTTTTTTTTTAATCGCGCGGCGTGGAACGCACGATTACCCCAATCTCCCCCAAGCACCAGTGCTAAGCTTCGCCCCGGCTTCGACCCAGTCGAGGTCTCCAACGCGGCAGCCTCTCCAGCGACGCGGATCGACGCCTCCTTCACCTCGCGCGCTGGAGGTGCTCTTAGTTGTGCTCGTTGAGGTCGGTGCAGTCGTTATTACACTTCGAGGGGTTTTGGCCCAGAGTTGAGGAATTGAGAATCAGAGAAAGAGTGGGTGAATTGAGCGAAAGTGATTAAGGGGCCCACTTCCAAAAACTAAAACTTAATTGACTAATTCCAAATGAAACGACGTCGTATTAAGAAATATTAAACGACGTCGTTTCATGATTTAAAATGTAATTTTTAAAGTTTGTGTGCAAAATGAAAGTGTGATTAAAGTTCGTGTATTTTGGTACAATTAACCTCCCTTTTTTTTAATAATATAATAAAACTACCATACGAAATCCAATATTTTCTTGGTGAACTTTAAAAATATTCAAATTGAGATAACAAAAAAATTATCTATTAAAATAAAAAATTCAAAATATAATTATACTTATAAATTTATTTCCGCAATTTACAACCAACCTAGCTATGACTTAGTTGTAAATTCTAATTTTCAAATTCACTACCACGATTATTTCCTAATTTAAAACTCAAATTCACAACTAATCTATTCGAATTGAATTGTGAATTAATCGTAAATTTAGAATTAATTGTGAATTATTTTAAATATCAAATCTGATTATGATAAGAATCAATAATTGATATACAAATTAAATTACATAGTTTGCTATAACAACACTTAAATTCTAGTATATTTTTTTTCACTAGAGCATTTTGCTGAACAATTAGTAGACATTCTTATTCTTTTATTTTCACCGCAACACCGCTCCTACCACAGAAGAAATTTTGCCGGCTTCGGAGGCGGCAATGGTAGATACCGCGAGGCTGGAACCAAGGGTGGAGTAGAGAAAGAAGTAGAGTAAGAAGAAAGTAAAAAAAAAATGATAAATAAATAATATAAGGACAATAATGTAATCTTATATATTTTTTTTACTTTTTTCATTTTAGTGAACATTTTCTTATTATAGTTGTCACACACCAATTCTTGAAGAAGGGTAATTCTATTCACAGCCTCCATTTTACTCCATATAGCCTCTCATATTAAATAATAATAATAATAATGACAGAATTTACTATTTTACCCAATAAATCATAATCTCTAAATTAAATATAATTATTGTTTTAGCTAAATTAATCAAATTCGTGTGTATTGTATAGCCCCAATCTAAGAGGAAAGCCCCTTCATCTTCTTAATCAAATTCGTGTGTGTATAGCCCCCAATCTAACCCCCTTCATCTTCTTCAATCTACTGTAACTGTCTCCTATTCTGGCGAAGATCATCGCCGCTTCGACCACCACCATCGGCCCTCTTCTTTTTTTCCTCTAACCATGTTTTTCCTGCGACCCAGTTGACGCACGCACACAAAGAGACACTGCCCCACCCCTCTTCCTAAATTCACCGTGACCCCCCGCCCCCTTCAGATTTTCGATGAACAGTAGCGGCAGGACCGCCGCCGTTGCCCAGAGCCTCTTCGCCTCTCGTTCTCTGATTCACGTTAAGGTCACCGCACGTTGCCTAGAGCCTCTCGTTCTCTGCCATCGTGCCTCCTTCCTCGATTTTGCGACTGCCTCCGCCTTCACCATCTCACGGTCCAAATAGCAACAACGGCGCGAGCAGAGCCGCTGCCGATTATGTCGGCCAACAACAACGGCCAAAACAAAGGACCAACTTTTGCAAGATATAAAGATTTTGTCTATATAGTTATAGTTCATACACCAAATAAAAAGTACAAGTGTCTATGTTAATAAGGTATGTGAAGATTGCTATGGTTCACCATGGCTTTCAAGATGGGAAAAGCGGCATCGTTGAGAAGCAAGTGAAGGACTGTTCGCGTAAGATTTTGTTTGTGGTGCGAAGGAGTGTCGCCGACTACCACTTCGCTTTGTGAGGATGTCGACCTTGGCGTTAGATGTGCTCCTGTTAAAGCATTGTTTTTCCCGGTGTTCATAAACTGGAGTAGTTTTCAACAATGCTCGATTGGAAAGTTCTTGCCAGAACCTCTCCTTCTCTTTTTGTTGCAGAGCATAGCAAAATTCGTGACTTGCTTGAATTAGATGTAGTTTGGGGCTATACATAATTTGGATTTTAATTTGATTATAATGAATTATATAAATAATTTAAGGCTATATAAATTATAGGGTAAAGTTGTAAATTTATAATTATTTATTATTATTATTTAATATGAGAGGCTATAGAGAGTAAAATGGGGGATGTGAATAGAATCACCCCTTGAAGAAATAATTATAAATCGAGGTGCAGTCAATTTATAGGAACAAACAAGAGAAAATATTACTTAATCCGAATTATAGGACAATAAGTTGGGCAATGCTCCTCTGAATGAAGAATGGAAGACATCGAATGATACTAATTAATCAATAACATAACTAAACTTTAGGATAATAAGTTTGGTTTTATGTTTTTGATAGCCAGCTAGCATTCATTAACATAATACTTGAAAGTTAAGAGTCTAAGTTCAACATGAGATGTCATTTAGAATATAACATAGAAGTTGTAAATTAGGAAAACAAAAGACATATATGAGCTAGTGCTACAACGGAAGTCAAAATACGTAGTTGAACCTTAGCCTCAGCTCTGCCCCGTTAGCACCAGTCAGTCAATCTGATAACATTTGAAAATATTTGAGCTAAGTACTAATGTACTCAGTGTGCATGCATCTTTTAAAACGTTGTATATTTTTGTAAAGACAATTTATCTAATCATTGTTAACATAACTTAGAAGGTTCTAAAATAAAAGTACTTCTATGCAAGTAAAAGCAATTTGCTTATTACTATTTCACACTCTTTTTTGCTATTCGCATTGATTCTGGACCTTTAGCCACTGACGGATGACAGCTTTCTCTCATTCTTGACTTGGGATGCAATTAATAATGCTAAAAAATAACAACACTAAAAGAAAGTGAGAACGACGCAAATATGGTTGAAACTTTGGGACTTTGTATAGCTTAGAATAAATTGTGAATAGTTTCTATGACTTGTGTATTGATAAACATGCATTTTTACCTCTTGGTGTGTCATTTTTTATGCTTAGTTGTGAGGATTTTGTGTGTTTGATGGTCTATTTGAGCTTATATTCGTTTATGGTCAAGAACTTGTTACTTTCTTGTGTTTGAACGAATTTTCAGAAATAGTGAAGCAGAATTTTGAAGAATTGGGTGAAATACAAGTTTTATTTCGTCTCGATAGGAGTTCGTGAGCGCAAACGGATCATAAATCGGAGTTTGGACGAGGGAGAACGAGCCAAAACAAAATCGCTGCGCAAAGCTGTCAGGAGTTCTGTTTCGTCACGCGGGCCAGCCATGCGGCCGCGCGAGTCGCCGTATTTCCGCCCAAAATTCGTTTTTTTTAGCGATTTTGGGTATTTTTGAGAGCTACAAGACCTAGGGCATATAAATACTCCCCAAGAACTTATTCTCTGCAGCTTTTATCATCTTATATCATATTTTACTTTTCCTGAGAGCTGGGGGAGACGGAGAACGGAGCAGAGCAAGATTGAAGATTCTCAACTATACTACGGTTTTATTGTTGAATGATTATTTGTATTTTTGAGATTTTGATTTCTAGTCATATGTCTATGTGTGGCTAGAATCCTTTTTCCCAGGGTTTAGGGAGTAGACATGATTTAAATTTCTGACTGTTTGATTCAATTAATTGAGATTGTTTTTCCTTTTTATGTTCTTATTTTAATTGTTTGCTTTATTGATTGGCCACCAATTTAGCATAATCCACTACTAGAAAAACGCTCATAGATAACGGATTTTATCCGTTATCTATGAGCAAAAAAACCGTTGTGTATAGTGGTGTTATCTATTCTATACGTCATACACAACGGTTTCAAAACCGTTATGTATAGTAGCATAGATAACGGTACGATGCGTCATACATAACAGTACGCATCCGTTATCTATAAAGGTTATACATAACGGTTTTTCACCGTTATGTATTAAGATTTTTCCGTTATGTATTAATTTTTTTTTATTTTTTTTATCATAGTTAACAGTTTTTTGCACTTTTTATAACGGTTTTAACCGTTATCTTTGATAGAATACATAACGGTTTTTCACCGTTATGTATTAAGATTTTTCCGTTATGTATTAATTTTTTTTTTTATCATAGTTAACAGTTTTTTGCACTTTTTATAACGGTTTTAACCGTTATCTTTGATATAATACATAACGGTTTTTTGCACTTTTTATAACGATTTTTTGCACTTTTTATAACGATTTTTGCAGTTTTTATAACGATTTTAACCGTTATCTTTGATTAGAATACATAACGATTTTTTGCACATTTTATAACAGTTTTTTTGCACTTTTTATAATTGTAGTATATTTTAAAATTTTGCAATTTTTATAAAACGACAAAATGATAAAATCAACAATAACAATTTTATATATCATCCAAAATATTCATACATTACCATCCAAATGAACCAAGTATCAAGTATACATCATCATTGCATATTCGATTCAAAATTGAAAGTACCAACTATCTTATAGAACTAGTTGCTCTTTCCTGAAATCCTTCTTCCTCATGAAAGTAATCTGCAATAGAGATTTAGTGAAAAATGAAGAATGACCGCTACCTTTAGAATTATTAAAGTGACAAACTAAAAAAATAGGCACCAAGATAGGCAATCGTATGAGGTAGCTTAAAGTGCACCTGAGCCCTTCTTTTCTCTTCCATCTCTTCCTTGAGGGCTTCGTTACTGCACCTCAGCCGAGCTTCTTCTTCGCGCCACCACGGAGGCGGAGGACCAGGTGGAGGTGGACTCCTTCTGGGAAAGGCGGACGAGAGAGCGGCAGATCGAGGCGCGACGAACTGGGGGAGAGCAGCATATGCCCATCTGAAGAGTTCATCCGCTGCACGTGGTGCAAGTTGAACAGTGATGTGATCCAAGAGAGACTGCCGGCTGAAACAAATTTAATGATTAAGTGTAGTAGAATATCGAGGAAAACTGAGTTCTGTACAACGAAAATAAAATAATAATTGTCTAGCAATAAAGCAGGTGTTAAAAGAGAGATTTCGCATTCCTCTTGGCTCTATGCATAATTGATTGAATATTATATCTAGAAACACGTGTTTTAAGGTGCATTTTATCCAACTTTTATGTCAATTAACAGCGAAAATGCATTGAGGTTCTTCAAGTGACGTACCTCGATTCTTTCATCTTGCATCATGTTGATAGCAACAACCACATTCAACAACCTAACCACAACCAAATGTTAAAAGCTTCAATAGCGGTATCAAGTGTTTTACCTGATCCAAATCATCATTGAAAGTATCAAACGAAAGCTCTCTACTCCCAAGATCATCAAATCTGGACCTGGTGGGAATACACAGTAAATAATTCCAATAGCAGTTTTCCATCAGAAACTAAAAATTAGTTAACTACACGCAGCAACCAGGAGTTGAAGATGTAGGACTGAATCATGTATCCTGACACATAGCATTTTCCCCCAACGGTTCGGTCGTTGATAATCTGGAAATAAGTTAACAGCTTTCTCTTAAAGGCTGCAGAATGAAGTCAGTTGTGGGGAGCAAAGGGGTTGGCAAGCCAAATTAAATGAAATATATATAGATTCTAAAAGGGCACTCGTTCAAGACACTCTTTAAAGGTTTCCCATTATTTGGCTTAACCTTGATTGCATCAATGCAGGGCTTCAAATCATCAAGTTCTCCACCTGCTTTTAACTCTGTGTATAGATGTCATCACTTGAAAGTTTCATATGATTATCCTCCTTTCTCGCGCATTTGTTTTCACTTTATAATTCTTGAAGCAACAGATTGAGATCCTAATAAGTAATGGCCTCTTTAATTCATGCTTCTTTACAAGCAGCATGTCTCTTCTAAATTTCTAATCAAATACTTATGGAAAAAAAAGGTGAAATATAAACAATAGCAATTGCTAAGCAAGTAGTAGTTTACAGAAAAGAATTGAGACTTCCGATCCTTAATTGACTAATGAGAGCCTCGAATCCCTAATTGGTTGATGTTCATGTGCCCCAATCTCACCCCACCAAATTATCCATCTGAGAATTTAAAGAAAAGAATACCTCTCATTACTCATATCGCTCTGCTCTAGCAAGATACATAAGCTCCAACAAAAGAAAATTTCAAAGTAAGAGAGCCATTTGGAAATAGAAAGAGCTACCTTGGACATAATGGTCTCTACCAAAACATCGGGTTTAGAACAACTACAAAATCTTGATCAACCAACATGTAATACAACAACACTTGAGCTGAGAATCAAATAAACGAAAATTTCAAAATATCTCATCAAATTCGAGATTAAATTTATAGTGGATAATCGACTAAAGTCGACAGCTTTACGTTTGAGTATCAAAAAACCAAAATAAACAAAGCAACCAAAAAATGAACTGGAATTAACTCTACAGTTGAGAACAATTTTGGATAAAACTAGTATCAGTATTAATTTTGAAGTGGTTGAGAATCAAGTTCAAGGAAATTGGCATAAAATAAAAATAAATTTATTGAATACTCGAGTGAAGTAATCTATTGATTTCAACCACTTATATAGCACGAATTTCAGAATATAAACCAAAACCAAATCCAAATCTCATAATTAGAGAGGGTTAAACAACCTGCTTTTCAACACTCCGGAGCTAGTCTTGCAGCTTTTCCCTCTTGTTCAGCAGAGAAGAGAGCATCGCCTTGGAATTATTGGAGCCTCTGAGCCGTAAATAACACTATCAAAGCGTCGAATTCAACGGGGAAATTGAAAAGGGAAATAACAGAAAGGGGGAAAATGTTTCTTCCACAGCTTTCAATTAGGGTTTCAAATAGGGGAAAATTTAAAATTCAGAAATCAGTAATCGTTATTACCTTGTAACTCCATGTTCGCATCATACCTTGTAACTACATATCAAAAATGTACAATAGGTCGTCGACGGTTTCCGGCAAAGCAGCAGAGCGGCGGAGGCAGCCAGTAGATGGTTTCCGGCAGAGCAGCAGAGCGGCGGAGGCTTCGCGTTGATGGCTCTTCACGGCGGCGGTGACTTTGGACAGCAAGGGAAAGGCGACATGCGGAGTGGACATCTTGGTTGCCGGCGATTGCAATCGCAGATTTGGCAGAGATTGTGGCAGAGGGCGGCGGACAGCAGGAGATAATGATTTCCGGCTGAGTAGCAGTCCGACGAAGATTGTGGTGGAGGGCGGCGGGACGACCTGGCTGCTAGCTTCAGACGGCGCGCAGGACGCAACTTTGTTTTTCTTAGGGTGAAAATTGTTGAGGAAGAATATAACATATTCAGACATAATATAAGTTATTAAAAAATTAAAAAGAAATATTTATACATAACAATTTTCAAAGCGCTCATACGTAACGGTTTAATAAACCGTTATAAAAGATGGTCATAGATAACGGTGGCTTAACGGTTTTGTAATACCGTTATGTATGCAACTAATAGATAACGCAAAAACATAACGAATTTGTTCAAACCGTTATCTATGCATAAAGACAACACTACATAGATAACGGATTTTTCCAAAACCGTTATCTATTCCTAAAAGTGCGCTCATACATAACGGTTTTTGAAAAAAACCGTTATCTATGCACTGTTATGTATGTAAACTTTTGTAGTAGTGATCATAGGTTTTAATTTGATATCGGGAGATGATAATTATTACCTGAACTAAGAACATAGAACACATTTATTTTAATTCTAAAGGGAATTGATAACTGTGAGGGCGTTAATCCTAGGAACTTTTAGGAGTTACATGTTAGAAGTGCGATCCAGGGATGGTAGCCTTGCATGTAATCAACGGTTTGTATGCCACGGGAGTGGGTATGGACTAGTTTAGAGATTGCCTTAGGAATCGCCTTATTAATTGAATTGAACATGTTAGTTATGAGAATCTGTTGAAACCTTTGCCTTGAGAAATCTTGTCTTATCTGTTTCTCTATTTCGCAGCTTGTTTTATTTGTTTCCTGTTATTTATTTATTTAGTTTTAAAAACAAAACTCTCAATTTTGATTTTCCAGATAGAGGAATAATAATCTAGGATAGGCATTGGTTCTAATCAGTCTCTGTGGAATACGACCTTGCTTGATACTGTACACAATTGAACCCGTACACTTGCGGCGTGTTAAATAAAATAGCGAACAAGTTTTTGGCGCCGTTGCCGGGGATTGATTTTTATCAGTACTATCTGTTGATTATTTGATACTAATCTGGATTTTTTTTTGTTATTTTTATTTATTTTCTCTATTTTTCTTTTGGTGATCTAGAGTTTTTCCAGGTAGTGCATGAGCAGCTATGGAGATTTTTGATAGCGTGGGCACTACATGCTATCAATGGCCAGCCGAGAGGGTATATTTGGATAATGTTGCTGCCACCACAAATTCTGATTCAGTTACTTTGTTAGCCACTCAAATCGCTGCATTGTCTTCCAAGATAAATGCTTTGAGTATTGCTAAGATGGAGTCAGTTGTGAAAAATCCGATGATGATGGAAGAGGCAAATTTTGTCAGCAATTTCAATTTCATGAATTTTGAGCAGGGTGGATTTCAAAGAGGACAGCAGGGAAACAATCAGAGTTGGCAACAGTTCTATCATGGAGGGTACCCGAATAACGCGCTTCAGGCTCCACCAGGCTTCTCTGTCACCAATGGAGTCATCAATGAGGAGAAGAAGCCTAATTTGGAAGAGCTGCTGATGAAATTTATCTCCAAGTCGGATGAGAGGATGAAGAAGCTTGAGTCTACCACTGCTGCTTTAGGGACTCAGATGAAGGTATTTGTGACTCAGATGACTCAAATTACCACTTTTATTACCAATCTATATCAGTCGGGCCAATTCTCAAGCAATACCGTGGTGAGTCCAAAAGAGCAGTGTATGACCATTGAGTTCGAAAGTGATACATCATATGAAGAGCCTCAAGCGATGGAAGAAGAGCAAGAAGTTCTGAAAGTTGAGATGAGCTTGAAGGATGAAAATTTTAAAAGTGTTGAAGAGCGCAATGTCCTAAATGTAGTCGACACTTGCATCGACCAATGGAAATCATTGAAGGCTTGTCTCTTTAGCTTTTATCTAACTCCATTTTTTGATTTTAATTTTGATTCATCCGATGAACACTTTTTGGAGTGTGGTAGTACTTCTGATTGTTCACAGGATGGCCATAGTTTTCAAGAAATTTTGAAGGTTGGAAAGCCACCTTATCATTGGTTCGCAACAGATGATGTACTCAAATTTGATGAAAAGTGGCCGCCACCTGTACCTGCTGGATCGTCGAGCTAACGACGTTAAAAATAACGCTTGTTGGGAGGCAACCCAATTTTTGGTTAGTTCGTTTCTTTTTGTTTGTTTGTTTGTTTTCGTGCCCCACAATTCATTTTCAAACTTATTCTCCTTAGTGGTGAATAAGTGTGGGGGGATGTGTCTTTGTGGGTGCATTTTATGTTTTGGTTGTTTGTGTTCTGTCGTTGAGTTTTCTTAGTCTTGCTTTGGTAGTTTCTCTGTGATGATACCTTGGTGGAGATATGAGTAGTGTAGAGATTGGTTGGATAACTGGCTTATGATGATTTCTGTTTAAAACTTGTGAAATTGCATGCGTTTGTGTCAATATTGTTGAGATTGAGCATGAATGATGAATGATGAGCATGGTCTCTATGTGTTTGCAATCAATGAAATAAGCTGTGAGATTTGAGCCTTGACTGTCACCTTTTTAAAGTCTTATTTCTTATTCTTGAGTGATTGTTCGAGTATGCCTGTTTCTCACTAGAACTTGTCTTGGTTTCTGACTCAACTAGAAACACCTCTAAGTTGACTTGCAATAGAACAAGGACATCCTAGCGATGGTAAGTTGACCCAGTGTCGTCTCTCAAGGAAAGTCTTTAAGGGCTTTTAGTAATATCGTAAGAAAAAGCAATAAAAGAAAGCAGTAAAGGTTTTGATTTAAAAACGTATCTTAAACTTAAACGTAAATTGAACTTAAACTTAACCTAAGCAATAATTTAAACAACTCGTATTAAACCTAACTTAAGAAATTAAAGACTTGTAAATTTAGAGACTTCTAATCTAGGCGTGAAACTAAAGTGCATAATTTAAATTGCATAATTGAAAAGAAAGCATAAACGAAAAATGTAAACATGATTAAACGAAAGTAAATTGAATTTAAATACTAAATACCGTAACTGTCTTGAACGTATAATCGTGTCACTCGATCACAATCCAAGAACTAAACTAAAAACAAAATTAAAATCTAACTTAGAATACTAAAAACCTTGAACTAAGAAAGCAATGAAATTCCTAAGCTTTTGATGCCAACAAATCGCAAGGTGGCGTCTAAAACTAGGGCAAAAGATTGATTATTACAATGAAAAGTATGGCCCTATTTATAGACTTCAAATTCTTATGGATCACCATGGAAGTTGCCATGCAAAGAAGAATTCTAAAGGCAATAGAATCGTGCAAAATAAGGCAACTTCCAGTTGGATGCACGCTTCTGGAAAACACTCCTACTCTCGCCAACTTCGCAGCTCTCGCTAGAGGAATGGATGATTTCCCTGACCTCGCCAGAGAAATGGTTTGACAGAGGAACGGTGAATTCTCTGCTATCGCCAGAGTAACGGCGATTTCTCTGGCTTCTCTGACTATTGAGCGCTGGACTTTACTTCTCTGATGCTGACGCTTCTCGGCAGAGGAATAGGTGATTCCTCTGCTCTGGCTTCTCGATTCCTCTGACTAGCGACTTCTCTGACTGGTGATTCCTCTGGCGATTCGATTCCTCTGATTTCTCTGCTCCTCTGGCGATTGGTTCCACTGCTCTGGCTGGTGATTTCGCTGCTCTGGAGATTGGTTTCTCTGACGCGGGTCTTCGGCTGACTTCTCTGGTCTGGCTACAGAGTTATGCTAAAAACACCCTCTTTAGCCCCGAAATCTCCAAAATTATATTCTTCCATCTAAAAACCTAATCCTCCTGCGAAGCATCAAACAAGCCATAAAACGCACCAATTTCCAGAAGATTCTCTTAAAATAAAGCTTATATAAACCCCAAAATTTAGCACAATTAAGCATAAATCAACCCCCCCACACTTAGCCTTTTGCTTGTCCTCAAGCAAAATCCATATGAATCATAGGAAGAGATTGATTTCAACAATGCTAATTTCCAATCCAAACATTCACAAGTCAATTCCAGATTTTACAATCAACACACATTTTCTCGACCATGCAAGTAATTCAAAGTTTAAGAAGCAATAAAAGAGTAATGCAAGTAATTCGATCAGACCCAATTCTCCGCTAGAAGTGAATTCCCTAATGTGATCGCCTTTATAGTCAATATCACCATTTTCACACTACTTTTTGTGCTTAAGATTTCGACAGTTGAGCCATAATTCATGAAATAAAAACCATTTGGATGTACTCCAAAGTCTTTTCACGTGGTTTCCCATGCTCATAGTTGGACTAGAGGAGCAGAGACTCAGAGCTGTCACGTTTCAAAACAGGCCAGATGTTTCAGAGCTGGCAATTTTAGAGCTGATTTTTAGCATTTTTTTTTTCACAGATAAGATACGATCGTAGGCAATCACAATGACAACACTCCTTCTAGCATCTACCGGACAAATCACGTTTTACTTACTTACAATCGTGTTGCATCAAAACTCAAATTCTTTGCACAATCAAGAAACACATATCAACAGTAAAACAAGAATAACCACCATTCATTCACAAACCCGAAATTCGCATCGAAAACCATGTACTCTTCCACAAATTCATAAAAATTAGCAAGATTCGAGACCAAAAACTAAGCATAGAAAGACTAATCTCGCCCAATTGAAAATATATGCACAATAAAACACCCCCTCCACACTTAAAGCATGCCATGTCCTCAGGGCACAAAAAGAAATAAGAAGAGTTGAGAATACGTCCCTGATTATCGGCATTGAGACACTGAAGCATCGTGCGAGGTGGTGAGATGGGGATTCACTGGCTGTGGCAGAGCGGAGTGTTGCAGCGGGGAGAAGGGCAGTGGTGGTGAAGTGCAGTGCGGAAAGGTGCAGCGCTGGTGGCTGTATGAGAATTTCAGCGCTGAAAATAAGACATGCTCACCAAGCATCATAGTATCCGCAAAGCAACCAAAACTTAGGAAAGACACGAAACACCCAACTAAAAACAAAGAAAAAAAAAACAAAAACTAAAAACAAACCAACGGTGGGTTGCCTCCCACCAAGCGCTAGAGTTAGAGTCTCCAGCCCGACTTCAGATCTGAACTTCAGCAAGGGTTGTGCAGAGCTTGAGACTCCACTTCCATAGTCTGACTCTGGTGCTCGTAGTATGGTTTCACTCGATGGCCATTCACTCTGAAACTCTCCTTCGTGTTTTCATTGAATAGCTCAACGGCACCATGCTCAAACACTTCCTTAAGTAAAAACGGACCACTCCATCGAGATTTCAGCTTACCCGGGAACAACTTCAGTCGAGAATTGAATAAGAGCACCTTCATCCCGGGGCAAAGCTTCTTATGGCAGATACGGCGGTCATGGAGTCGCTTCACTTTGTCCTTGAAGATCCTCGCATTCTCATATGCCTCATTGCGTAGCTCATCTAACTCCTCCATTTGCAGTGTGCGCTGCTTCACGGCAGAGTCCAAGTCATAGTTGGCAGCTTTGATCGCCCAATAAGCTTTGTGCTCTATCTCCACCGGCAGATGGCAAGCCTTGCCGTATACTAAACGGTATGGACTCATCCCAAGCACGCCCTTGAAGGCAGTTCGGTATGCCCAGAGAGCGTCATTCAACTTTGCGGACCAGTCCTTGCGCGAGGGCTGCACCATTTTCTCCAAAATCCCCTTGATTTGCCGATTGCTCGTCTCGGCTTGTCCAGAGGTTTGTGGATGATATGGTGTTGCAACCTTGTGCGTGATCCCATTCTTCTTCATGAGCTTTGCAAACAACTTATTGCAGAAGTGCTTGCCTCCATCGCTAATGATAGCTCTAGGAAATCCGAATCTAGAAAGAATGTTCTCTTGCACAAACTTAAGCACCACATTAGCATCACATGTCCGCGTGGGGATAGCCTCAACCCATTTGGACACGTAATCTACAGCAAGTAAAATATATTGAAACCCATGCGAAGTAGGAAATGGCCCCATGAAATCAATGCCCCACACGTCGAAAATTTCGACAATTAAAATGCTTTGGAGGGGCATCTCATTCCTGCGGCCAATATTTCCTACTCTCTGACACCGATCGCAAGCAAGAGTGAAGGTGTGTGCATCTTTGAAAATGGAAGGCCAAAACAAACCAGATTGAAGAATTTTATGTGCTGTTTTCTGCCCCCCAAAGTGTCCACCACAATGATCCTCATGGCACATTTTTAACACTTGTTGTTGCTCCTCTGTCGGCACACACCGTCGAATGACATCATCCTTTCCAAGCTTGAAAAGGTGAGGAATCTCCCAATAATAGTGTCTGCATTGAGCTAAAAATCTCTTTCTTTCCTGCGATGTCAGCTCAGGCCGTAGAATACAACAAACTAAGTAATTGACAATATCTGCATACCAGGGCTCGGCACTCGCAGGGCTGCTCTGAACAGCGCTGAGTTCGGCAGAGCTGGTCAAAGTAGAGCTGTCTTCGAATCTGCGCTGGAGATGTCGGCTCCTCTGCTCTGGTATTCGACTCCTCTGCTCTGGCATGGGCAGAGTGGATCTCGGCAGTGCTGCTCTTATCAAGGGTTAATGCATATGTATGCTCAAAAGGAAAATATTCAGGGATGCAATTGAGACTCGATTCTATCAGATTCTTATCCAATCGGGAAAGGTGGTCAGCTACGTGATTCTCGCTCCCTTTCCTATCCCTGATCTCTACATCAAACTCTTGCAACAGTTGTAGTGGGCAAAATTCGTCAACATGACCCGTATCCAATCAGCACTCCAGGCTGGCTCAGCAAGCCAAGCAACCTGGTCAATCCAACCCAATTAATCTTTCAAGTTGGACCAATGAGCTAAACAGCCCGGTCAATCCAGCCCGACAAATTTCAAGTCCAACTTGTCTCAATAGTCCGGTTGGATAAATCGCACATGGCCCAAACCCATCAAGTTAGCTCGCCAATCTGGCACGACCCTAAGAGGCCCAGTCAGTCAAGCATATTGGTCCATCTAGCCCAAGAAGCTATAGATCAACTTGAATCGATAACCAGGCTGGAGGTATCACATCCGGCCCAAGGGTTACCGCCCACCTTGTTGACGAAGTCACATGACCTAGCCATCAACCCTAAAAAATATCTTTCGCCAAGCTGACACAGTCAAAGGATGAATCTTTATGATCCCGTCCAAATCGCAACAACTTGGAAGTGGAAAGCGTGGACGGATAAGGTCAGCTTGTAAAACCCTAGCGGCTGGCTGCCCTTTATATAGACAGACTGACTAGGTTACAAAGGACACGACGAAAAATCCTACTTGCTCTCTACTTCTTGAACTCTCTCTCCACTCCGCCGCCAGGCTGATTACTCTACTGCGCCGCCTAGCCAACTTGGCCCATCTCCGCCTCCCATATTCCATTATCACAACACACTGTCACCGTTTCCACCCTCCGACGCCGCTTACAGCCTGGAGTCACAGCATACTCCAGCCTGCCTTTCTCTCTATTTCAATTCTCTTATCATTCTATTTTGCTATTCCGATACTGACTTGAGCGTCGGAGGCTCTACGGTCGACACCCCCACCCGGTGCTCAACCTAGGGCTCTTACGTGTTCTTGTGTTGATAGGTTGCTAGTGCCCAATCTATCCGGACGTGCAGACGTCAACTTCAATTGTAGATTTTAGCCTCTACAATTTGGCGCCCACCGTGGGGCCCTAGCAATCAAGCGAATCAATGCACTTTCCGTAGATCTCTACAAGCATCAATCATGTCTGACGGTCACGACGGATCTGAAACTCCTGACGCACCCCACGTGGTTGCTCAAACTACTCAGGCTGACCTAGCCGCCCAGATTTTCGCACTGACTGAACAGATGAATCAGGAACGGGAGAGGTGCAAGAAGTTGGAAAAGGAGAATGCCAACTTGTATGACCGTCTCGAAGCCATGGAGCCTATCGAGATCATCGAACCTCCCGGCTTCCGAGCCCAAGTATCTTCCATGCAACCCCTGGGAGATACACCGATCACTCACAAGGACGGATCAAACCATCTCATGATGGATCCGTCATCTTCGGTAAGAAACCGCAATGTCGTTAGTAACCTGACTGATCCAGGCCGTACTACTTTGAATGCAGGAACACTCTGACAAGATGGAACAACCACCATCGGAGGACAACTCGCCCGAACCAACTTCACCACCCCGGGCATAGCAATGAGCAATGCCGTCGTAGGAGGCATACGACCTACTATACTGGGGCCCAACCTGGCGGTCGCGCCAAGCCAACCCAATCAACATGCGGACGGACCCAGTCAGAGGGAAATCGCCCAAGAACAGTTGTTTGGGAATGAATTCGCCCAACCAACCGCGATTGGCCCGTATGCAATCAGAGACGAGGTCCTGGCAAGAAAGTTGGCCGAAATGGAGGCCCTGATCCAGCGAATTCCTGGTGTCCCGGCACCCATCCACAAAAGCTCAGAGAATTGCTACGCCGACTCGCCGTTTATGGATGAAATTGCTCTAGTTGAAATGCCCGTCAAGTTCAACTTTCCAATCATGCAAATGTTTGATGGAACAACAGATCCGATCGACCACATAGCTCAATACAAGCAACGGATGTTCACTGCAGCAATTCCTCGTGAATTGAGGCAGGCCTGCATGTGTAAGGGGTTCGGTTCTAGTTTGACAGGACCGGCCCTCCAGTGGTACACTCACCTTCCCAATTATTCTATTTCAAGTTTTGCTCAACTAACCGATATATTTGTGCAGCAATATGCTAGTAGCAGAAAACTTGAAAAGATATCAGAGGATCTTTACGCCGTGATCCAACGACGTGACGAGTCCCTTCGAGACTACATAGGTCGATTTAACAAGGAGAAGGTGTCCATTACAAATTGCAGCACCCAGACAGCGATCACTGCCTTTCGAAAGGGTCTCCTGCCCAACTCGGACCTCTACAAAGACCTCACCAAATACCCTTGTAGAACAATGGAAGATGTCCTCGCCAAGGCATGGGCACAAATCAAGTGGGAGGAAGATCAATACAGCCATCACCGATCTTCACCAAGCAGACACACTGGATGAAAAGAGAGATACAGCAAGACTACGGCTTGCATCCTACCAGCAGAGTGTCGCCAGACACTACAACCGGCATGTTCGCACTCGGACGTTCAAGCTGGGCGATTGGTTACTCCGACGTGTATTCCAAAACACCAAGGAGATCGGAGCTTGCAAGCTGGGTCCAACTTGGGAAGGTCCATACTTGATCACCAAGGTGTTCGGCAATGGCGCTTACAAGCTGCAGGACAAAGATGGGCGCGACATCAGCAACAGCTGGAACGCCATCCATCTTCGGTCTTATCATTTCTAAACTTTCCATTCGATTATTTATTTTTTTCGTTAAGTTTATAATTTTTTCCACACTGTTCCTAATAATTTTACCCAGGCCAAGTCGGAACTACATCGGACTTGATCCCGTCAAAGGGTATGTAGGCAACTCTACGGAGCATGGCTCTACGGAGCTCAATCCGACCCAAGAACTACATTTGGCTTGATCCTCGCAAGAGGTATGTAGGCAACTCTCCGGAGTGCAGCCACCAACCTCAAATCTACATGTCTCAGCCTGCGAGATACAAGCCGCTAATGATGACTCACCTACACGGACAACGTCAACCTGGATCTATAAGGAAGAAATCATCATCACAACATAGAGTCCAAGACCTTTGATCTCTAGCCATCCAGTCAAAGGAACCACACAGCTTGGAACAATCAACGAGATAGCCACAATTGGTAGAAATCAGTACGACCCAAATCTAATGAATTCCAACTTGCTTCGACTTCAATTATTGTGTTTGGACAATTCAGAGCCAACAACTCTACAATTAGAAGATTTTGATTGGTAAAAATACTCCCAAGTCGACATGTTGCATGAAACTATATAATCAGTTAGCACTCCAAGGTGGGACACAACTCGCCCAAGTCAAACGCAAATGACAAGTTGGCTAATATCAGTCGATTCCAACTTGGACAACCAAACGAAATCAAAGTCCAGCCTGGCCTTGTTCAAATACAATAAATTTTCGACAAATGGGTTAGGCTGGAGTAGTTTAAAAATTCACCTAATTCGAAACTCCAAGCTGGAGCAACAAATCATTTTGACAAACGAGCCAGGCTGGAGCATAGCCTATTTGAATCGTCCCTCATCTTTTCGCGAGCCAAGCTGGAATCAGCCCATTGGAAAATTGAATTCAACGGATTGCTTACAGGCTGGAGCAAATAGTTATGTCGACAATGAGCCAAGCTGGGGCCGTCTAAAAATAAAAATAAAAATCCAAGCTGGAAGATATTCACCTATTTCAAATTATCAAGCTCCAAATTTCAATAGAACAAGGGGAAAAGAAACCCCCAAGCTGGTGAAGCGCTCCAAAGCTCTACAAGCTGTATTTCGAAGAAAAAAAACTTCAAAATTGATCAATCACTCCAAGCTTATGAAGTACCAAATCCCACGTTGGCAAACCGATCCAACTTGACTCACATATTTACAAGCTGGCATTTAGAAATCCGAACTTGTCCACGCCGTCTACTTTGAAAGACTGACGTGAAACATCATTTTGAAAGACTGACGTGAATTTTTCTATAAACCGATTGGTTATACCAACTGAGACAACCCGACGTTCCGAGACATTCACCTCTACGGAATAGCTATAATGACTCTCCAATTAGAAAATTCTAATTGTAGAGTGGGGGGCTAACTGTAGTGGGCAAAATTCGTCAACATGACCCGTATCCAATCAGCACTCCAGGCTGGCTCAGCAAGCCAAGCAACCTGGTCAATCCAACCCAATTAATCTTTCAAGTTGGACCAATGAGCTAAACAGCCCGGTCAATCCAGCCCGACAAATTTCAAGTCCAACTTGTCTCAATAGTCCGGTTGGATAAATCGCACATGGCCCAAACCCATCAAGTTAGCTCGCCAATCTGGCACGACCCTAAGAGGCCCAGTCAGTCAAGCATATTGGTCCATCTAGCCCAAGAAGCTATAGATCAACTTGAATCGATAACCAGGCTGGAGGTATCACATCCGGCCCAAGGGTTACCGCCCACCTTGTTGACGAAGTCACATGACCTAGCCATCAACCCTAAAAAATATCTTTCGCCAAGCTGACACAGTCAAAGGATGAATCTTTATGATCCCGTCCAAATCGCAACAACTTGGAAGTGGAAAGCGTGGACGGATAAGGTCAGCTTGTAAAACCCTAGCGGCTGGCTGCCCTTTATATAGACAGACTGACTAGGTTACAAAGGACACGACGAAAAATCCTACTTGCTCTCTACTTCTTGAACTCTCTCTCCACTCCGCCGCCAGGCTGATTACTCTACTGCGCCGCCTAGCCAACTTGGCCCATCTCCGCCTCCCATATTCCATTATCACAACACACTGTCACCGTTTCCACCCTCCGACGCCGCTTACAGCCTGGAGTCACAGCATACTCCAGCCTGCCTTTCTCTCTATTTCAATTCTCTTATCATTCTATTTTGCTATTCCGATACTGACTTGAGCGTCGGAGGCTCTACGGTCGACACCCCCACCCGGTGCTCAACCTAGGGCTCTTACGTGTTCTTGTGTTGATAGGTTGCTAGTGCCCAATCTATCCGGACGTGCAGACGTCAACTTCAATTGTAGATTTTAGCCTCTACAACAGTAAGACCCAACGGATGAGACGAGCTTTAGCCTGAGGTTTAGTCATCAAGTAACGAAGTGCAGCATGGTCACTATGGACAATGACCTTAGACCCAATGATGTATGCTCGAAATTTATCTAAGGCAAAGACCACAGCAAGCATCTCTTTTTCAGTAGTGGTGTAATTTACTTGTGCACTATTCAGAGTTAAACTAGCATAGTAAATCACACGTAACATCTTATCCACACGCTGACCTAGCACCGCTCCTACAGCAGAGTTAGACGCATCACACATAATCTCAAAGGGCAATGACCAATCAGGCGCAATTACAATCGGGGCAGAGCTCAACTTAAGTTTCAATGTTTCAAAGGCATGCATGCAAGAGTCATCGAAATTAAAAGGAACATCCTGAGCTAGCAGTTTGCATAGAGGTTGGCTAATTTTAGAGAAATCTTTAATGAAACGTCGATAAAAACCGGCGTGACCTAAGAAACTCCTAATCCCTTTGACATCAATAGGGGGTGGCAACTTTTGGATTACCTCCACCTTAGCTCTGTCGACCTCTAGTCCATGCTTAGACACCACATGACCCAAGACAATCCCACGAGTAACCATGAAATGACTCTTTTCCCAACTCAAAGTTAGGCCACTTTCAATACACCTTTTCAACACAACATCAATCTTAGTTAAACAATCATGAAAAGACTGCCCAATAACCGAAAAATCATCCATAAAAACCTCCACGCATTTACCAATCATATCAGAGAATATGGACATCATGCATCGTTGAAACGTCCCGGGCGCATTGCACAATCCGAACGGCATCCTCTTCCATGCAAATGTCCCAAAAGGCGTGGTGAATGCAGTCTTGACTTGATCTTCCGGTGCGATTGCGATTTGGTAGTATCCTGACAAACCATCTAGAAAATAATAAAAATCATGTCCTGCTAAACGGTCTAACATTTGATCAACAAAAGGAAGAGGAAAGTGATCCTTTTTGGTAACGGCATTGAGTTTCCTGTAGTCGACGCACATCCGCCATCCCGTGGTAGGGCGCATCGGTACCAACTCCATCTTGTCATTGCGCACAACCGTCATTCCTCCTTTCTTTGGCACGACATGCACCGGGCTCACCCACTCACTATCGGCAACTGAATAGATAATCCCTTCGGCAAGAAGCTTAAGGATTTCCTTGCGCACAGCCTCCATCAGCATAGGGTTCAAGCGTCGCTGGGCATCTCGCTTGGGTGTAGCTCCTTCTTCTAGGTTGATCCTGTGCATGCATGTGGCTGGACTAATGCCACGTATGTCACCTATGCTCCATCCCAGCGCTGCTTTGTTTCTCTTCAACACCTCGAGCAGCGCCTCTTCTTGCTCTAGAGTCAGAGTAGACGAGATGATGACTGGCTTCTCATTTCCGTCTTCTAAAAAGACATACTTGAGATTGGTTGGGAGTTCCTTCAATTCGAGTGCTGGTTTCCTTGCCCCCACCTGTTCATCCTCTAAGCTGGGCAATGCAGGTTTGGGCAGTGCAGGATTGCTGGGCAGGTCAGCGTTGCTAGGGCTGAAGTCAGAGCAGCGAAGCTCTCGCGTCAGAGCAGCGCCGAACTCTTCAGCTTCCCGCGCTAGTTCTTCCATGTCTGCTGATCCAGCGCAAACTTCCTCGCATTCATGCTCCTGTAAAAATACCTTCTCAACCAAGCCATTAATAGCATCTATATATGAGCATTCATTCATAAGGTTGACCGAAGGCATAGCCCGATTTTCATGCACTGAGAAAGACACCGACTCCCCCAACACTGACATTTTAATAGTTCCATTTTTTACATCAATCAACGTGTTAGTGGTCGCCATAAAGGGCCTTCCTAATAGCAAAGTATGATCTCTACCATTCTCGTGCACATCCCCAATCTCCAGTACGACAAAATCAACGGGCACTATCAGACCCCCGACTCTAACTAGGATATCTTCTACTATACCACGGGGATACCTGACGGACCTATCAGCAAGTTGGAGGCACATGCGAGTAGATTTTAAATTACCTAACTCTAATTGTTGATAAATAGAGTAAGGCATCAAGTTAATCCCAGCCCCCAGATCTAACATACCCGTGGCTTCCTTACCATTTCCCAAAGCAATATTAATCACAAAACTACCTGGATCGCGTTGCTTTGGTGGCAAAGATTGCTGCATGATTGCGTTTGCAACTTCGGAGACCAACACCTTCTCATTGTCACCGAACCTTCTTTTGTTGGATGCCAATTCCTTGAAGAATTTCACATATGCAGGCACATTTCGGATCACATCAAGAAGAGGCAAATTCACATTTACCTTGGCCAACATGTTGTATAATTCTTCAAACTGACGGTCCTGCTTCTCGTTTCTCAATCTGTTCGGAAAAGGAATCGGTGGTCGATATGGTGCAGTAGCTTTGTGGAGCTTGACCTCCTTCTCCTTCTCTCCTTCCTTTTGCTTGTCTGTCGTCTCTCCATCAGTCGGGCTGGTCAGCGCTAAGCTCGGTAACTCTGGTCTAGGCTGGACAGAACTCGGCAGCTCTGCTCTGGTCACGGTAGAGCTTGGCTGCTCTGCGCTGGTGAAAGCAGATCTCGGCTGCTCTGCGCTGGTCAAGGTAGAGTTCGGCTGCTCTGCACTGGTCAAATTAGGAACCTCCACTTTGTTATCCACCATCTTACCACTGCGAAGAACAGTTACAGCAAGAGCTTGATGCGTCTGAGCAGGTTGACCATGAAACTTCCCGGGTTGCTGTTGTTGTTGGATTTGATTCAAGGCACCGGAAAGTTGTCCAACCGTAGTCTCGAGCCTTTTGATCGTAGAAGCTTGAGACTCTATACTTTGTTTGCTCATCTCCATAAAGGCTTGCAGTGTTTCTTCGAGCGTGGATTTTTGTGGTGGAATCGACGGCGTATTCTGTTGCGGAATGGATTGTTGTTGTTGGTATTGTGGTCTGTATAGTTGAGAAGGCCCCTGCGGTGGTGGGAAATACTGTTGTTGTTGATAGCCCATCTGGGGTGGTCGACGGAATTGATTCCCCCCAAAATTTTGATTTCCCCATCCTCCATTCGGCTGACTCCTCCATCCTCCAACGATATTTTGTGGACCTTGATTCATGCTCTGGCCATATGGTCTGTTCTGCACTTGATTGTAGGTTTGGAATCCTTGTGCTGCATAGACCTCAGCTTGTTCTTCCGGGGTAAACTCTCCCATTCTATGGCACTCATTAGCTCCATGGCTGAAATCTCCACAGATACCACACGGCTCAACATAATGTATGGCTGGGTTCTGCGGAGTTGACATTGGCAGAGCTGGATTCGGTTGAGTTATCATCGGCGGCGCTGAGCTCTGAACTGGAGAATTTTCCATCTTTTCCATCTTGAGCTGTTGAACTTCTCGCATGATCGAAGCCAATTGTTGCTGCATCTCGAACTGATTTGTCACAGCACTGGCTTCAACTCTTTTTCCACGGACGGACTTCTGTTGGGAGCTTTCGGCCAAGGTCTTGAAAATTTCTTTCAGGTCTGCAGCTGTCTTCCGAGCTATGTTTCCTCCTGCCGTGCTATCCACCATAAATTGGGCAGTTTGTACTAACCCATCGTAGAAGAACTGCATCAACATGACATTAGTGAACTGATGTTGAGGGCATTGGCGGATGAGTTCTTCATATCTTTCCCAAGCTTCATGCAAAGGTTCGTCCGCTCCTTGGGTGAACTCCATTATTTTCGTTCTCAGCTCCTGTGTCTTGTGACTTGGGTAGTATTTCAGCATGAATTTTTCACAAGCATCTCCCCACGTAGTGATAGAGTTGGGCGGCAGAGATAGCATCCACGTCCTCGCTCGGTCTTTAAGTGCGTAGGGGAAGCACTTGAGCTTGAGTTGATCCTCCGTAAGAGTAAGTAGAGGGATTGTTTGCACTTGTGTGCAAAAATCCCGGATGAATTGCAGTGCATCCTCGCTTGGCATCCCGTGGAACACCGACAGCAGATTCGAATCATTAGGTTTGAGAATGTAGTTTCTCACAGCAGCGGGGAACACGATTGCCGACGTGTTGGTATCTCCAATTACCGGCCTGGTGAAGTCTCCCATATATTCCGTGTTCTTGGCCATCTCCTTCTTTTCCTTGTTTAAATTCTGCATGGTGCAAAAATTGGCGGAGCTGGCCTCCTCCTCTTTAGTGTGTTTTGCCGTGGCTGTCGTGTGCTCTGTATCGGCAGAGCTGGTGTCCTCTCTCGTTGACTTCTCTGAAGGCTCCGAGTCAGAGCTGGCTGGCGAATCTAGTTCCTCCTCTCCTGCGCTCTGCTCGGGTAGTTCAGAATCAGAGTAGGACTTGGCAGAGCTGGCTTCTTCCTCTTCTACAGTCTGCTCTGGAACTTCAGGTTCAGAGTCAGAGAAGAAATCTTCAGTTTTTTCACGTGTTTCTCCGTCAGAACTGGAGTTTGAACCATCTGCTCTGTCGTTCCCGATCACTCCCTTGCAGCTATTCTTCCTGAAAATCCCTTCGCTCGTACTATGCAAAGGAGACACCAATTTGCCTTTAAGACTACGGCGTCCCTGCATGCACAACACTGAACAAACGGATTAAACGCACCGAGTGGAAGAAACTTAAAAATTGAAATTAAATAAAGCAAGTAAAAACGACACAACTAAAACGCCTAAAACTATCCCCGATAACGGCGCCAAAATTTGACTCAACTAGAAACACCTCTAAGTTGACTTGCAATAGAACAAGGACATCCTAGCGATGGTAAGTTGACCCAGTGTCATCTCTCAAGGAAAGTCTTTAAGGGCTTTTAGTAATATCGTAAGAAAAAGCAATAAAAGAAAGCAGTAAAGGTTTTGATTTAAAAACGTATCTTAAACTTAAACGTAAATTGAACTTAAACTTAACCTAAGCAATAATTTAAACAACTCGTATTAAACCTAACTTAAGAAATTAAAGACTTGTAAATTTAGAGACTTCTAATCTAGGCGTGAAACTAAAGTGCATAATTTAAATTGCATAATTGAAAAGAAAGCATAAACGAAAAATGTAAACATGATTAAACGAAAGTAAATTGAATTTAAATACTAAATACCGTAACTGTCTTGAACGTATAATCGTGTCACTCGATCACAATCCAAGAACCAAACTAAAAACGAAATTAAAATCTAACTTAGAATACTAAAAACCTTGAACTAAGAAAGCAATGAAATTCCTAAGCTTTTGATGCCAACAAATCGCAAGGTGGCGTCTAAAACTGGGGCAAAAGATTGATTATTACAATGAAAAGTATGGCCCTATTTATAGACTTCAAATTCTTATGGATCACCATGGAAGTTGCCATGCAAAGAAGAATTCTAAAGGCAATAGAATCGTGCAAAATAAGGCAACTTCCAGCTGGATGCACGCTTCTGGAAAACACTCCTACTCTCGCCAACTTCGCAGCTCTCGCTAGAGGAATGGATGATTTCCCTGACCTCGCCAGAGAAATGGTTTGACAGAGGAACGGTGAATTCTCTGCTATCGCCAGAGTAACGGCGATTTTTCTGGCTTCTCTGACTATTGAGCGTTGGACTTTACTTCTCTGATGCTGACGCTTCTCGGCAGAGGAATAGGTGATTCCTCTGCTCTGGCTTCTCGATTCCTCTGACTAGCGACTTCTCTGACTGGTGATTCCTCTGGCGATTCGATTCCTCTGATTTCTCTGCTCCTCTGGCGATTGGTTCCACTGCTCTGGCTGGTGATTTCGCTGCTCTGGAGATTGGTTTCTCTGACGCGGGTCTTCGGCTGACTTCTCTGGTCTGGCTACAGAGTTATGCTAAAAACACCCTCTTTAGCCCCGAAATCTCCAAAATTATATTCTTCCATCTAAAAACCTAATCCTCCTGCGAAGCATCAAACAAGCCATAAAACGCACCAATTTCCAGAAGATTCTCTTAAAATAAAGCTTATATAAACCCCAAAATTTAGCACAATTAAGCATAAATCAGTTTCTCCCTCGAGGTCACATAGTGTGCTTAATAACTTTGAGATGATAGAAGGCCATCTTTGCTAGCCTATTTATCCCTTATTTGTCCTATATCTTTATATGATCCTAGTTCACCCCCTTTGAGCCTTATTTTTCCATATTCTTTGATTTAGCTATGGGTGGAAGCTTGGAGACTATTTGATGGGAGATAGTTGGCGTTGTGGAGATGAGTGATCATGAATTGTAAATTTTGTTCTTGATTGAAAAAAATCCTAGTACCCTGACTTGTTTGAAAAAAAAAAGAAAAAAAAAAGAAAGAAAGAAAAGAAAAAAGGAAAAGAGTTGAAGAAAAAAAGAAAAAGAAAGAAAAAAGGTACATAGAATGCTTTAGAAAGTCATAATGTCATGAGGAATAATTGATGAGTTGTGATGGTTTTGTATTGAAAATTTTGGTTTATGGAAGGTGGAGGATTGTGTTGAGTAAGAATGCTATAAGGTTGGTGATTGTGCTACATTGAGAGTATTTATTAGTCACTTAGCCAAATATATCATACCCTACCAAAGAGCCTACATTACAACCCTCAATAAAGACCTTTTTGATCTTGGTTATTGACACGCACCCGTCGTGCGGTGCGGACAAAATACCTGTGTAAGCCCAGTACGGACAATACACGCTCCTACTTCTCACGATAAGAACTTAGCCTTAGCGGTAAGCGCAGGGTCGAATCCCACAGGGAGTGATGAACCACTTTGTTCTCCTACGACAAACTGAGGTGTCACAATTCTCAATCTGTATACTCTGCACAAGAAATAAACAAGGTCAATAATAACAAGGGGTGAGGTTATTCGGTTAGGTCATAACTGTTGTTAACATTTGTTTCGGTCATAGGCACACTGATGATCCGTCTATGATCCATACAATTCCAAGGCGTGGCCCAAAGACATTGGGGTGTTTCAAGGAATTGTACTTCACAGATAGGATGGTTGATCTCATTGTGGTCACTTGGTCCGAAGGTCACACAATCCCCGGTCACAAGGCAGTGCTTCACTCCTCCTTAGATAGTAGCCATACCCGTTACTCACCAAGTATGGCCCTCACCAACCTTCTCTCCCGAGGTCCCCAACTTTGCGCTTTTGGTGACACATGCCTCCTGGACTCAACTATTTCCGGCTTTGTCAGCCGACCAGTCATAGACATGCTACGGCGCCGAGATTGCTTTCCTCGTTTGATAACCATGGCTTTATGCCTCGTCACAGTTGATGGATGGTCTCTAGAGAAGCCCAAGACTGAGGGAGGGCAGTGTATCCCATCAACCCTTTCCCCACCTTCTGGATCTACAACGCCTTTTGTTGACGCTGCTCAGCTACTCGGTCTTGGGCATACCGATTGTTGTACTTTGGCATGTCCTGACCTTTGCTTGACATGGACGGCGTTTTACCGAACGGAGATCACCCGTTAGGCCCCTACTGCCCATGATGTCGAACAGATCCTTCCAGAACCACGAGATTCAACCGAAAGAACAAGTGCCTCACGAATATTTACATATTAACAACAATTACTTCCACCCCTAAAACCTCACCAAGGGAATTACTCACACATAACACAATTCATAAATGCAAAAGGAATTAAACACATGATAGAACGAAATGAAATGCTGAAATAGATAAAATAGTACCTAGGCTTCAAGCCTTCGAACTTGTCCAAAAGTAATAACACAACGGAAAAGGGAAAATACGGAATTGTAAATTGTTTTTGATGCCACACACGGCGAACTTAATTGAATACTGAAAAGTAAAAACAAGAGTTTTTTGGGTGCCAAGAAGTTCTTCACGCTGCACATCATTAGCCTTTTATACAGCCGGATGGTAGAGGCCTAACCCTAGCTGCGCCGGTTCCAAATCTTCGCCGGGATCTTCTTTCCTTAATTAGTTCGATCTTTGATTGATCCTGATTGAAGATGGCGTCCAGCTGCAAGCTTAGTCAACCTTTCCCATTCCTTCGATCCTTCCAGTTTCTTCTTCAACCTTCCGCTTGTTCCATGAGATCTCCGAGATTGACCTTCCTTTTATGGCTCTGGCTGTCTGCTTCTTCTGGTAACGATCAGACTGACTGCTCTTATCGGTGTGGCTCATACCAGGTGGTTGCTCCAGGTTCCCATGCCCCAAGTTGGATTGGAGAGGTACTTGTTGGCCGAAGTTTCCATGCTGGTAAACATGACTTAGCAATCTGGGCTCGGTAGTTCCCATTCTGATCGCATTTCTTCCGTTTCCGCTCTACTGACCTTCCTTCCTTCACAACTTCGTTTTTCCCCCGGACAGACCTGAACTGACACAAATAAAGGAAAAAAGAGGGTCAAATGGCCCAAAAGTCGAAGACGCATCACACCTACACACTTAAAGCATACTTGTCCTCAAGTATGTAGGTGGATTCACAGAAGACACGGACGAAAAGGTTGAAAGAAAAGGAATAAAACTAAAAGACACGAAACTTGCACAGATTTCAGGATCAGATCATACCAACATGCATCATTCAGTTCGAACTGACCACAAACCAGAGTAATGATCATGCATAAAGTGTGATGGTAGTCTCTCTTTTCGCTCGAGCACCGGGTTAAGTGTTTACACTCATAATTTGCTGTGCTAGTTCCTCTAAGAGTTTGATTGATGACTACAAGTTAAGCACACTAGTAATGACTCATCAAAGGATCTTTGTTGGGTTGTAATGGGGCATACGGAGCTAAGGTGAGGTATATATGGTTCAGTGGCTAATTTCAGTATCACCCTTACTCAGTATTCACATTCAGTATGGCTACAACCAACCCTTTATTCCTTCATTTTCAATGGGGCTCATCTTTCCTTGGATTCTTTTGTGGGCAATAATTTTTATACAATTTTTTTCGTGCCCAGATTTTCTTTTTCTCCTGTAATTCCTTGTCCACCATTTTATTCACTTCATAAATTCTTTCTCCTAGATATAGCATTGACAAAGCTCAAGAAAGAATGGATTCGGCTCAAGTTGGCATACAAGGGATTGTTTTTCACATTAAACATCAAAGAAAAATCTAGGGCCCTAAGTCAAAGAATCGTGCCCAAATCACACAAATCATGTACTAGCAAAAATGAGTCCTCAAACAAAGTCAAGATTTCCTAGACACAGCAAATTCTCACCATAAACATGCATTTTTCAATTTGGTCCTGATCTCACTGGTGGGGTATTCTTTGTATCCTCACAACTACCATCATGCATTTCATACTCAATCCACCAATCATACCAAAACAGAAATCAGCATGCATAATCTTTCACCATCAAACAATGCAAGTAGACTCGACATCAAAAACAGATTAAACAGACACTAAAACAAGAAAAGCAAAAGATAAAATAAATCCTAATCTACGAGTTAGGGGGGAAAACTTAATTGTTTTGGTCGGAGGATCTTGCCTCCGCATTCAGCCGGTCCATGATTGCTTTGAAGCCAGCTTCCATAGCCTCCCTCAGGGTTGTGATCTCCGCACTCAGCATCAGTAGCTCGTCTTTTACTTCCTTCATCTCTGCCAACAACATTACGCTCTCGCTGCTGACAAGGCGGGGTCCCTCTGGCTCCAATGGTCTCCTCGGTTCTGGTCTAGTTGCCGCTGCTCTCTCAGGATACACCAAACGGTATCTCCCGCCTTCGTCTGCTTCGACCACCCTCCAACGCACGAACCTGCCCAAGTCCAGAAAGCGACTTTCGGCCAGGGCTGCATCATCTGAGCTCTTGGTGTCGAACTTAATGAGCTTTTCTGCCAAGATGGTCACCAGTGGGCAGAGCGAGAGGTACTTGTTGGTATGGGTTACCCCATACTGAAATTGAAGCGCCACGGTGAGCCCGAAGTTCACCTTTTTCCTCTCCATCATGCACCACAACAGGAAGACTTCCTGTTGGGTGACCACATTGGAACCTTCCAGCCGGCCGTAGATGTTGTAGGCCAGCCACCTGTGGCAGATCTGCAAAGCGGGGTCCCTGATCTCGTTCGATTTGCTGATGTTTTTGACATACTTGCTTCCGGTAGATAGCAGTGACCAGTAATGGTCAATCCGACTCCTCCACTCCGGTGTGGCTATGGTTTCTGTCTGCTTGTACTCCTCATCGTAGACTTCTGTGGCTTCAATCACCCCCAGGTGGATATTCAGCTCGTTGATCGAGAGCGGGAATATCCTTCCTTGCATCTGGAACCGCAAGGTACCTGGAGTCTCAATTGTGTAGTTCCCCTTGGGCTTAAACTCGACAGTTCCCATGAACTCCTCCGTCAACTTCTGGTATGCTTTAGGGTTCCACTCCAGTATCTTCTTCCAACCAATCCCTTCAAAATAACCCTCTACTTTCTCCTTGATCCCCAAATCCTCCAAAGCTTCAGTCATCAGAAAATACCAAGGGGTAATTTCTCTGTTTTGCAGTACGGCATACCTCTGACTTTCTCTCGGTATGACCACTCCGGAAGCAGTGGTGCGTAGCAGCCCCTTCTGCTTCGCAAGTTTCGGCTTTGCAGTAGTGGCTGTACTGGAGGTGGTTTTCTTTGGTGCCAAAACCTCCTCGGATTTGGAGCTATCCACGGTCTCAGTTCTCTCTGGGTCTACCTCCATTGGCTCCTCCATCTCCTTGGCCTTCCCCTTTTCGGCCGCAGTGGGTTTCCTTGGTTTCTTACTCTGCTCAGCTTTTGTTCGGGTCTTACTGCCTGCTGGTGCTGGTTTGGCCTTAACTGGTAGTGGGGGCTTGGCAACATCTAGCTTCCTTTTTACTCCGGGTCTCTTGCTCTGGGGTGTCGGGATTTCTACTCCCTTTTCCTGAACGGCCTCAACTTCCTCCGCTTCATCATCCTCTTCCTCGTCCACCTTCTCTTCTTCACTCTTCTCCTCCTCCGCTTTCTCTTGTTCTTCCTCTTCCGTATCTTCGGAAGCTGTTCTTCCCTCTTGCACGGAGATTTCTGGAATTTGCGGTTGCGGTTGAGCTTGAATAGGTGGTGATGCGACAGTGGACCGCGCTGGATTTGCTCTGCTCGCCTGAGCCTTCTTTGATTTTTTTACAGGAGGGGTGAGCTCGGGCTCCCCCTCTTCCGGTTGTGTCGACTCGGCGGCTGCTCTTGCTACTTCTCGTTCCTCTTGTTGGAGGACTTCGGCACGCCCCTTGTCCTCGGGCTGGATCTCCAGCAAAGGGTCTTCGGCGATTTTAGTGGAGGTCTCCTCCGAAGCGGTCCGCCTTGTGGTACGCTTTGGAGGTGGGAGTTTGGCGCCTTTCTTCTTCGGTGGTTGGTTGCTTCCGGAACCTGCTCCTCCTTTGGTTTTGGCCATTGCGATTTGCAGAGATCAAACTACTTAGGATTTGTGCAGAAATTTCGGATTTTGTGGGGGTTTTTGGAGGTAAGGTTGGTCTTTAAGAAGGGTGATCGGTAATTATGGAAATTTAGGGTTTGAGGTGAGTGGTGATCGTGGTGTAGCGGTTATCGGAGGTTAGGGTTTGTGGGGAAGAAAATCGTGGGTTGAGGCTTTGAAGAAGGTAAGTGCGACGGTTATGGCAGAAAAAGTATTTTTAAGGAAATAGAAATCATGGCCAAAATTTGAAATTCAAATTTTCTGCGGAAACCGAAGGGTTGCAGTCACATCGCTGCCTGCCCCTGACACGCTTGCGTCATTTTCCTGCGTAAGCCCTCTCCCAGACCGTTCCAAACCCTAGCTCTCCACCTACACACTTTGCAACGCAAAGTGGGCTCGGATCAACCTCTGGGCCTCTTTCCAATTATCTCGGCCCGACTTACCTGCGCGTTAGTGCGTCCAAACAAAACAAAACAAACTTAAAAGAAAAGAAAAGAAAATTCGGTATAGACCATACCGAAGTAGCCACACTGGGTTGCCTCCCAGCAAGCGCTCTTGTTTCTCGTCTTGAGCTCGACCTTCCTTCACTCTTCACTCGTACTCAGGGTCGAGAAGGTGACATTCCTCCTTCTCCTTTTCTATTTTAGTAAGTTCGTGATAGGGCTTAAGGCGGTGCCCATTCACCACGAACGTATCAACTCCATTGTGATCATATACTTCAATGCTTCCGTTTGAAAAGATTTCTTTGATCACGAATGGTCCTGACCATTTTGAGCGGAGTTTTCCAGCCATCATCTTGAAGCGTGAGTTGAAGAGTAGGACTTGCTGTCCCACTAAGAATTCCTTCTTCCTGATCTTGGCATCATGGATCCTTCTGGTTCGCTCCTTATAGAGCACCGCATTGTCGTAAGCCTCCAACCGAAGTTCCTCCAACTCACTTAGTTGCAGCTTCCTTGTTTCTCCAGCTAGGGTCATACTGAGGTTGATTTGCTTGATTGCCCAGTACGCCTTGTGTTCAATTTCCACGGGCAAGTGACATCTTTTGCCATAAAGTAGGCGGAACGGGGACATTCCAATGGGTGTCTTGAAAGCAGTCTTGTATGCCCATAACGCATCTCCCAAATGATCACTCCAGTCCTTACGGTTGGGGTGCACCACCTTTTCCAGGATACTCTTTATCTCTCTATTGGAAACCTCGGCCTGGCCATTTGCTTGGGGGTGATATGCAGTGGTGACCTTGTGTGTCACCCCCATCTTCTTGGTTAGCGTTCTGATAATGGCATTACAGAAATGGGACCCTTGGTCACTGATTAAAATTTTGGGTATACCATATCTCCCGAACACTTGCTCCTTCAGGAAACCCGCTACGGTATGAGCATCATTGCTTGCGGTTGCCTTGGCTTCAACCCATTTCGATACGTAGTCTACTGCCACCAGAATGTATTCGTAGTTTCTTGACTTTGGGAAGGGTCCCATAAAGTCAATCCCCCATACGTCGAAAATTTCGACCGGCATGATTGGTGTTTGTGGCATTTCATCCTTCGCGGTAATTCCTCCAGTCATCTGGCACTTCGGGCAGCTCTGTACCCATTTCCTTGCATCCGCAAATATGGTTGGCCAGTAGAGTCCACTCTCCAAAATTCTGTGGGCCGTGCGCTTTCCTCCAAAATGTCCGCTGTTTGCTGTTCCATGACACATATCCAAAATTTGGGCATGCTCATCCTCAGGTATGCATCTCCGTATGACTTGATCTGCTCCAGTCTTCCAGAGGTATGGGTCCTCCGAGTAATAGTATCGCGCTTGCGCCAGTAACTTCCGTTGTTCGAACCTTGTCAACCCTGATGGCAACTCTTTGGTAATCAGATAGTTAGCTATATCCGCATACCAGGGCTCCTGTCTGGTTAGGGCGTACAGTTCTTCTTCCTCTTCTAGGATGCTCATGGAGTATAGCTTCTCGTCCGGAAACGTATCGGTAATGGGCATACCGTCATCCTCTTCCAGTTGCAACCTGCTCAGATGATCTGCTACGAGGTTTGCAGCCCCTTTCTTGTCCCTTATCTCTATGTTGAACTCTTGCAATAGCAAGATCCACCTGATGAGTCGAGGTTTGGATTCCTTTTTGGCCATCAAATACTTCAATGCGGCATGATCCGTGTAGACCACCGCCTTTGTTCCCAAAAGGTAGGAACGAAACTTTTCTATGGCAAACACCACCGCCAAAAGTTCTTTCTCAGTAGTGGTATAGCTGGATTGTGCCGGATTCAGTGTTTTGGATGCGTAATAGATCACGCAACTCTCCTTGCCTTTCTTCTGTCCCAGTACTGCTCCAACTGCGTGGTTGCTGGCATCACACATGATCTCGAACGGTAAATCCCATACTGGAGGTTGAATAATGGGGGCCGACACCAGCTTGCTTCTCAGAATTGTGAAGGCCTCCTTACAATCATCATCAAACTCAAACGGCACGTCTTGTTGGAGAAGTCTGGTCATGGGCTGGGCAATCTTGGCGAAATCCTTGATAAATCGCCGGTAGAAGCCTGCATGGCCGAGGAATGCCCGTATGTGCTTTACGGTTGTCGGGTAGGGTAATTTGGCGATGGAATCAACCTTCGCCTTGTCCACTTCAATTCCCCTTTCTGAAATCACGTGCCCGAGCACTATTCATTCTCTTACCATAAAATGGCATTTTTCATAATTGAGGACCAAGCTCTTCTCCACACATCTTTTCAAGACGAGTTCTAGGTGTTTTAAACATGTGTCGAAAGAGCTACCATACACGGTGAAATCGTCCATGAAGACTTCAATGCAATTCTCCAATAGGTCGGAGAAGATGCTCATCATACACCGTTGAAAAGTTCCCGGTGCGTTGCAGAGTCCGAACGGCATTCTCCGGTATGCAAATATCCCAAATACGCAGGTGAAAGTGGTTTTCTCCTGATCCTCTTGTGCCACAAAAATTTGCATGTATCCGGAGTATCCGTCTAGAAAACAGTAATAGGCATTACCGGCCAACCTTTCCAACATCTGGTCGATAAAGGGCAGTGGGAAGTGGTCCTTCCTGGTTGCATCATTCAGCTTCCTGTAATCAATGCAAACTCTCCATCCAGTTTGCAAACGGGTGGGCACAAGCTCGCCTTGATCATTTTCTACAACCTGTATCCCTGACTTCTTCGGTACGACATGGACTGGACTCACCCATTGGCTATCGGATATGGGGTAGATGATTCCCAACTCCAACAGCTTGAGAATCTCTTTCAGCACTACCTCTTTCATGACCGGGTTCATCTTCCTTTGAGAGTCTCGAACGGGTTTGGCTCCCTCCTCAAGGTAAATGTGATGCATGCACTCCGTAGGACTGATGCCTTTAATATCAGCTAAGGTCCAACCGATGGCTTCCCTGTTTTCTCGTAATACTCTGACCAATCGCTCTTGCTGCACGACAGTTAGATCAGAACTGATGATGACTGGTAGCGTCTCTTCTGGTCCCAGATAGGCATATTGTAAATGCTTAGGTAATTGTTTGAGCTCCAAAACGGGTGCTTTCTGGATTGAAGGTAGCAGCTTCTCGTTCTGCCCATACTGAGCCAACAACTCCGGTTTGCTTGTCTCTGCTCCTCCAGCTAGATAGACTTCCTGGATTAATTCCTTGATCTTCTGGTCTACCTCCACCTCGGCTTCTAAGGTGCTTTCTCTGAGGGAGTAGAGCTCCATGATAGCTTCCTTCATTTCATCGTCCTCCATATGCTCAGCATCCCGATCCGTTAGACCATACTGAATCACCTTCTCTGTGGTATCCCTGGAACCGAAAGTAATTCCTTGTTCTTGCACCAAGGGTTCAAATACATCGACCATGTCCACCGTCTCCATTGCTTGTTTCCTCTTCATGGTCTCATAGATATTGAATTCCACTTGAACTCCGTCGAACTCACATGTTAATATTCCGGTTTTCATATCGATCTTGGTTCCGGCAGTCATCATGAACGGCCTTCCCAATAGTATGGCATTCTCTCCAGTTTCAGGTCCGGTATCCAGAACATAGAAGTCTGCTGGGAAAATCAAATCTCCAACCTTGATCAGTACGTCCTCCACTACTCCTTCAGGGTAAGCGTTGGACCTGTCAGCCAACTGTATGACCACACGGGTGTTCCTCATCTCGCCAACATTCAATCTCTTGTACACAGCCAATGGCATCACATTAATGGAGGCCCCTAGATCCATCATTGCCTTATCCATGTTGGTTCCTCCTATGTTGCATGGAATGGTAAACATCCCTGGATCTTTTCGCTTAGTGGGAAGCTTCCGTTGGATCACCGCTGAAACACTTTCTCCCATCACGTAGCGGACCTCTTCCTCCATTTTGACTTTTCTTGAACAAAGGTCTTTCAAGAATTTGGCATATTTAGGAATTTGCCTGATGGCATCGAGTAGAGGTATGCTCAGCTCAACCTTTTGAAACATCTTCATCATTTCACTTGCTTCTTTCTCTCTAGCTTTTTGTTTCAGGCGTCCTGGGTAAGGTGCTTCGGTTGGGTTGGTACCTCCAACTTGTTCATCAGTTGGACCCTTCCCGTTCTTATTCCAGCCTCCTCGAAGCAATTCAGCCTCTGCTAACAATTCTTCCTCCTTTTCTTCCCCCTCAGGAAACTCGGTTAACACCACTTGGGCATGCTCTCTGGGGTTGATTCCCATGGCTGGGAGTTTACCAGCGTTCTCCTCTAGTTTGGCCACTGCCTTAGTCAAGTGACTAATTTGCTGGTTAGTTTGGTTCATGCCGGCTCGAATTTCATTGCGAAACTTCTCGCTCTCCTTAGCCATGCTTTCAATTGCTTCTTCCCAAGGTGCTCTCCGATGTGGGGGTTGGTAAGAAGGTTGTTGCTGATTCTGGTTGTGGTGTTGAGGTGGTCCTAACTGGTACTGTTGTTGATGCTGGTTCTGATTATACTGAGGACGTTGCATTGGTGCACCCATATTGTTCTGCTGCTGGGGCTGACCATCTTGCTTCCACCGAAAGTTGGGGTGATCCCTCCACCTAGGGTTGTAAGTATTTGCATAAGGATCGTACTTTCGTGGATTCCCATCATGTCCTCCGATGGCATTGACATCAACAATATCTTCACCAAAATTTGGACAATTTTCAGATTGGTGTCCGGTGGCATCGCAAAGGCCACACTGGCGAATCTTCTTCGGTATAGTCAAGCCCGACAGAAGTTCCTTGAGTTCATTCATGCTCTTCTCCATTGTTTTCTCCAAATTAGACATCTCCCCTTTTTCTTCAGCTTTCCTTGGCTTCTCCAGATTCCTTTCATGCCCTTCATCACGTGATTCTTCTGCCATGGTACCCAACAGTTGGAAGACTTCCAACGGGGTTTTGCTCATCAATGACCCATTACAGGCTGCTAACACCAGACTGCGATCGTTCCTCCGCATGCCCTTTACGAAGCTCTCCACCTGATCTTTTGGAGAGATTTGGTGATGGGGGCAATTGCTTAACATTCTCTTGAATCTCGTCCAGTATTCGTAGAAGGATTCTAGCCCATCTTGCCTGATGCTGCGGATATCCCATCGCATCCGCTCCACTCGTGCTGCTGGGAAGAATTCTTCCAAGAAAGCCTGTTGCAGTTGTGCCCATGTAGTGACACTCCCCTCGGGTAGGTCATACAGCCATCTTCTTGCATTGTCCACCAAGGTAAAAGGGAAAAGTATTAACTTGACATACTCTTGCTGCTCGTCATTTGATTGGTGCATGATTGTCATCTCAAAATCTTGGAGATGAGTGTGAGGGTCATCTCCTTGATATCCATTGAACTTCGGTAAGATCTGAAGCAATGATGGCTTCATGTCATACCGACGAGGTGCGAACGGATTTGCGGGTAAGGTGATTCCGTTCGGCCTCAAGTTGAGGTTAGTTTGGTATGCCAACTGTCTGAGGGTCTGCTCCGGTACGACATCTGCTTGTTCGGCTTCTGCCATAGCTTCGCGTCTCGCTATTCGTGCTTCTGCGCGTAGTCGTCTTTCTGTTCGATCAATATCGGGGTCAAACACCAATGCTCTTACAGCTCTGCGAGTTCCACGCATACACCAGTAGCGGAAGATGGAATGAGGAGAGAACAAAATTACTGCGCGTCACTCCCCGGCAACGGCGCCAATTTTGACACGCACCCGTCGTGCGGTGCGGACAAAATACCTGTGTAAGCCCAGTACGGACAATACACGCTCCTACTTCTCACGATAAGAACTTAGCCTTAGCGGTAAGCGCAGGGTCGAATCCCACAGGGAGTGATGAACCACTTTGTTCTCCTACGACAAACTGAGGTGTCACAATTCTCAATCTATATACTCTGCACAAGAAATAAACAAGGTCAATAATAACAAGGGGTGAGGTTATTCGGTTAGGTCATAACTGTTGTTAACATTTGTTTCGGTCATGGGCACACTGATGATCCGTCTATGATCCATACAATTCCAAGGCGTGGCCCAAAGACATTGGGGCGTTTCAAGGAATTGTACTTCACAGATAGGATGGTTGATCTCATTGTGGTCACTTGGTCCGAAGGTCACACAATCCCCGGTCACAAGGCAGTGCTTCACTCCTCCTTAGATAGTAGCCATACCCGTTACTCACCAAGTATGGCCCTCACCAACCTTCTCTCCCGAGGTCCCCAACTTTGCGCTTTTGGTGACACATGCCTCCTGGACTCAACTATTTCCGGCTTTGTCAGCCGACCAGTCATAGACATGCTACGGCGCCGAGATTGCTTTCCTCGTTTGATAACCATGGTTTTATGCCTCGTCACAGTTGATGGATGGTCTCTAGAGAAGCCCAAGACTGAGGGAGGGCAGTGTATCCCATCAACCTTTTCCCCACCTTCTGGATCTACAACGCCTTTTGTTGACGCTGCTCAGCTACTCGGTCTTGGGCATACCGATTGTTGTACTTTGGCATGTCCTGACCTTTGCTTGACATGGACGGCGTTTTACCGAACGGAGATCACCCGTTAGGCCCCTACTGCCCATGATGTCGAACATATCCTTCCGGAACCACGAGATTCAACCGAAAGAACAAGTGCCTCACGAATATTTACATATTAACAACAATTACTTCCACCCCTAAAACCTCACCAAGGGAATTACTCACACATAACACAATTCATAAATGCAAAAGGAATTAAACACATGATAGAACGAAATGAAATGCTGAAATAGATAAAATAGTACCTAGGCTTCAAGCCTTCGAACTTGTCCAAAAGTAATAACACAACGGAAAAGGGAAAATACGGAATTGTAAATTGTTTTTGATGCCACACACGGCGAACTTAATTGAATACTGAAAAGTAAAAACAAGAGTTTTTTGGGTGCCAAGAAGTTCTTCACGCTGCACATCATTAGCCTTTTATACAGCCGGATGGTAGAGGCCTAACCCTAGCTGCGCCGGTTCCAAATCTTCGCCGGGATCTTCTTTCCTTAATTAGTTCGATCTTTGATTGATCCTGATTGAAGATGGCGTCCAGCTGCAAGCTTAGTCAACCTTTCCCATTCCTTCGATCCTTCCAGTTTCTTCTTCAACCTTCCGCTTGTTCCATGAGATCTCCGAGATTGACCTTCCTTTTATGGCTCTGGCTGTCTGCTTCTTCTGGTAACGATCAGACTGACTGCTCTTATCGGTGTGGCTCATACCAGGTGGTTGCTCCAGGTTCCCATGCCCCAAGTTGGATTGGAGAGGTACTTGTTGGCCGAAGCTTCCATGCTGGTAAACATGACTTAGCAATCTGGGCTCGGTAGTTCCCATTCTGATCGCATTTCTTCCGTTTCCGCTCTACTGACCTTCCTTCCTTCACAACTTCGTTTTTCCCCCGGACAGACCTGAACTGACACAAATAAAGGAAAAAAAATGGCCAAATGGCCCAAAAGTCGAAGACGCATCAGTTATAGGAGCACACATTGAGTGGTGGAGATGTGAGACGATTGACAAGCTTATGGTTGAGTACTTGTTCTGCTTGAACTGAGCGTATACACGTCCATGTTAATTGATACACTTGAGAGTTGAGAGTTCTTATATTCTATTCTATATCTTTTTGGCTAGGATTGCAAGTCATTGAGACCATAATTTGAAGTTTGTCATGAGTGTGATATCTTGATGATAGGAGATACAAATGCATGTTGGTATTTTTATTGACAAATCTGAAGCCACAATGTTATCCACTTTTCTCTGCGCTCTTGTTGATTCATTCTTGGTTCATCTTTGTTTTGTCCGAGGACGGACAATAGTTCAAGTTCGGGGGGTTGATAAACATGCATTTTTACCTCTTGGTGTGTCATTTTTGATGCTTAGTTGTGAGGATTTTGTGTGTTTGATGGTCTATTTGAGCTTATATTCGTTTATGGTCAAGAACTTGTTACTTTCTTGTGTTTGGACGAATTTTCAGAAATAATGAAGCAGAATTTTGAAGAATTGGCTTAAATACAAGTTGTAGTTCGTCTCGATAGGAGTTCGTGAGTGCAAACAGATCATAAATCGGAGTTTGGACGAGGGAGAACGAGCCAAAACAAAATCGCTGCGCAAAGTTGTCAGGAGTTCTGTTTCGTCACGCGGGCCAGCCATGCGGCCGCGCGACGTGGCCGCGCGAGTCGCCGTATTTCCGCCCAAAATTCATTTTTTTTAGCGATTTTGGGTATTTTTTAGAGCTACAAGACCTAGGGCATATAAATACTCCCCAAGAACTTATTCTCTGCAGCTTTTATCATCTTATATCATATTTTACTTTTCCTGAGAGCTGGGGGAGACGGAGAACGGAGCAGAGCAAGATTGAAGATTCTCAACTATACTACGGTTTTATTGTTGAATGATTATTTGTATTTTTGAGATTTTGATTTCTAGTCATATGTCTATGTGTGGCTAGAATCCTTTTTCCCAAGGTTTAGGGAGTAGACATGATTTGAATTTCTGACTGTTTGATTCAATTAATTGAGATTGTTTTTCCTTTTTATGTTCTTGTTTTAATTGTTTGCTTTATTGATTGGTCACCAATTTAGCATAATCATAGGTTTTAATTTGATATCGGGAGATGATAATTATTACCTGACATAGAACACATTTATTTTAATTCTAAAGGGAATTGATAACTGTGAGGGCGTTAATCCTAGGAACTTTTAGGAGTTATATGTTAGAAGTGCGATCCAGGGATGGTAGCCTTGCATGTAATCAACGGTTTGTATGCCACGGGAGTGGGTATGGACTAGTTTAGAGATTGCCTTAGGAATCGTCTTATTAATTGAATTGAACATGTTAGTTATGAGAATCTGTTGAAACCTTTGCCTTGGGAAATCTTGTCTTATCTGTTTCTCTATTTCGCAGCTTGTTTTATTTGTTTCCTGTTATTTATTTATTTAGTTTTAATAACAAAACTCTCAATTTCGATTTTCCAGATAGAGGAATAATAATCTAGGATAGGCATTGGTTCTAATCAGTCTCTGTGGAATACGACCTTGCTTGCTACTGTACACAATTGCACCCGTACACTTGCGGTGTGTTAAATAAAATAGCGAACAAGTTAGCTTGTAGATTGTTTACAATGAGAATATACATGTATTTATAGGCTAAAATACCAATAATCATAGTAAGAATATGACTCATCTTCAAACTGATTTTATCCTTAATTTAATCTCCAACCTTTATCGGATGCCCAAATCATTTAAGATAGCGCCAAAGCCCATAAAATCAGGACTATTAATCCTGCATAATCAGGGATGCCGTCAAGGTTGGGTGTTCGCTATTATTTTCACCACGCCGCAAGTATACGGGTAGTTGTAATATATGGAAGCAAGGTCGTATCCCACAAGGATTAGTAGTTCAATCTAGTGATTATCCTAATTCATTATGCTAGAGCTATTTAGACTAAACAAGGAGGTGAGTGGTTTGATTAACTAACAAATTCAAAGACAAAATAAGAACAATCAAACAAAGTGGATTAATTAAGTGATGAAGGTGGTTTAGGGATTAGGCATCGATGGATTAGCAATGGACTTCAAATTAGCTCAATATTAGTCTTGATATTCCTATTTATCTAGAGTGATCTCCCCACTAGTTCTAGCCCCCTCCCGGACGACTAAAACGGTAGATTACGGGTCATAGTTGCCGTCCCCGGTCAACTTCTAACCTATAACTCCCAAAAGCACAAAGGATCGGTAAACTCTCACCCAACTCTCAACCTCCCGGTTTATTGAGTCAATATGTTTCAAGCTCCTAATCTATTATGATTATCCTCTCCCAATTCAAATCACAAATTAGAAATGCATAGAAAGTGACCAACAATCCATACAAGAATTAAAGCTAGGGCTTGAAAAGATAATAACAAGGAAATAATCAAGACATATATTAAGCATAATAATCAATCCATCACATAATCAACTAGCCTAATCCCCAAACCAATGGGGGATTTTATCCAAACATGTTCACAAACAACAAACCTAAATCAAAGAAATACATAAATGAAAGAGAGAGTAAGAAGTGACAAATCCTATTAATGAGCTTTCTCCAATCTTCTCTCATCTTCAATGCATTCAATCTTGGTAAAAAGATGTGGTAATGGAGGCTAGGGTTTGGTGTGGAGGAATTGGGGAAGATGGAAAATGGGTGTGTTGAATGTTGGGGATGATGAATAATGTGAGGAAAAGGGGAAAAATGGGGGTTAAGGGCTGAAAAAACGCGACTGGGGCCCACTTGGGGATGCTCCGCTCTTTTCCCGCGGTCACGGCCCGCGTCCGCGGCCTTCAAACGTGGGGGATGCTCAGGGGACCCGCGGTCCCGCCCCGTGGCCGCGGGTGGTGACCGCGGGTGTCTCCTGAGTCGGGAACAGCTGACCCGCGGTCTTACCCCGCGGCCGCGGGTGGTGACCACGGGGTACTGGGCGTTTTGCACAGTCCGCTCGTTTTGCTCCGTTCTCCCTCGTCCGGACTCGGATTTGGTCGCCGTTTGCGCTCACGGATTCCTCTCGAGACGTACTTCAATATCATATCTTCAAAATCCTCCAATTAATCCTTGATTTTTCCTGAAATTACTCCAAAACTACACAAAGATATCAAATCTTCATAAAACTAAATATTCGGGCACAAACAAGCATTCACAAGCAAAACATGAAGGGAAATGACAACAAAACATGTGGAATTGAGGTACGAAAACCATGTTTGTCAACCCCCCAAACTTAAAGTGTTGTTTGTCCCCAAACGACGAAGAGAAGAGAAATAAAAGTAAACAAACATGTAAGCATGAATTGGTGTCATTTCAAGGGCTTCAACAATTTTAAAAATCTTTCAAAAGTGTATCACAAGCAGAAATGCATTCCAAGAAGTCACAAGTGATAGTGAGTTCAATATTATAGCATCGAAGCTTGAATCCTCACAAGGTGGATGTTTCAATGACGCACTCAACTCTCAAGTGTTTAGAATGGACGTGTTTGCACTCAAATTGAAACAAGTATGCAATCTACCATAAGCTTGCCATTTATCCTAACTCTCTATACTTCAATGTGTTATAAATAAAGATCAACAAGGGCTTTTCTTTAGGTTGCAATGAGAGCTCTTTGGTGAGGTGAGGTGTTTATAGGCAAAGTGACTCATATCCCATACAATTTCCAAATTGAATAAGTCATATTCACCATTGTTCTTTTCTAATCAATCAACCAATATCCCCACATTTCTTCTTTTTCACCCTATGAATACTTATCAAGACCATGATTCAAAAGGCAAATCAATCCCCTTTATACTTCTTTTATTCGACATTTCTTTTTGCTTTTCTTTTTCTTTTCTTTTCTTTTGGAGCTCATAGGGGACTAGTGATTTTCACTCAATCAAAGTTAGACAAGTAATTTCAATCATTTCTCATACATTTTCATCAAAGTAACCACTAACAATCAAAGTTCTACCCATCATTGGTTAATTCAAAGAAAGGCTATAAGGCACAAAGATGGTAAACTAGGATCGCATGAGAATTTGGACACAATTTAAGTCAAGTGGCTAACAAGGATGGCCTTAAATCACTTCAATATTAACAACACATCTACTTTTATTTTCAAGAGAGGACTCATGGCAAGTTCTAGAGATCAACACACATGCTCAAATGATTTACACTCAAGAACAAAATGAGATTGTAAATGTATGACAATCAAAGGCTCAATTCTCACAAGCTCATTTTCTTTTTCAAGTTCTTGGAGGTACAACATTTAGCTCACTTGTCACAAGTTCAAACTTTTCATGCATAATCCACAAGTGATACACACAATTTTTCCAAAAACAAAATTCATATCATAAGCCCAACACACATTTCATCCAACTCATGTTTTTCAACAATCAAGCTCAAACTCAAGAGACATGGAAAAGCTCAAGAAAATAGACAAAATCTCATTATTCAAAAACTAAACTAACTAAATAAATAAACAACGGAATAAATGAGATAAGTAACCCATCTTCACCCTCCCCCCAAACTTATTTCACACAAAGGAGAAATAAGTCTGGATGAAGGAGAAAATGGTCACTTGTCTCGTACTCACAAGCGAGGTGGAGGCTTAGGCGGTGGCCATTTCTCATCAAATTTGCAAGCTCCATCCGCCGCGATCCAAAAATATGGTGGCTTTGCAATTCTTGAGACATCCCGGGCGTCATGGTAATCTCGTTCACCATCTAGAGTATCACCACACTCAAACAATTCCTTATTAGGCAAATCAAAATAAAAATCAAAAGATGAACATAAATAAAAGTGAAAGAAGCAAGCCTTCGTAGAATCGCCCGTGTCGAGGTAAGGATCGACAAAATTTATGACTTTGCATTCTTTGAAGCTTGTGCAGTCTTCATCTTTTTGGAATTGTAGAGGTTGCATTGGAAAAGTTGGGCTCTCGACTTCAAGGGATTTGGAGAATTGATCCTCATCTTCTTCAACTTCTTGAGGCTCTTCACTTAGCATTGGCATTGGTTCCTCATACAAGGTTCCATTTTGTAGGCTAATGGCCATGCACACATCATCAATTCGCTTTTGATTTTCCATAGTGGTAGCCAAAGACTTTCTTTGCTCTTCTAGCATAACATCCGAGTTTGCTATACTTTTTTCTATCCAAGCTTGTGTAGCTATGAAGCATTGTAGAAGATCGTCTCTAACATTCGGTTTCTCCTCTTGATAGTACTGATTTCCCCCTTGAAAGCTTTCTTTAGTGAAATAAGAATTTTCATAATTCCAACTATTGAAATGGTCCTCATACTCCAATGGTGATTGCCACTCCATGGCATTGCACCCCATGTCATAATACTCGCCATAAGAAGGTGTGGGTTGGAAGGCTTCTTGAATAAATGGTTGCCTACAATTTCTTTTTGCTTCTAAAACTCGCAACTTAAGTTGCATCATCGCCAATTGTAGTTCGAGTTGCTCAACCAACTCATTCCTTCCATCATCCATTTAATATTTTTGGTGTTGTGTAACAATTTTTTTTTTCATCACCCTACCAACCAACAAAACAACGAGTCAAAACAAACATCTTAAGATAGAAAACAAAAATAAATCAAGTAAAATGTCTAAAGTAGTTAAGCACAATGATTCAAAATATCACAAACAATCAAACTAAACTAATCCCCGGCAACGGCGCCAAAAACTTGTTCGCTATTATTTTCACCACGCCGCAAGTATACGGGTAGTTGCAATATATGGAAGCAAGGTCGTATCCCACAAGGATTAGTAGTTCAATCTAGTGATTATCCTAATTCATTATGCTAGAGCTATTTAGACTAAACAAGGAGGTGAGTGGTTTGATTAACTAACAAATTCAAAGACAAAATAAGAACAATCAAACAAAGTGGATTAATTAAGTGATGAAGGTGGTTTAGGGATTAGGCATCGATGGATTAGCAATGGACTTCAAATTAGCTCAATATTAGTCTTGATATTCCTATTTATCTAGAGTGATCTCCCCACTAGTTCTAGCCCCCTCCCGGACGACTAAAACGGTAGATTACGGGTCATAGTTGCCGTCCCCGGTCAACTTCTAACCTATAACTCCCAAAAGCACAAAGGATCGGTAAACTCTCACCCAACTCTCAACCTCCCGGTTTATTGAGTCAATATGTTTCAAGCTCCTAATCTATTATGATTATCCTCTCCCAATTCAAATCACAAATTAGAAATGCATAGAAAGTGACCAACAATCCATACAAGAATTAAAGCTAGGGCTTGAAAAGATAATAACAAGGAAATAATCAAGACATATATTAAGCATAATAATCAATCCATCACATAATCAACTAGCCTAATCCCCAAACCAATGGGGGATTTTATCCAAACATGTTCACAAACAACAAACCTAAATCAAAGAAATACATAAATGAAAGAGAGAGTAAGAAGTGACAAATCCTATTAATGAGCTTTCTCCAATCTTCTCTCATCTTCAATGCATTCAATCTTGGTAAAAAGATGTGGTAATGGAGGCTAGGGTTTGGTGTGGAGGAATTGGGGAAGATGGAAAATGGGTGTGTTGAATGTTGGGGATGATGAATAATGTGAGGAAAAGGGGAAAAATGGGGGTTAAGGGCTGAAAAACGCGACTGGGGCCCACTTGGGGATGCTCCGCTCTTTTCCCGCGGTCACGGCCCGCGTCCGCGGCCTTCAAACGTGGGGGATGCTCAGGGGACCCGCGGTCCCGCCCCGTGGCCGCGGGTGGTGACCGCGGGTGTCTCCTGAGTCGGGAACAGCTGACCCGCGGTCTTACCCCGCGGCCGCGGGTGGTGACCACGGGGTACTGGGCGTTTTGCACAGTCCGCTCGTTTTGCTCCGTTCTCCCTCGTCCGGACTCGGATTTGGTCGCCGTTTGCGCTCACGGATTCCTCTCGAGACGTACTTCAATATCATATCTTCAAAATCCTCCAATTAATCCTTGATTTTTCCTGAAATTACTCCAAAACTACACAAAGATATCAAATCTTCATAAAACTAAATATTCGGGCACAAACAAGCATTCACAAGCAAAACATGAAGGGAAATGACAACAAAACATGTGGAATTGAGGTACGAAAACCATGTTTGTCATTGGGCCGAAGCCAAACTGGGCTCAAGCGTTGGGGCTGATGCATTGAGCTTAGTCTAGGTGTTGCTTTAACTTTGATCCTCTATTTTTGCATGTAACAACATTTGAGACAACTCACAAATACATATTAATTGTTAGTTTTGACCATTTAAGTCTTCATTTTCTGATCGAGCCTTATAAAGCTAAGCCCATGCAAGAGGGATGCATGAAATTGTCCTCATCAACTCCTCTCCCCCTAATCTAACAGAAATGCAGAACATATGAATGCATATCTAATAGACTAAAGAAAATACTTTTCCTTGAACTTGAACGTATAACTTATTACCAAGCATCATATTAGAAATCAATTTTCAGTACTAATTCACATCAACAAGTCAAACCTGCATTGGACACCAAGATACTTTGATCACAAGTTCATATACTATTTAGTAGCAAAAATATAATATTGCTTAATCCCATATAAAAACAAGGATAAAGTATATTTTAGTCCTATAAAAGAGCAAATGTGAAATATTTTAACTACGTAAAATAGCAAAGAGGTGATAACTCCTTTAGAATTGACTTTAACATGTAACAAATTTTCAAACAGATGTAACAAAACTAAGACAATTAAGCTAATATGATAGCCTACGTCGAACTATTAGGGGACACCTAATAATCCTTTGATTCATTAAACTTGAAATCTTATTCAGAGTTGTCTTATATTGTATTAGACATTTGAATTATTCATCAAATACTACGTCATTCAGAGATTCATTTTATCTTTATGTTTTATGCATTAAACTCACTCTAAGCTGTTATTTTTCCTGCATTTGTTAGATAACTCAAAAATATACATTAATTGTTAGTTTTGAACCTTTAAGCCTTCATTTCATGGTTGAGCCTTATAAAGCTAAGCCAACAAGAGGGATGCACAAAATTGTCCTCATCTATAATATTCTCCAAAAAAAAGTTATTGTATAATAGTGTGCAGCATTAAAAATACTAAAAAAAGTTTTAATTAATTAAATTTAATTAAAAGCAAAATCAAAATATTAAGTACTACTATTTTGTCCATATATAAAGTTTGCTAATTTTGGAAAGAAGAAGGGGAGGGGTGGAACTAGAAAATGATATTATTCCAATTTTTAAATTAAATTACAAATTTCATATCTAAATATTAACATATATAGGTGTTCACCCAAGGGTGATAATACAATATCGGATATTCAGGTAATCTGTAACTGATCTGCAACTGCTTAGTGTTTGGGTACCTATTAATTGCATTTATCGGTTAATAGGGCGATTAACGGGCATAGTTTCAATGAATTATCAGGTATTGGGTATACTTGTTACCTGACGGGTATACTCGTAATCAGTGGCGGAGCCAGGATTTTTTTTGGGGGGGGCTGAACTGTTACGGGGGTTCGGGGGCGGTAGCCCCCGGGAAATTTTTTTTTTGGGGGCATTCAATACATTTTAGACATTTTTTACTAAAATACAAATATAATAATAATAATAACAACATTTTCATAGATAATATAGTTCAAAATATTTACTAAAATTTTTTTTGGGGGCATTCAATACATTTTAGACATTTTTTTTACTAAAATACAAATATAATAATAATAATAACAACATTTTCATAGATAATATAGTTCAAAACATTTACTAAAATTTTTTTTGGGGGCATTGATTCAATACATTTTAGACATTTTTTACTAAAATACAAATATAATAATAATAACAACATTTTCATAGATAATATAGTTCAAAACATTTACTAAAATTTTTTTTGGGGGCATTCAATACATTTTACTATTTTAGACATTTTTTACTAAAATACAAATATAATAATAACAACATTTTCATAGATAATATAGTTCAACATTTACTAAAAAATTTTTTGGGGGCATTCAATACATTTTAGACATTTTTTACTAAAATACAAATATAATAATAATAATAATAATAATAATAATAATAATAATAATAATAATAATAATAATAATAATAATAATAATAATAACAACATTTTTAGACATATTATAATTTATCTTTTTTTCAAAATTTGGGGGGGCTCTAGCCCCCCCTGGCTACGCCCCTGCTCGTAATACCCATAATACCCGAACAATTAATAGTTATGACTTATGAGTTATATATGATGTTTTAAGAATATTGATGTTTGATTATTGATTAATAAAATTTTGATGTTTACTTTTCGAGTTAAAAACATGAAAATATCCAAATAAATATGGGTGATTGTTTGTTTTCGTGGTATTACGATAGTCAATATAACCGACTCGTTTAACCTAATCCATTATATGGATAAAATTCGAGTAATAAAAATCGGCTAAATTTCAGATATCAGTACCCACGTTTTGAGTTTGAATTAACCAAATGTAAATCAGTTGAAATTAAAATGGTATATAAAATTGAATTGGATAGAATAGAAGGAGACAAAATAAGTCTACGAATATAGCAATATTGCCAAACCTAAGAGATACATTCACGTTGCCACAATTCGTAGTCTACTGATGTTACATAAATATAGATAGTATAAGAGCCACCATTTCTTCTCCAACTCAGAAAGAAAAAAAATACCATTCACATTAGTTGGTTAATTTTTATCTGATTTCTAGCCTAATAATAGGTAATGATGTCTGTCATACTTCAAATATCTCCGGTATATGTCCCTTTCTTGCTTTCAATCTTAATTACCAACAGTTAATTTTACTTTTATTATTGTAATTCAGAGATTTAGTTCGGATTTTTTAAGCAACAACAATAAATTATACTATAAATTTTCATAAAATTATTGATATATGTCTAAGCGAATTTTACTTTTTGAGATATTAGCAGAAAATATGGGCAATGACAAAGTTGACACCACCTCGCCCAAAGGTGAATAAAATTCTAAAATTGCCCAACGGCAAAGTTGGCTTCACCTCATCTAAAGATGAGTGAAATTTTTGGAAGAACCAAGGGCCAGTATTGGCGCAAGAAATGAAAGTTGATCATATTTGACAATGTTAAAAAAAAAAAAAAATCAATTATGCGACCATGATTTTAAAATCAAGGAGATTGCAGCTTTGAATCAGCCGTTCAATACTTACAGGTGTTGCAAGGCCGAAATATTTTGACTTAGCTATTTTGAAAAGTAAAAACATCTCATCTTAAACCAGTGGAAGAACTAAAATATCAGGGTTATTAGGTAAACTTGGGAGAGCAGCACAACGCTGGTTCTATCAATAACTTCACTGGTTGAACTCGAAGAAGACACAGTTCAACCAGACCGAGGGGGGAGTAGCTGATGAGTAGTAAAATTTGCATCAACGTTGTGCAATTAACATAGCTGAAATCTTTCTTGTATATTATTATTATTATTATTATTATTATTATTATTATTATTATTATTATTATTATTATTATTATTATTATTATTTCAAATATTTTGTGTAGCACTGACTTGACAATGCTGACCTTATCGATCGGGAATTATCTTGGCAGCTCAACAACTCAGCTCCAAGCTCAAAACTCATGTAATAAGGGCTTAGGCCTAATTATTTAAATTAATGGGCCTTAGGGGTCAAATGGGCCCAAGTGCCCTAGGTTTACTTTTATGGCTATAAATAAGACATTTTATTATTAGTTTAGGGGATTCTAAACTCACTTCTCCACATGTAAAATGTAATCACTCTCCAAGATATAGTAAAAAACTCCGACATATGACCGAACCAAGTAAATCTGAGTTTTTTTTATCATTTTTATTTACTGTGTTGATTCTTGATTCATCAAATATGCATATAGTTAAATTCAAAAAAATGCATTTTGTGACATACGGATATGCATGATGTTGTCACTTGAATAATTCTTAATCTATTACCTGACAGATCACCTAGTGCAATGTTATGCATATATATGTTTATATATATATATATATATATATATATATATATATATATATGCATATATGTGTTCAATTATATGCATACTTAAGATGGCGAGCTGCAAGCAGCGACGAGAGGCACCCGATGGGTCGTCTAGTGCAATGCATATTTGTGTGCAACGGTATGCATATAGGTGGTTATGTATATGTATATTTGTGTTAAATTATATGCATAATTAAGGCAGCGTCAGTGCGATGAATAGATATCCAGACAAAAAAAAATTAATTTTTAAATTTTTTATTTCTATTTTACTCATTCGTGTATTTTGACTTGGAAGACATCTTTCATGTATCACGTGCATAATGCGCCACGACAAAATATGTGCTCCAAATTTTGATCTATATACCACCATAAGAAGAGGATCTACATATGTGAGTGTGTGTGTGTGTATGTGTGTGTGTGTGTGTTTGTTTGTGTGTTTTGGATGATTATTATTATTAGTAGTAATAGTACTAGTTTTGTACCCATCTATAATATCTCACTAATGATAAAAGATTAAAAGGTGAATCAAATTGGTGAGAATTGATAACTCATTAGTGGATTCTAGAGTGACTAATTATGTATCTATCTATGCTTTTGGTGAATATGTATGATTTTTCAAAGATACACCATGTGCAGTAACTTATAAATAATCTATATTAAACTAGGTTTCTCAACTTGTGCATGAACTGCTTACATGTTCATATGCTAAATTGTTTAACGTATTATTTGCTATCGACTAGGACACTAAGCATGCTATATTTAACTTATTAGTCGACGAAAGCATATGTTATGTTTAATGTACCATAAGTGGTTACGCGATGATATGTGTTTATATTTATGAAGTTAAAATCTAGATTACACATACACTTTTAAATTAGTTGGTTTCGTTTAGGTTGAGAGTTGGCGTAAGGATGAGTATTGAGAAGGCTACCGTCTCGTCAACCTGTCGAGTGCCAAAGCCTTAGGTGGATCTTAGAGCTATTTTAGATCACTATTTTAATTTTTAGACTACCGAAGACAGACTGATGTTTCTTTTTAGTAAATGCACCTGTCACTAGTTAGTAAAGCTGTCATAACTTCATTCTCATTTATTGGAACCGAGTATCGCATTTTTCGAATGAAACTAAACTCGATTACCTTTTTAATAGTACCAATATTATTGTTTAGTTCAAGACAGAGATAAACAGACCTGTGTTTGAAGTTGGCAGACCTGCAGAATTTCAACACTTCCCTTCACTTCGAAAAGAAACTTCACTCCAATCTAGGACTGGCAATTTTTGACACGACACGAAAGCACGATACTAAACCGCACGAAATTAATGGGTTAGTGATACGCACGATAAGGTTCGGGTCCTTATCGGGTCGACCTGATAAGGATCTAATAATTTCATGTCGGGTTCAGGTAACCCAATAGAATTAAATTTTTATTAAATATTTATTTTTAATTTTTTATTCATGATTTCTTTCTACACTTTAGTTTAGCCTTTATTAAATATTTACTTGTATTTTTTATTATTATTATTGATGTGAATGAACTTGGGCAAATCAGATCAGGTTGTTATCAGATCAACTCCAAATTCGTGTTGTTATCAGGTTGTAATCAGATCGTGTCGCTATCGTGTCGTGTCAACACGCTTTGAATCGTGTTGTTATCGGGTTCGGGTTTAGGTAAATTGTGTCGAGTTCGTGTCGGGTTTGGGCATTTCCTTAACAGGTCGTGTTCGGGTTTGGCCTTATCAGTTCGGATCGATACCAGGTAGACCCGATAACGATCCGACCCGCACGATTTGCCAGCCCTACTCCAATCCGTGAATTGCTTAAACATACTACTCAACCTCGCAATTACTTAGTTAGGCTAAGACGTGTTACTATCACCTAAATGAATTTCTTTAAATGGAAGGACGAACATAAACGAAGGAATGAAGCAACTTGCTAAGAAAACATTAAAATGAGCTTATTTTCCCTAAAAACTAATCGTCGTTTATTTATGCTCAAGCTTTACTTACTAAATAAAACTTTACTCAAACTTTTATAAATATTATTGGTGCCAAAATATTTCAAATTTTGTATATGTGATCATTTGTATTAGGAACGAATTTGGATCTTGGGATTATTTCCATATGCTAATCCAGGTTTGTGTACACGGGTGGCTGTGGTATTCAAATTGAGGTCCGTCATTGAATGGTTGTGGTCTCCACCTAGTATCCACTATTGGCGACCGTGGTAGGAGGCCTTTTCCTGGTGCCTAGTGGACAAAGTGATACTACACGGTGGAAAATGGTCGCGATCGATTTGGGAGTACAAAAATATTTTAGTAAACACTGGCCTGTTACAATTAAAACCATATATGTTACTGTTAAGTGGCATGATAATAATTTATTGGTTTAATAATCATGTACGTAATTTTTTGGCAACAATTCAATGAGTGCATCAAGTACTCAACCCAATATATATTTCTAAATGTGTAAGTTGAACAGATGTTTGGATGACGAAGTGTCGAATGTCGAAGTCAAATGAGAAGCTTCATAGCAGAGTTATATGTCTCCATACATATAACATAGTTTGATATTTATACTCATCTTTGTAATATCTAAAAAATTATCCTCTATGCTACCGCTACTTCATTAGATATTATAATATATATAGGGGTTTCAAGATTTTAAATACCACCTTTTAAAAATGATATGTGTTTTAGCCCCTCTTTAAAAACAATTCTTTTGTATACCAAAATGAATTAAAAGACTAAAATACCCTTTACGGTCCCCACCACTTTAATTTCCGCGCAACATGACACGTGCCCACGATCGTGGACACGATGGGTACGATCATGTCCACCATCGTGGGCACGATGGGCATGATCGTGTCCACGATCGTGGACACGATGAACACCATCATGCCCATGATCGTGGACACGATCGTGCCCATCGTGGACAAGATGGTGGACACGATCGTGTTCACCATCGTGATCATGATCGTGGGCACGATCGTGTCCACTATCGTGATCATGATCGTGGGCACGTGTAATGTTGCGCGAAAATTAAAGTGGTGGGGACCGTAAAGGGTATTTTAGTCTTTTAATTCATTTTGGTATACAAAAGAGTTATTTTTAAAGAGGGGCTAAAAAACATATCACTTTTAAAAGGTGGTATTTTTTATAAGTTTCCTCATATATATATATATATATATATATATATATATATATATATAGGGTAGGGTTAATATAAAAACCCCTCTTAAGATGAAAACTAGGAACCAATTTAAAGCCATTGATTTAAATAAAATAGAGGGCTGAGATTAAACTACAGATGCACAATTTCGATTGCATAGATGCACAGTTTCAATTGCATAGATGCACAATTTAGATTTGCTTGAGTATTTTGCATTGTTGGTTTCAATTGCATAAATTGCATATTTTTTAAGTGCACAGTAAAACATAATAGATGCACAGTTTCTTTTGTTGACTAAATCCTAACCATTAGATCTAATATTTAAAAGGTCAAGATTAGGTTCCTAGTTCTCATTTTAACAGAGGTTTTTATTAGAACCTCTTCCTATATATATATATATATATATATATATATATATATATATATATATATATATATATATATATATATATATATATAAGGTGCGGTTATAGTGAGAACCACAATTATCGTGAGAACATAAGAACCAATAAAATTACTGCATCTGCTATACAAATTAATGCATCCGCTATTAAATTTAATGCATCCGAAAAAAATAATTTTTTTGCTCCCTTCAGGATTCGAACCCAGCACCTGCATCCATTCACCAAGATGATGCATCCACCGTAGATCTTGATGATCGAATGGCTTAAAATGGTTCTCCGTTCTTACTTTTTATTAGTGGTTCTTATTTGAACCTCTCCATAGGGTGTGGTTCTTATTTGAACCTCTCCATAGGCTTAAATTTAATGCATAGCGATGAGCGATATACCATCGGACGATTTTCGTTTCCGATCCGTAGTTAAAGCTGTTTAGCTACGGAATTAATGTTTTTAGCTACGGAAATTTCCGTAGCTATTTTTCGCGAATTTTGTAGTGAATGCATTCACTGTAAAAATTAATGCATTCGCTGTTAAAATTAATGCACTAAAAAATAAAAAATAAAATGCTCCCTTCAGGATTCGAACCCAGGATCTGCATTCATCCAACAAGATGATGCATCCACCGTAGATCTTGATAATCGAATGACTGAAAATGGTTCTCCGGTCTTCTTTTATTTATGGTTCTTTCTTGAACCTCTCCCTATATATATATATATATATAGAGGGAGAGGTTCAAATAAGAACCACTAATAAAATAAGAACGGAGAACCATTTTAAGTCATTCGATCATCAAGATCTACGGTATATATATATATATATATATATAGGGAGAGGTTCAAATAAGAACCACTAATAAAATAAGAACGGAGAACCATTTTAAGCCATTCGATCATCAAGATCTACGGTGGATGCATCATCTTGGTGGATGGATGCAGGTGCTGGGTTCGAATCCTGAAGGGAGCAAAAAAATTATTTTTTTCGGATGCATTAAATTTAATAGCGGATGCATTAATTTGTATAGCAGATGCAGTAATTTTATTGGTTCTTATGTTCTCACGATAATTGTGGTTCTCACTATAACCGCACCATATATATATATATATATATATATATATATATAAGCGAATTTTTTACTAATTTTTTAAATTATCGTTTGTTGGGAACTTAGTGAAATATCCTAATCCTTGTTTTGATGATACCAAAATCAATAGGTTTCTTTTGTAGTAGACTAGAACTGCTTGAACTCAAGTGTTAGAGTTCTTTTTCTATTTTAGTTGTTGTTCTGAAGACTGAAGACTGAAGTTGCCGACTGAAGCATCAGTCGAAGAATCAGTTTTGACTGATTATATAATGCGAGCCACGTGGAATTAGCGGACTGATACTAAAGTCAAGTTTCAGTTAAACATTCTTCCTCGGACTGAACCTCCAACGTTCAAAGGAAGCCACGCACTCCAGGAGTACAGCTGCATTAAATGCAGAGATCTCAGGATCGTCCTTTCTCTGCAGAGGTAATTCCTTTTTGGTGATTACCTTTTCAGAGATGTCGCATCTCCTGCTCTTCAAAGTAGTCGTTCTCACCAAACAAGGAACCTCGAAAATTGAAGCCTCAGCTCAAGTTTAAATTATTCTCTAACGGAAGAAATCTTGAATACCTTCTCCGCCAACGGATCTATTCAATACGTCTCCTATAAATAGCGCTCGAGGATCACTTCAATCTTCACCGATTTAACAACATAAGCTGAAAAGCTGCCAAAATCATTACTCAGCTCAGAGCCTAACCTCTCCAAAGTTTGAATCGAAGAAAAGAATCCCAAAGCCAAATATCAGTCACTGCTGATTACACATATTCTCTTAGACCTTAGGCAAACCTTGTTTATCCAAAGCCTAGGACAAACTAACTGCAAAGAACTTGTTCTTTGTAGTTTAGTTGGCAAGTTTTCAAACCTCTCTTCAACCGACCGAATTGAGTGTTTATCTGAAAAATGATTTCAGAAAGGTGTTATGTCTCCGTGAGGTCCTAGTACCCAGTGTGTGCTAGGAGTGAGAAATCCAACAAGGTGTGTTGGTACTGAAGATTGGATCTTCAGTTGTTTACTTGTGTGCACCCGCAAGCACACGTTCAGGTTTGTTGTGCACCCGTAAGCACGAGCATCGGTTTGCAGTGCACCCGTAAGCACTTACCCAGTGAAGTTATTGATCTGATCAACCGACCGTGGATGTAGGAAGTGTTTTTCGAATCACGTAAAAATCTCTGTGTTATTTACAGCTTTCAGCATTTACTTTCTTACTTGTGTTCTTCCCTTCGTAAACTGAAAACTGATTAATAGCACAGAGTAACCTTAATACTGAAAACTTGCTTAACTCACAGGCTATTATGAAACAAAAGTTTTCCGTTGCGCATGTTATCAGTCTAACTGATCTATCTTCTGATTGTCAGTAAGATTCATAACATCTCTTTTTATCAAACTCGACTGAAGCCTTACGTGTATCAGTTAAGGTCTTTGACTTAACAGATAACTCCTTACTGAAGAGTATTTAGTATCAGTCATCAACCCTGTTTTGGTCAAAACTCTTTTCAGTACAACAGGTTGTGTGAGTTTGTGTTTGAAGTTTCGTTTTGACTCTTTTAAAAGTCAAAAATAGCCTATAGGTGTATTTCCCCCTCATACACTTATTCGAGACCCTCTGGACCTAACATCGTTATTCAACACTATATATATACTGGCTTATTCATCACTATATATATAAGGTGTGATTCTATTGAGAATGCTAAATGTGTGAGAATTGAGAATAATGATTAAATCCATAAATTGTTCAAATAAACCAATAAAATTGATGAACATGCGTATCTATTCAATATGGTGAAAATCTCCCCCCCCCCAAGATTCAGACTCATACCAAAATACTACTTGTTCATAAAAAATTGTTAACTTATTCGAGAAAATTCAGATGTATTATCAAATTCTCAACACATTTAGCATTATTTACGAAACATTTCTCTCACTCTCCCTCTCTCTCTCTATCTCTCTCTATATATATATGATAATGTGCTTTATTTCATCATTAATGGAGTATTTCTTAACTTTGCACTTTGTGTCGTTGAATACCCTGATTATTGGCAAGTAAGAGTAGTCCCCATCTCTATCTCCACTTTTTATCTCCCAACCCAATGTTGCAGCTGGTGTGGGCGGGTACCAGGCTGTGACAGAATATCTTCAATGTAAGAAAAACAGGTGTTACATTGTTAGAAACGTGCATATTCCAATGTACTTGGGTAGTTAAGGTAACATATATACGGTAGTTATAGTACTAGTAGGCAGATATTGTCTCTTTTAATACTTACTTTATAGATATCTAGTTGGTACCCGGTTTATCTCCATATGAATATGGTGTGGATGTATTCTTACATTCATGGCCGCAAGAAGGTATTTTGCCATTAATGTACTTCATCAATTAATTATCTAGTTAAGTATTTTCACCATTCTGTGTAGATTGCAACGTATTGCAAATGAACATGAATTTATCCAATGCTCTTATTTACTATACATCGAAGATACAGGTGGGTTCTCATGAACATACTGGCATGCATAAAAAAAAGTTGTTTACTTCCATAACATAAAAAAAAAAAAAATGAAATATTAAAATAAAAAATATTGAAATAGAATACGTACTAACACAAATGTAATGATTAACTCCTATCTATTATTGTACCAGACTTTAATAGCTTTAACTCCTAACTCCCGCGGCCCCCACCCCCATCAACATTATTATTAAATGAGTATTTTATAAAAAAAAAAGAAAAGAAAAAACCTAAAAAAAACCCTTGAAAGCACAGAAGGAGCAGACTAAGGGCCGAACCTCATTAAAACCTTTTCACTGAAAACCCAGTGGGAAAAACCGTGAAAAGGAAAAAGAGTACTCGTCTAAACACAAAACGAAAGTAGGGAAGAGCGGAAGGGAAAGTTTCCGGAACTCCGGCCTAACCATCGTCCCCAAACTATCCCGGTTCTCACCCCACGAAAAAAAACTAAACGGGCGGTTAGAACCAAACAGCCACCCATCAGCCCCAACTACCGTTTCTGACGCAGATGGCTATGCGAAGCCATGTCAAGACGAACCGCAGCCCTAATCTCCTCAATCTCGTGCGGCCACCACCCTTCCGAACGTTGTTGGTTAGCCATTAAATCGGCCGCCTTGTTTCCTTCTCTAAAGATGTGAGAAACCTGCAGCGAGAAATCATCTAACATCTTTAAAATCCTATTCCACGCCGCCTTAAAACGCCAAGGCACATTCAAAGAACGAGAATTAAGAATGAGTATCACGTAGGTGGAATCGGCTTCAATCCAAAGTCTGTGCCATCCACGATTGTGAGCAATTTGAATCGCCGAGATAACTGCCAGTAGCTCTGCTTCAAAGGCAAAACCTGAGCCACCTTTTAAGTGAAAACAACCACGCACCACATTCTAGTTATCTCTAAACACCCCACCTGCAGCAATAGTGCCCGGAGTTCCCGTCGCTGAACCATCAGTATTCACTTTGATCCACGGCGCCACCGGTGGCCACCAATGTACCTCCACAAACTCCGGAGGAGGAGCACTCCTGGTATTAACACCCACTGCCCGGAGAATCAGATAATCCGACCAAGAATTCCACATGTAGCCTAATTTAGCAAAGTTATTATCAATCTCTTTGAAAGCAACTTTCACAGTGTGGATGACACGACGTGCTTCGAACTTTTGATTATCAAAGATACAATTGTTTCTCTGCATCCAAATGGCCCAGATGACCGTGATGATACCCGCTTTCCAGAAATTACCGATGAGGGGACTAAGTTTATACTGCCAAGCTACCACCAAAAAACTATGAATATCACTCTCTTGCAACCCTTGCGTGAAATTGAACCACCCAAGGAACGTAACCCAAATATTCTTCACACGCTCACAATTCCAGAAAAGGTGATCCTGAGACTCACTTCCTTTTAAGTAAAGCAAACAAACGTTAGGCGTGATCATACCGTAGCGGATAAGGCGATCATAAGTCGGCATTCTATTATGAAGAAGACGCCAACAGATCAAGGAACGTCGAATCGGAATAAAGGATTCCCAAAGCCAAGAACCCCAAGACACCTTCGGAAAATGATGACAATGCTTGTTGAAGGCCAGCGCAGTAGTGACATTCCCGTGCAACGAGGGTTTCCAGAAACGCACATCTCCGTCAGTGCCCAGAGGAGTGAGCAAAATATCACACACTATCTCAGGAAAAGCATTAACAAAGGCTTGCGTGAAATGCCAGACCCCATCATAGAAGTAATCTGCCACCGATTGAGTAAGAAACGGAAGCATGAAATGTGGAATACCGCATTTATTCAAAAGATTATACCCAAGCCAGTCGTCATACCAGAACGAAGTAGAAGCGCCATCACCAATATACGAGTACGAATCCGCCACCAAACCATCAATTTCCTCACGTAAGCTCATCCAGATAGTAGAAGCAGCCACTAGAGATTTACTACGCCCAAAGCGATCGAGATATCTATCTCTAATTAAATCATATCCGAACTCACGCCCACCAACCACCTTCCACGCCATTTTCATGAGATAGCTCTTATTCATGAGGTCGAACGACCTTACCCCGAGACCGCCCTCCTCCTTAATCGAGCAGACCCTTTTCCAACTCACAGAACAGGACGGCGTTTGCTTGATGTTGCCAGTCCAAAGAAAATTACGGCAGCACGCATCGAGCTCCTTAATAAGAGCTGTCGGCCATCTATAAACCATCATGGAGTGCGTCAGGGAGCTTTGGATAACCGACCTGATCAGGCAAATCCTCCCAGCCATCGACAATTGTAATCCCTTCCATCTCGCGAACTTGTTGATCACACGATCATGTATCGGTCGAAGATATGAAGCACGCACACGGCCCTTAAAGATAGGAACCCCAAGGTAAGAAATCGGAAAATTGCCCTGAGAAAACCTCAATATGCTCCGTATAGCCCTGCAGGTCTGAGATGGAACTTTGCTAGTAAAAAAAATTTGCGACTTATCCTGGCTAACAATTTGATCAGAAATTTGACCATAATACTCCATAATTTTCTGAATGGTATGAGCGTTCGTGACCGTGGCATGACAGAAAACCAGAATATCATCCGCATATAAAAGATGAGTGGGAAAATTAATTCCCTGTGTCATTTGCATCGGTGTAAGGGTGCCCGCGCTAACACAATTTGCAAAGAGCCTACCAAGAACATCCTCGGCGATTCCAAAAAGAATCGGAGAAAGAGGATCGCCCTGACGAACACCCCTTGAACACGCAAAATAGCCTTTAAGCTGACCATTGTACAGAATAGAAATCCTAGCCGAATGAAGCAGAATCTCAATCCAACTAATGAACTTTGGATCATAGCCAGCAACACGAAGAACGTTAAGCAGAAAGTCCCAGTTAAGAGTATCAAAAGCTTTTTTGATGTCAATCTTGCAAGCCATGTTTTGACCACGGCTCGTACGATGCATACAGTTCACTCCTTCCGACCCAATCAGAATACAATCGTGAATGGAACGGCCGCTAATAAAACCAAACTGATGACGGGAAACATAAACAGCAGCAACCTGACTCAGTCTAGACGCCAACACCTTAGTAATAATCTTGTAAAGAAAGTTGGACAAAACAATCGGTCTCAGATCCGAGACCGAATTGACGACATCTTTCTTAGGGATCAACACCAAGGTATTAGAATTACAGCCTTGAGGAAGATAAGAATTCCTGAAAAAAGCTTGAACAACACACCAAATATCCACTTTAATAATCGACCAACAATGCTGAAAGAACTTACCCGAGAAACCATCTGGCCCTGGCGAGCTGTTCGGCTCCATCTGAAAAACCACAGCAGAAATTTCCTCTTCATCCGGCAAACGAATGAGTGAATTATTATAACGATTTTCAACCATCTCCTCAATAACCGCCTCCACCGCCGTAATATCAGTATTAGTATGGCTGCTAGTCGAAAACAAAGAAGAGAAAAAATCCACGATATGATCTCCAATAGCCGTCTGATCATAATTCATAACACCATTGATCTCCATGTGAGAAACGATGTGAGGTTTACGACGAAACCTAAGCATTGTATGAAAGAACTTCGTGTTCCTGTCTCCGTCTTGAAGCCAAGACACCCGACTTTTTTGCTGTAAAAGCGAGCTCTGCCTGGAAAGCACAACGTTGATCTTAGCTTGGGCCTCCACTTCTTTATCAAAGAGATCCTCCGTGTAACCATCCCTGGCAATCTGATCTTGAATCTCCAAAAGCTCTTGTTGAGTATTCATGATACAAGAATCCACATTTCCAAAAACATTCCGATTCCACTCGCGAAGAACCTGCCGAAGACGCTTTAATTTATGCATAACTTTAAAAATCGGGCAACCAATCTCGGTATCCATATGCCAGGACCCTTCCACCGTATTGAGAAAATCCGGATGTAAGGTCCACATGTTAAGGAACTTAAAGAAACGATGGCGAGGAGGAGCATCCACCATGCAATGAAGAACAAGCGGCGAATGATCCGAGGTAATACGTGGAAGAGCTTGAACAAAAACCGAACTCCAGAGATTCGCAAAAGAGTCAGCATAAATCGCTCTATCCAGACGAGACTCCACATGGGTTGGCATAAATCTACGACCAGACCACGTATAATGCAGACCAACCGTAGGCGCCTCAATGAAACCGGAGGCTTCAATGAAATCACAGAACTCCGCACAAGAAGTAGAGTTAGGCATACAGTCACTACTTCTTTCATGGGCGCCTTTCACCGCATTAAAATCGCCAATAAAGACAACATTGCCATCAATATGATCCAGAAGATCCAACCACAAACGACGTCTGCCAGCATACGTGTTAACGCCATGCACCACTGCGATTTTAAAATTCCACGTCGACCATCTGCAGTTCATAATAACCACCTGCTCCGAGGAGAAAATCACATCATGAGTAACAGAAGGATGAGAAAAAACCCAAATATTCGAACTCATGTTGTGTCTTGAATTTTGAAAACAAGGAATAAGATTCAGAGAACGCCAAAATCTTGAATAAGTCTTCTTGAGATTCGTCTTAGGCTCAATAATCCCAACAATCACAGGGGAGAATGAGTCGCAATGCTCCTTTAAAACTCGTTTGGACTCGTCCGTAAGGCCCCGGACATTCCATACGAGGACATTCATCATAAAGACTGAGAATTCGTGTTCGGGTTTTCACCCGATTCCACTTCAGCTGCCCAACTCTTGGCCGCCACATTATTCAGGGCTCTATCATTCTTCGAGCTCCCTGACATAATAATGAAATCTCGAGGTTTATCTCCTGCTTCCCAAGCTTTGTAAAGTTTATTTTTGATGAAATCTTCAGCCTGTTGGTTAGGTTGTTGGATAGGTTGCTGCTCCACCGACTTTCGGAGACGACTCTTGATACTATCTTTCCCACGAATCATCGGTTTCTTTGCCGCCAAATCTTTCGGCGGTCTCCCCCTTTTTTTCACCTGCGCCTCCGCCTCACAATTCCTGAAAGTTTCCACTATCCGCTGAGCTTTGATAGCGCTTTCCATCATCCTTTCCTGTTTCTCCCAATTTTTATCCTGATTGTCCGAACTTTCAAAAATAACGATCTGTTGTGAATTTGCTTCAGGCAGTGTATTGCCAACATCCGACTGCCCATCAGACTCGTCTCCCCAATCTCTCTCTTCCGTAATCGGCATAGTGATCGCCTGTAAGATATCCGGACCCGATGTCAATCTATCTCCATTGACATCCTCAAAATCAATATTCCTATCAATTAAAGCCAACGACTGATTGTGGTTCTTTGTTCCCCGCGGTGTCTGAATCTGCTCTTCTTCAACAGCAACCTGTTCCAAAACCCCCAACTGATTTATAATCTGCTCTTCTTCGACAGCCACCTGTTCCAAAACCCCAAACTGATTTTCAGTGATAATCTGCGGTCTGTGAGCTTGGGCAGTCCTATTCTGGTCCCAAGATTTAGGCTTCCAGTTAGGTGCCCTAACATCCTTGGCAGCTCCCTTATTAATTATTTCATTGTCTTTACCCAGCGGCATGTCTTTGGCCTTCCCCTTCCTGCTGTCCTCCTTGGAATTGTTCTTCATTCTATTGCAGTTATCAATAGAATGTCCAGTGATCTTACATTTAGAGCAGAAGGCCGGGAGTTGTTCGAATTCAAATTCGACGTGAAAGGAACGTTCTTCCCCGTCAACCAGCAAAGCCTCCGGAAGAGGACGCGAGAGATCAATTTCCAACAAAATTCTAGCATAATGTCCAGCAGCACCACGTGCAGAAGCCCCATCAACTTTAATAGGCGATCCCATCGCCCTTCCAATACCCGTAATGACATCCAGAGTCCAAAATTCTAAGGGCAAATAATAAATGCGCATCCAAACTTCACAAAGTGAGGAAATTTCTTTATAGGGATCGAAGAATCTTACCCATTCGCGTAATCGCATGGTTCCGAAAGGTAACTCCCAAGAGGTGCTTTTCTGAACTAACGCCTTGTCTTCAGCGGTATTAAATTTAATAGTGTAGAAGCTCTTTCCCATGGGGATGATTTGCCAAGCATTGTCAAAATTCCAAGCCACCTGAAGATCACGTTTAAGATCCGTGAGAAGACGCGGCTTCTCTCCTTTCCTAAGAAGAAGACGACCAATTAAAGCATGCTCAAATTGATTTATCTTGGGCAGCAGATGCTCTTTTGGCACCCTAAGCGTTGGTATTTCACCAGAGAAATCCGGTTGCAGCGAAGTGAAGCGATGAACAAGCACATCCGGCGTACGTTCAATTTGTCGGGGTCTCCTCAGAAGCGAAGCAAAAGAAGTGGTGCTCGGCCGATGAAGCTCCGTCGCCGATGCATTCTTAGTATTGTTTTCCTTGATCAAATCCGGAACCCTAGTATTGGATGTCGTCGGCGTAGATTCCTCAGCCACACCCTTAGGAGATTCAGCAGCAAATTTCTCTTTGTCGTGACATTCTCCATGGCTATGACTAGAGAAATTATTGGAAACTTTCGGCAGATTCAGCCCTGACTTATCAACCATTATCGACAACTGTTGTTGGTTGATTTGCATGGTTGGCGTCGATGACTTGCTCGTCGACGTTGGCGGCATCGGTTGGTCGTTCGACGGCGTGCCGGCGATCTCAGCAAAGAAATCCATTTTCCTGAAGGGAGCGGACCTTCACCAATGGCTGCAGGGCGGAGGCGGAGGTGGCGAACGCCGGGTGGCGGAGCCACCAGATCGGGCCACCAGAAACACCAGCCAACACCCACCAGAACGTGTAAACCTTCGACGGGATCCGAGGGCGAGCAGCGTCTGCAACCCTCTCTGCGCCGGCGTCCAGACCTTTTGCGGTCGCCGGATCCAGCAGCCCGCCTCAATCAGAGGGCGAGCAGCGTCTGCAACCTGGGACAAATCGTCTGGACGGACGAGCCGCGCTGAACTCTTCGCCGGACGCTGCTGAGGCCACCGAACTCCTGGAAGCCGCCACTGCTGATGCTGCTTGCTGCACCGGATGACTGATCTTCATCGATCTGGTGGCAGCGGCAGACCGGAGAGAGATGGCGAGCGTGGCTACGCGCAACCGGAGAAGGCGGGGCGCAGCGTTGACTGCGATTTCTCACCGGAGAGCCGCGCTGCTGCTGCTCCTCTTCGACCAGTAGGCCGACGCTGTTGTGCTGCACCGAACGCCTGATCTTCGCCGGTCGTCGGTGGTGGCGGCAGACCGGAGAGAGATGGCAAGAATTCAAGATCCACGGCTCCTCATCAGAGTGCTACAGTAGGATGAGAGATTGTGAAAAAGTGTTATAATTAGTATTCAAAATAAATTAACACAAAGCATTCATTTTTTAGCAAAAACAATTTAATTTTTACATTAGTAACACCCCCCCCCCAATTATTAGATTTAGAATTTGAGACAATCATTATTGATCTTTCTTTAAAAAAATTGAAAATTAACATCAATCAAATTTTCAATTCATGTAATAAAATAGTTTATATCTTCCATATATTTTTCACACCATATATTCTACATTCCATATCATTTTTCAAGTCTGAGAATTTGATCTAGTATTGGAATTGTGATGAGTCAAATAGATCAAGTTAAAGAATTGCTAATGGTGCGAATGAGCTAAAGGAAAAAGTGAAAATTAATCATCAATTTAATTTTAAAAAAAATTAGCTTATTTTTAGCCAAAGGGATCAAATTGCTCTTACTTTACAATTTTGAATCGAAACTTTTTCTCTCTCCTGTCTATTTGTCTTTGTATGTTATCTTTTGACATTCAAGGATTTTCTCCGGCGACGGTGCGGGTGATTTTTTTCGCGAATGAGTCGTTTACTTTATGACGTACTCCTTTCGTTTCAATTCAATAGGCCACAAAGTTTGAACACGAATATTAAGAAACAAATACTAATTTATAATAAAATATGAGAGATAAAGTAATTTTTTTAGGATATATTTGTCCAAATAATAGGAGAGAGAAATAAAGAAGAGATAATTATGTGTGAGACACAATAACATTTGGTGTAAATATGTGGGGATATTTGTTATGTATTGACTTTTTATTTTGGGAAGTGACCTATTGAAATGAGACATCCAAATAAGAAAACATGGCTTATTGAATTGGGACAGAGGGAGTATTTATTTAGCCTATTTTTTTATTTGTATTTATTTTTTTGGTCATTTTCTCCATGTAAATCCGACGATGCGATTTCGGTAACATGATTTCCTGTGGTCTTTTTCTTTGAATTTTTTGTCATCTTCTCAAAATATGTTTAGAAAACTTATTTTTTCCAACTGTATTTTAGATCTGGTAACGGGATTATTTGTACCAGTTGTGCCACGATTTATCATTCTTTGTTTGGAACGAATGAATGATGTGAAATAGTCTATTCACACCATTCGTTCACAAATATGTCTTGCCAACACTTGGAACGAATGGCACGAAAGGGTTATTCGTATCTTTCATGCTAAAATTTGTAACTTGGACCAAATGGTACGTAATAGCCTATTCGCACCATTCATCCCAAGTGTTGGCGAGCTAGCAGTTAGAACAAATGCTACGAAATGGTCTGTTTGCACCATATGTCCCAATATGTGTCTCATAAGCACTTAGAACAAATATATTGTACGAAATAACACAATCGTATCATTCATGCTAAGTGTTGCACGCTAACACTTGGAACGAATGGTACGAAAGAGTCAATTCGTACAATTCGTCCCAACATTTTTGGCGCCGTACTTGGAATCAATGGTACGAAAGGTCATATCCGTACCATTCATTTCAAGATATGTAGCGCTAACGCTTGAAACGAATGGTACGAAAGAATCGATTTATAACATTTGTTCCACAAAAATGACACAATTTGTTCCAAGAAAAAAACATAACCTTATAGTTTCTTCCAACAAAGCCAAGTACAATTAATAAAACATAAATCGAATCAATATTTATTTATTTTTTTTCTTCGTTTTTCATCAAATCAAAGTACAAATCAACTGACCAAATCAACGAATAACACAAAACGAAGAAAAGAAAGGAAGCTATCATCTAGTTGTGAATTAGGTGAATCTTGCGGATAAATGAAGATTGTTATCTTCTTCACCGCAATCCAAAGACAGATTTATCTATAATATTAAATTTTAGCTACAATTTATTAAAATAATATTGAATGAATAATTATTGATTTACAATTCCTTCTGCGACTAATACTACATAAATCGCCCCCTTTTAGTAGGGTTAAGTACTATTTATGGCATGGACTTTCTAATCTTTTTCAAAAATGGCCCAAACTTTTTTTTTTTTTTCTAGTATTTCAACTAGTTAATTTTGATCGAACTCGTGGGGTTCTTATGTGAAAATATACATTAATTAAATCGCCAGTAATCTATACTATATTAAAACAGCAGTTTTCAATTAGAAATTGATTTCAAATTGATTTCAATGGCGATTTTGTGATTTCTTCCAAAGATAAGGTCTTATTATATATACACAAAAAGTAGATTAAACTTAAATTACAAATTACAAATCCCACATGAAAAAAATGGAGTATGCACTAACAACTGCTTTTACGTGCAAATGTGTTGAGAAACTGCAATTGAATTTAAGAAAAAAAAAAATAGCAAATAGATTTGTGCAGCAAACTAATAGATTTTAAATTTATTTTCTTTAGTCCAAATTAAATTAAAAAAAAAGCTAAAATTTATATTTGAAATCGATTTTAAAACTGAGTGAATTGTTTTTAGTCATAATATAATTTAAGGTTTATTTGTAAACTATATTTTTCTTTTTATTTCCCTTTTCTTTATCTTTTATTTTGTTTATTTTATTTCATTCTAAAATTGTGAAATTTGACCACTTATAAAATATTTAACATGAATATCAAATTAAAGGTCATGATATATCACTGGCCACCGGGTCCTCACTTAAGTGAAGTGACCCGGGTTCGATCCCTCTTGGGAACGAATTGGTGATTGGAGATATAAGGTGGAGTTTGGTGAATGGAGAGATAAGGTGGTTCTTGGAGTGGATGGGGAACTAACTACTAACATCTAACATGACTTTGACCGATCAAAAAAAAAAAAAAAAAAAGAGCTTTAATTTGATATATTTTAAATAAATATTTAATTTAAAATATAAAAATTATATGTATTTAAAGATTAAATTTTAAAAATTCTTTCTCCCCACTCATCTTTTTTTTTCGAATAAATTTTCAATTATTTTTATTTTTATTTTTACTTTTTTACTTATTTTTTGCCTTTTCATAATATCAATTTTTACTATTGTGAATCTTTCTTTATTTTTTATTTTTTATTTTTATCTTTTTCATAATATCAAATTTTATAATTGTAATATTCAATTGAAATATATTTAGTTAAAATTAATTTTTATTATATTTATGAGTATGATAATTGAATTAGTATTAATTTTTATATAAATATAAAAAAAAATTGTGATTTCTTACAAAAATAATTACTTATGGTATATATTCAAAAATTAAGTAACTAACTCAATTAAAATTGCATAACCCATAATTTTTAAAAAAATGCACACCCCACGTTTAAAAAGAAAAATTGCATAACCCACGTTTATAATTCCATAATGAATTATATGTTTATATGTGTATATATACACAATTTATAAGGCATTGGTTATAAATAATTTATAAATTTATATTTATATAATGATTTATAATATATTAAGAAGATAATTTTCAATTTCAAACTGATTTCAAAATTAATAAGTGACAATTTTGTAGTTATAAAAAAATGAAGTTTTATTTGTACAATATAATTTTTTCTTTGTGTTCTTATTTTTTAATATTATTTCTTTCTAAAATTGTGAAATTAAAATTATTTATAAAATATATCATGATAAGAGCATTAATTTGATATATTTTATGTAAATATTTGATTTAAAATGGAGAGTTATATTTATTTAAAGATTAATGATTTTTAAAAATTCTCTCTCATCTCTCCTCTTTTTTTGGATAAATCAATTTTTTCTATTTTATTCTTTTTACTTATTATTTATGCCTTTTCACAATATCAATTTTTATTATTGTGAATTTTTCTTTATTTTTTTATTTTTTTTAATATTCAACTCAAATATATTAAGTGAAAATTAATTTTTTTTCTTATATTTATAAATATGATAATTGAGTTGGTATCAATTTATATATATAAAAATATAAAAGCGTTTTCCGTGCATCGCACGGGGTGCAAATACTAGTATGAAAGTAAAAAGAGATACTTGAGACAGTACTCTAATTATAAATTAATTTTAACATTATATTTAATTGCCAATAATATGAAAGTGACAAGAGATATTGAGACAGTAATCTAATTATAAATTAATCTTAACAATATAAATTGATTAAAATTGATTAGTTTTCTAAAAGAACATTTAAAACCGTTTTTGTTTTCTTCAAATTTGCATATTGTTTAATATGGGCGTTGATTTAATGTATTTTAGAGAGATCCTGTATATATAGTGAGATCTTAGATTTTGTAAGTGTTGATTTAATGTATCATATGACTGATATTTATTTAGAGGGGAAAAATTATACACGAGTTCGAATCCTGAATGAGCGAAAATTTTACTAATTTTTTTAATATCGTTATTCAACACTATATGTTTGTCTTATTTATCACTATATATTGATTTATTCATTAGTCTCACATCTCACAAAAAATAGAAATCTCACTAGAATCTTATATATATATATATATATATATATATATATACAGGGGCGGATCCAGGATTTATCGATAGGGGGGCTGAACTAGAAGGTATGCATGGGGGTTCGGGGTTCAAGTAGAATCTTAATGAACTTAGAATTAGAATTCGATCACCGATTATAATAAATAATTATTCTTTTTTTATTGATTCAATAACAAATATATATATCTCTGTGGGTTTTAAAAGATTAATCTATCTTCTACAAAAATAAATTAATTTCTATTATTATTTTAAAAGATTTTTTTTTATCTTTTTCTGAAAGTTGGACTAGTCTATGAGCTTAACTATATATATATTAGGCTAAATATATTTAATACATATAGGATAAAATTTTGGGGTTGCACCAGGCTGGAGCCCAGTACAACCCCAATTAAGATCCGCCGCTATATATATAGGGTTAGGTTCTATGGGGAAATTAATTTTTTTTCTAAAAGTTAGGATCGTTGAACATGTCAATAGTTTTTTATGAACATAGCAATAATTTTATTGAACGTTTGGGGATCGAATCCTGGAGTGCGAAATTTTAAACAAATACATCTTTTCAACAAATACATTCATTCATAAAAAATTACTGACTTGTTCATCATAATTATTAATATGTTCATCAAAATCTGAACATGAGATTTATTCTTAATTCTGGACCGTTTGATGGACCATGATCAATGGATGTAATTATTTCTCACTTCTTTAAATATTTGTCTTTCTCAACAGAACTTTTCCCTCTCTCTCTCTCTCTCTCTCTCTCTCTCTCTCTCTATATATATATATATATATATATATATATATATATATATATATATATGTAATGGTTCCAATGAGATCCGTCATATACGGTGAAATCTTACATTAATTTGTAGGGGTTGATTTAATGTATCGTATGATTGATATGTACCTGGAGGGGGAAAATTTTTACCTTAATTCAATATATGATGAGATCTTAAACTGATTTTTAGAGATTGATTTAATGTATCATATGACTGATATTTATTTGAAATGAGAAATTTTTTACCTTGATTCAAATTTTGGAGGGAGCGAAAATTTTATTAATTTTTTAAATATCATCATTCAACACCATATATTATCTTATCAACATTATATATTGACTTATTCATTAATCTCATTTATCACAAAAAATAACAATCTCACTAAAACTTAACCATATTACATCATTTCTCCATCGCATAACCTGAGAAGAGTTCTAAAACTTTCTCATACAGTTTTCCTTAATATGGGCCTATTGAATGGACTTCCGTCGGTCGGATCATACGGGAAAAGAAAGGTCGTAAATGAGACAAGGGTCCATTGTAAGGAAAGAATAAAGATGGTCAACAACACTCGACAACTTATTGTTCATATAAATCCTGCAACAGTTTGCCCAAAACAAATCATGCAATAATTTAAATGTATCTGCCAAAACCTAACCACTTATGACATGTAGCTTGGTGGGCTTTTAGCTCTATAGCAAAACATACGTTACCCATTAAATGATATAGGTCATGGATACATAATTAATATTTTACTAAATTTACATCTTACCATCTTAGAAGCTTTTCAAATAAAACTAGTTTTATTTTTCGAAAGTAATGCCAGTCCTTTTTATTTTTATTTTGTAAGGAAACTTCAGACATATAAACCAACATACTAAAGCCAAAATAAAGTAACACTAATTTGATATGAATAATTCTACGGACTATAAACGAGTCAAATTACTCGCAAGCTATTCAATATTCGACTCGATAAAAGCTCGATCGATAATTTAATGAGCAGCTCGTTCAGGGGCGGAGCCAGGCCCCTAAAGATTAGAGGAGCAAAAACTTTGCCCCTGTTTTTTCAAAATTTTGATGGGCAAGAATTAATTTTTTTTTATAATTATACAATATATATGAATATATTAGCTATATTAAAAAAAATTGAGGGGGGGGGGGATTGCCCCACTTGCTTAAGTTGTAGCTCCGCCATTGAGCTCGTTTAGCTAAACGAGTCAAGCTTGAGCATGACGATACTCGACTCGTTAGCTCCTGAGCAAGCTCGTTAAGTGATTTATCTTAAAAACATAAGATTATTAATTAAATGTCTTATATTTTACTATAATTAGTAATATTTGGATTAAGTATTTAATTGACATCATTTATTTATAAAAAAATAGTAAATATATTACATTGTTGTGAATAAAATAATTTATGTATTTGAAAAATAACTTATGTATTAGGAAAATAACTAAAATTTTAAATAAAAATTTAAATTTAAAAAGCTCGATTAGGTCCAGCATTGTATTCAACTCGATTAAAGCTCGATCGATAAATAAAGCAAACAACTCAATTATCTAAACGAGTCAATCGTAAACAATACATTATTTGGCTCGACTCGGCTCGATTACACCCCTACTGGCCTTAACAAAATGAACGACATGAATTCGACGTGAACACGAGACGAAATTATAAGAATTAAGAAAAAATTGCTTTCATCTTATTTGCTGGCAAATGGATCAACAGGTGCTTTCTTTCAGTTACGAAGAAATGTTTGATACGATGGAATAGTCACAGAGGAAGAAATAGAATGGTGTTCCTACCTCTATTTCATATTTTTATTTAGTACAATGTTCTTTTAAGAACTTGTAGGCACGAGAATTTTGAAGGAAATTTTTATTTTATATCATTATTTAATTTGAGAATCTAAAAGAAAATTAAGATTAAATATGATATCTTATTAATAAAGATATTGTTATATCTCAAAAATAGTATTGTAACTTTTAATGTTTTCAAGAAGAGGAGTGTATATTATGGAATTTGAAAATAAAAATTATATATTATGAAATTTTAAAATGAGAACTATAATTTTCATCTTTTACATTTACACTCTTATTTCGAACTCAAAATTAATTATTTGGGCTTTTGGTGACACCTAAAGCATGTTGCTGACATGGTCGTGCCATGCCACATTTTGGCATTTTTTTTCTTATTTGTATAATCAATTTTTTTAGCACATATCAACTTAAAATAAAATTTTAATTAAAATTTAATCATTTTTAGTTAGAATTTTCTAATTAGAACCTATTAATTAATTTAACTAAAATATAAATAAATAAGAAGTGGATGAGAACTATATTGAAATACAAATTATATTTGAACAGAATTCTTTATATTATTTCTTTATATTATTGTTGAGATAACTTAACATAATTGATGTGTTAAATAATTAGATTTTTTATATATGTTAAATGTAAAAAAAATATTTTTAAAAATGTGTTATTTAAAAAAAAGGAAAAATATAATTTTATTTTTATTTTAAACTGAAATGTGCTAAAAATTTTATAATACAAAAAAGAAAAAAAGTGCCAAAAGGTGACATGGCACGGACACATTAGCAACGGGCTTTAGGTATCACCAAAAGCCTGAATAATTAATTTTGGGCCAGAAATAGGAGTTTAAATGTAGAAATTGAAAATTATAGTCATCATTTTCAAATTCCGCAACATATAGACCTTATTTTCAAATTCCGTAATATATAATCATCTTTCTAAAATTACTGAAAATTACGATCCTATTTTAACAATTAGCTCGGTAGTCTCGAAAGACAAGAATCGCTGGCTAGCTGATCTTTACGTACCAAGAATATCAATATGTTGGTAGAGGTAAGAGAAGTCGCAAAATCCTTAAAGCTTTGTGGATGTGTGTCGTATGGCTTATCTGGAAAAAAAGAAACGAGAGCAGATTTGAAGAAAAATTTTGGGACGTCAAAAATCTGGTTTTGGAAGCTAAAGCCAGGCTGTGGAGTTGGTTGTCATCGTTTAAAGTGTTGAAAGATGAGTTTAGTCTTGAGTCCTGGTGTTCTTCGGATTTCTCTTTGGCCTCCTGTTTTATTGTTTAGTTTTTCGTTTTGTTGTGCACGGTACTGCACTGTTCTGGCGAGGCAGGGTGAGGGGAGCTGCTTTTGGTTCTGATCTGGCCAGGACAAGCTGATGGTTGGAACTGGAAACGTACTCATAATGCCAACTTCTCAGTCAAGTCGGCTTACAAAGCAATTAGATTGGTTGGGCCAAATTGACAAGGTCCAAGGAATCAAGAGGAATTTGGCAGATTTTGGAAAGCTCCAGCCCCGCACAAGATGAAAACTGCGGCATGGAGAGTAATCAAAGGTAGATTGGCAACGTGTGTTAACCTCCAAAGAAGGCAGGTCTCCTGTCGACTTTGCAGCAGAAGGCAAGAGAGCATTTCAACACCTTAGTGAAAAGTCTTGTCAAAAATTCCTTTCATATGTCTGGATTGCTACTGTTTGGTGTATTTGGAAAGTGAGCAATGAAGGTGTGTTCAGCTACTGTTTGGGGTATTTGGAAAGTGAGCAATGAAGGTGTGTTCAGTGGAGTCATGTGGAACAAAGGAAAGCTAGTTGCTGAGATTAAAACAAGACTTTGGAGTTGGAAGCAAGTCTATTAAACAGAGGTTCCTTCTTCAAACTTCAAATCTTGGATGGAAAATGTTTAGCTACAAGAAAGCTCTTGAGCCTTGTCTTCACTTAGGGTGACTGCTCTTCTCAATTTTTTTCTCTTTTGCTTGGCTTTGGGCGTGCATGTATCTCCCTTTCGGCTACCTCTGGTGCCTTGCAGTTTTTCTTTTAATAATATTCTCTTTTTCCTAATAAAAAAAAAATTAATGACGTTTGTGAATTAAAAGATTTTGATCTTCATATAAATATATAGTTGTGTGTGTGTGTTTTTTTTCTTCTATTTGTTTCTTTTTTATCCGAGAAGACTTTTATTCCATATATTGATTGTCGAATTATGTATCGTAGGAATTTGGTTATGAGTTGACCAATACTTAAATAATTTTTTAATATCGAAAACATTTAATTTATTGAAATCAAATGGCATAGAATCGATCTACGTTCCGAGTATATGATTGTAGTATATTTATTTACTCAAAATCGATTTTTAGTGAGCGAGAAATAATTAATTAAAGTTGGGTACTTGAAATATGGAGTTGTGGCAAAGTAATAAGCATTAAAGAGATATTAATGTTTATCCCACATTGATTTTTGAACAATAATTATTACAGTATATAAGTTATTACATTAGTACATGTAATAAAACTGTGTGCATATTGCAAAGCCCACACGAATGCGCCGCTGCCGCTCGACCGACCCCGACCCTGGCCTCGGCCGCGGCCGCGAACTTGGATCTTGGCAATTGGTCTTTTGGACCACCGATTCTTCAGCCCAACCCGTTGGGTCCATATGTACACACGGGGACCCGTTTCGGCAGCGGGGAGAACTCTTTAGTTTCCCAGCAGAAACTGTCCCACAATCATGTAACACCTGTCATTATGGGACTTGGGGGAGGGGGGTTACATCAGAATTCAAATGTTGGTGCTATTACATCAGGCAATTTGAATACAACTTTCAATGGCATGGCTCCCCTATTGATGGACTGTGCTTATAAATATGACAGCCACCATGCATCATTTTTGCATTTGCATAATCTGCACAAGCATCCATATGCACTCTCTGCATTCATATAATTCAGAACTATGTTCTCGCCTCGTCCCAGTTCGCCAGAGCTCGTTGGTCTGCGGTGCTGTCATCCACGAGACGAAGTCGTTTTATCTTTGAAGACGACACGCCAAATCAAGAGCACTATCGGATAGAGGATCCTCCTCGACTCAACTATTTAGTTTTATGAATTTTTATTTTTTGTGATTTCAATTACGTTTGATTAGAATTCCTCATTTCTGTTTCATTGTATTAATTACGCCCTAGCAAGCTCTATTTCCAACATGTACATGCATAGGTGAAAAAAAATCAATTTACAAGTAAAGTGATCTTTATTTATTTGAAAACACTAATTAATTTGAATCTAATAATAAAATAAAAATGACTTATATTTCGAACCATATGCCATTTCACTCCTTTCATAGATGTATAGAATAAAGAAATGATACTATTAAGTCTGTCCCTTAAAACTGATCGATAACAATTAAGTAGAGATTGCACGCAGTAGAGATAATTAAATTATGAACAATACCAAAAAGATTTTCCCAAAAAAATAAATTGATCAAAATTTTTCATTTTCTGAAAAGAAAACGTGTAATATTTCCCGTCCTTTTTATCGATGTTTGCATTTAGCTAAACACCCTCCAAATTATGGGTTGAGTGACTTGAGTCATAAATATGTTCTAAATTAACTATAGATAATATTAATGAAAGGCCTAAATTATGGATTGAGTCACAAATATGTCCTAAATTAGTGATAATATTAATTAAATATTTGAACTATCAAGTTGGTATCAAATACGACTGAGTTATGTTTTCTGTCACTGGAAAGTAACGTGTATTTTTTATTTTATTTTTAATATTGACTCAGCAAAACGACGCGTTTTGCCCAATTTTTTTTTCACTCAGATTGCTAAGATTTTTGATAATTTGAGCATTTGATGTGTCTGTGTCTTTATTTTAACTGTGTGAGAGCAATTCAAGCTAAAAAAAAAAAGGTAAAACGGTGTTATTTTGCCCCAGGCAACATTACAAAAATAAAAAAATACATATCATTTTTTTGTGATAGAGAACATAATTAACTCGGATAATATTTAGTACAAATTTGATAGTTCAAATCTTTGATTGATATTATCAATAATTTAGGCCGTTTTTATGACTTAACCTATATATTAATTTTGGTCTTTGATTGATATTATCAATAGTTTAGGACATTATCGTGACTCAACTCATAATTTAGGCCTTCGATTGATATTTACTCAATTAAATATGATGATAAGCATTATCTCTAATTTCTTTTCCTATATAAACCGACAAATAGAGTAGTATAGTACTTAGTTTAATTACTACTATTTGGTAGGCTTATTTAAGCCATCGGCTCCTTAATGAACTGATATAGCGACATCAAGGAGTAATTAAATTATTAAACACAAGGCCATGACTACCATATATATAATATAGGCAAACGGAAGTCGATAGGCCTATTTTTGCTCTACCGATATCCATATCCAACTTCATACGTATCGATTTTGTAGACACGAATGTGAGATATACTCTTTATTACTAGATCATTGTACACACGCATCCTATTTAATATTTTAATAACATTAAAATTCAGGCACGTAATATTAACTATAATCTTTTATTGCTAGATCATTGTACACACGCATCCTATTTAATATTTTAATAACATTAAAACTCAAGTACATACAATTATGCTTTAAAAAAAAAAAGAGTACGTAGAATGGGGTATTGGCCTATAAATACCCGAACTTTGTGCATTTTCTGATTTTGCACCTCAACTTTAAAATCTGCCTATAAATATCCGAACTTTGTATTTTTTCTGATTTTGCACCCAACGAATTTTTACCCCTAAATCGTTGCTAACTTGACATCCAAAATCTACAATTATATCTTTTAAATCTCACATTGACAACAAACTTATATTCTTCGTTATGAACTTCAAACTACCCTCATAATTTGGCTGACATCTCATTAACAATTTGGGGGTAAAAATTCGTTGGGTGTAAAATCAGAAAAAATATAAAGTTCGGGTATTTATACGCAGATTTTAAAGTTGAGTTGCAAAACCAAAAAATGCACAAAGTTCAGGCATTTATAGGCCAATACCCCAAGTAGAATTGTCCTTTCCTATCCAGGAATACTGTACCCACCAAGCTTTGGTACAAGTTTTAATAAATTTTAAATAATTATGTTGTGAGTGGGAAAATGGACTCATTTTTATTATAGTGTTATGATAATGAGAATAAAAAATAAGAGATTTGTAGTGGGCTGTGTGCGATAGAATTGTGAATAAATTGAGAAATTGGATATAAAAAATAAGGGGTTTATAGTGAAAATAATATTTAAAAATTAAATGTGTATTCTTTTGTATGATGTACTGAAATGGAAAAAAATTGTATACTTCGAGAACGAATTAAAATGTGAATCACGCTCAATCCTTCAATTATTCGGCCGACGCCGTTATTTTAGTGGATAAGTTCTAGAAAATATATAAAAGGCTACTTTCAATTGGAATTCAATTTCAAAATTGAGTGGCAATGGTGTAGTTATAATAAAATTGAAAATTTATTTGTAAAGTATATTTTTTTTTCTTTTTTTTTTGTTTTGTTTAATTTCTTTCTAAAATTATAAAATTTGACTAATTATAAAATATTTAATATGCATGTCAAGTTAAAGATCACGATAAGAACTTTTATTTGATATATTTTATGTAAATGTTTGATTTAAAATGTAAAAATTATATTTATTTAAAGATTAAAATTTTAAAACATTCCCTCTCCTCTCTCATTTTTTTTAATATATCTATTTTTCATTTCTTTTCTATTTTTATTTTTATTTTCATTTTTTTAACTTATATCTTTTTGCCTTTTCATAATATCAATTTTTATTATTGTGAAATTTTCTTAATTTTTTTATGTATTCAGTATTCAACTCAAATATATTTAATTAAAATTTATTTTTTATTATATTTATAAATATGATAATTAAGTTCGTATTATATAAATATAGAATATAAAAATATTTTCCGTGCATTGCATGAAATGCAAATGCTAGTAAGACATTAAGGTAGGAATCTCACTCAATCCCTCGATTATTCGGCCTACGCAGTTATTTTGGTGGTTGAACATGGATATAATAGCTAGATTATTACAAATTATTCAATTTTCTCCATTTTCACGTGTCTTGATTTAAAATGAAAAAAATAATAAATTGAATTTAAATTTGTATGTGATTTATAAAATTATACTCCTTCCATTTCATTAAAATATATAGTTCGCTTTTGTTTTCATATTGATTCTAAATCAAGGATGAATCCCAATAATTTAATCTTAGGGCATCTTTGTTTGCTAGGAAAGTAATGGTAATTGGAAATGTTATTCCTAGAAAAATGATTGTGTGGAAAATGAATCCTAATAATTTTTTTTCCTGTGTTTGGAAATACCAAAAATAATTATTTGGATTATGAATTTGTATCATTAAATAAACATAATTAATCAATATATAAAAGGATTAAATTATATTTTAATATGCAAAAAAAATCTCTAATCAATTTTTACAGTAACAAGTAACAACAATGTACATTATTAATGTTAATTATATGATTTATAATTTTAAAATTATATTCAGATTATATAATAATAATAATAATAATAATAATAATAATAATAATAATAATAATAATAATAATAATAATAATAATTGTTGGGTCCCGGAGGGTCACTGAACTGGTGTGGGGGGGGGATACACCAGTAGGCTATTTTAAAAATCAAAACTTCTTTTGTTGACTGAAGTCAGTAGTGTTGACGTTATCAGTGAAAATCAAGATCAGTTGAAAGAAGGTGTAGAACTGATACTAATATTGTTTCAGTGTATAACTTCAGTATGAAGAACAAGTCAACAAACTGATAGTTCAGTTAAGGCTTCCGGCTAATCAGTTGTAAATCAGAGTGAGTGTTATAAATCATACAGACTACCCAAAGGTTTGTCAGTTAGACTGATTACACTTGGTGCGTGGAAACGATTTTAAAGAAATAACCTTTAGTGAATCAGATTGTCAATTTTAAGGTTTCTCTTTTCAAGTTAACGGTTTCAGTATATGATCTTTGTGCACAGATAAAATATGAAATATTGAAAGTAATATAAATGACACAAAGATTTTTAACGTGGTTTGGAAAATCCTTTCCTACGTCCACGGTCAGTTGATCACACTGACAATCGATTACGCTTGTGCTTACGGGTGCATAGCAAATCTATCAACTGAAACAACTGTTTCAGTACCAACACACTAGGTTGGATTTCTCGTCTCTTTTCTCAATCTCGCAGATTAGCTAAGACTTCACTCGTCTTGCTTGCGGGGGTTGAGAACTCTTCGAGTTTAGACAACCGTCTAAAACTCTAACACTCAAACACTCTTTTCGCTCGGTTGAAAAGGGGTTTGAAAATCTTCCAACTAGGATTACCGAGAACAGGCTCTCGAGTAATCAAGATCTAGGCTAAGGATATATGAATATGGTTGCCTAGACACTTATAAGAGAGTGTTTATAAATCAGGTGAACTGATTTTTACAACAGGGTTTACTCTCTTCTTCGATTCAAGTTTAATTGCTAACTAAGTGGCTGACTCGATATTTTGGCAGAGCTTCAGCGTAATTCTTTGAATTGGTGAGATTGAAGGTTGTTCTTTGAACTCTATTTATAGGCGGATGATGAAGAATAGATCCGTTGGAGGAGGTCTTTCTTCAAATACTGCCGTTGACACTTGATTTGATTTGTGCTTAGGGTCTTCGTCCTCTCTCTCCCTTTTCGCCGAAATGGGTATGGTCTTCAGGCATGGGGAAATGGTGTTACAGTGTAAGATAACACGGATGAAGTAACTCTGCTCGGTGAAGGACGATTTGCCACATCCCAGCACTTAATGCACTGTCCTTTACATTTAATGTGGCGTGTACCAGAAGATATCTTTTGTCTTTATTGGTCTAAGCGATATGTACTTGAATGCATCTTCAGTCCGTCTTTTTGTAGCTTCAGTCCGCTATATTCTTCTGATCCTTAAACAGTCTTCAGATAATGTTTCAACTAAAGATTGCTTCCACATTCCAGTACTAGTCCTTCATTTATAGTTGCAATAACTTCAGGTGAACTTCAGTTGGTTAGTCTTCAGTCCACTGTTCAATCAGGTCTTCATCAGTCTTCAGTCTTCTAGCTTTGCCGCTCGAGTCTAACTAGAGAATGAACTCTAACACTTGAGTTCGAAAAGAGTCTAGTCTAGAAACAAAAGTCTAAGGGTTTTGGGATCATCAAAATAAGGTTAGGATATTTATTCTATTGTCCAACAACAACAACAACAACAATAATAATAATAAGGGTTAATAGCCAGAAAATCCATGAGAAATTTTCATTTTCTAGTTTACACCATGACCCTAAAATTTGACTTCCAAATACATCAATTTGTAATTGAATCATTTTTTTTTCACGGCGAGAACCTCCGACCAAATTAAAACTGACGTGTCTCCTACATGGCAAAATCGAATATGATGTGTCAATTTATTAGACAAAACGACGCCATTTCGTTAAGAGTTAAAAATAAATTATATTTAATTAAGAATACTTAAGATAAAGTATAAATTTAAAAAATCTAGAAAACCCCTAATTGGCACCCTCCCTTACACGTCACTCTTCCCCCACCCCCTGTCGGCTCTCCGGCTCTCCCCCTTCCTCCACCTTCGCTGAACCCCCCCTCTTTCCCCACCTCAGTGCCGGCACTTCCCCCTCCCCCTTCCCAGACCCGCATCAGCCCTCTCCCTTCCTCCACCTCCGCCAGTACCTTTCTCTTCCCCCATCCCTCGCCGCCACTTCCCCCATAGCCGCAGACCCTCCCCCGTCAACCCTTTCCCCACCCCCACATACCCGAAATCAAGGCGGCGAATCTAAAGCTCAACAACGAAGGTGGAGAAGGAGGTCGGCGAATCTAGGGCGCAATAACAACGAATCTAGGGCTCTCCGCCTCTCCTCCTTCCTCCACATGTTCTCTTCGAAAAATGAAACAAAAATCACAAATTACTTGATGCCTAAAACTTTTGGGTGCAGCTAAAATTCATAAATTGACTTTGAGAACTGAAGAGTTATGTTTGAGGCTGTTGGTGCGTCGATTTTGTTGGTGGGAGAGGGCGGCGGAGAGGGAGAGTCTGTTGGTGGTGGAGGGCGGCGAAGGCGGAGGTTCTTTCTGAGGCGGAGGAAATGGGCGAAAGACAGAGAGAGGTGGAGGCTCTGTGTCAAATGTGAATCTGCATTCCGGCGAAGGAGATGAGTCGATATTGGGGGAGGGCCGGAGGGGGGGTCGGCGAAGCTAACGGCTGGAGAAGTGGCGGCGGGTTTGTGTGTGAATTTGGGAGAGAGAGAGAGAGGTGACGTGTGTGTGAGTGAGAGAGAGAGAGAGAGAGAAAATGGAGTGTGTGTGATGTGGTAATTCCGGCTGTCACGTTGACGTTCCGACTGCCAAATCAGATTTGATTTGGGCGAGTTTGTAATTTATGAAAAAATTACAACTCAATTATAAATTGATGTATTTGGAAGCTAAATTTTAGAGTCATGATATAAACTAGAAAATGAAAATTTCTCATAGATTTTCCGACTAATAATAATAATAATAATAATAATAATAATAATAATAATAATAATAATAATAATAATTTACAATGCAAAATACAAGAATCCTAAGAATGAGGTAAAAGAATACTTAAGAAAAGTTAGGAAATAAGAATCCTGAAAAGTTTCCTAAAACAAAAATCGTGGAAACTTGCACAACACTTTCCTTGTTTTCAGGATTATTTTTGCTTTTCCTATTTGATAAAAATTTAAATATATATAGGAATTTAATATTTTAGAATCAAATTATTTTTCTATAACAAAATCCAATGTCAAACGAACGGGCTCTTAATTCATTTTGGAAGAATTGGAAATCCATTCATTTCGGAAAAAAAACTAATAAAACTTAGGGGTTATTGCTAGAAAATACCCAAGGCTTTCCAAGTTTCTGATTTATATCATGACTCTCTTTTTTTTTTTGCAAGAAAATACATGAATTTAAGAATGTTTCTTAATCGTTCCACCACGGGCAATTTCGCCCAAATCCAACTTAATGTCGTAGTGAGAAATAACAAATCGTGTGACTGTTCATATTGTATTTGGACAAAGTTACTCTATTCCATACAATTATTGGTATGTAGCTTTTCTTAAACTCCCTAATCAGTAGATTATTCATATTGAATTTGAGCGAAATTGCTTGTCGTAGGACGATTCAGAATTATTCTTAAATTTATGTATATTCTGACAAAAAAAAAATCATAATATAAATTAGAAAATTAACAAAGTTTGAAAATTTTCCAGCAATAAACCCCAAAAACTGAAGTCACGGCAGACTATTTCCTAAAAAGAGTCATAACATCACTGACTCACATATTGCAATAAATCTCTAGTTTTTCATTACTATACAAGGAAGTGTCTAACCTAGCCAATGTCCATTGCACATTGCCCTTAAGATGTTGACACGTTGCATGCGAATAAAGTGCTTTTTGTCTAATTTTTTTGTCCGCCGGTCCGAGTTGCAATTTCAATACCACCGGTTCTTGGATTGACTTTTTTTATGAAATACCACTTATCCCCCAAAAATACTTACACGTGGCCCTAGAAATTGGCTAGACCTGCCTTTGTGTTTTTAAAATTTCCATAGGCCACGTTTCGAACATCTGATATTTTGGATTTTTTCTCCCAACTGCTATTGACCGTTGGATTAGATTATTTTCTGGCGTGGAGAGGAAGCTCTTCCATTTTAGCACAGAGTTTAATTTTCTTCGTTCTTTTTTTTCTTCGAATATTTTGGAAGGCCAGGTTGGGAATTATGCAATGTTGTAGACTGAACTCGTCTCCCGTTTGAAGTTTTTGCTTGAAGTTGTAAGGCAGAATACCTTTCGTTGTTTTGTCTTAAGGTAAACAATTTTGTTTCTGTGTTTCCGAGTTGTGTTTAGTTCCATTGTTTGCATTAATAGTAAATGTGTCTGTCTTAGTTTGCGCATTTAATTTTTTTTCATCATCGCATGGCATTATCGATAATTGTTAGCGTATTGTTTTTTGAGCATTTTCGAATGTTCTTCAGTAATAAATCATGGCTCATGTAATTTATGATTGTAAACCCTGAAGTGTAAGTTCGATCCTATACATTGTAAAACTCTTATTAATTATCCGAAATGACAACATTATATTGTTTGGTGATTTTGTGGGTATGTAGTCTGTGGGTTCGCTACTTTGAGGATGATATGTTGCCCTATTTTCTTGATATCCTGCTGTATTTTCTGAAAGCTTGTTTTTTATTCGTTTTTTTTTTAATCTGAAATTTGGGATCTTTTGGCAGATTCGTCGTATTTGCAGTTGGGGCCGATGAACATAGATTTGAATCTTTCTTTTGGAAATGATGGCGTTGAAGATAGTGTTAGTGGGAGTAAGGGTCCATCGTCAATTCTTAACAATGGCGATGGAGGTGAGTTTGGAAAATCGGAAGAAGAAATTAATGAGACGAGTAGCTCTCCTGATGAAAGTGAATTTGGTTCACAATCCGATGATTGTGGAGATGACGATGGTGATGAAGATTCTAATCGTTCCAATAATTTTGACAATGGCGAAGAAGGTGATTGTTCCGTACAAGTTTCAAGAAAGCTAGTAGAAGGTTTGCTAAATGTTGGATGTTATGTTGACACCTTGGATGAGGTGCATGTCTTGTATCGTGAATACGGACGATTGACTGGATTCTCTGTTAGAAAAGAGAGGCAATGTTATTTCTTCAACAGCACGTGTGTTCGGGCGAAGATATATTATTGTTCATGTGAGGGCTTTTCTGATAATAAGTGCTCGATCGGTAGAGTGCCTGTATGCAAGCGACAGTCTTATAGGTGCAATTGCAAGGCTAAGCTACGTGTTTGTCGAGATGATGTTGAATCACCATGGAAAGTGACTATTTTTGACAATGAGCACAACCACGAGTTGCTTGATCCTAGTGAGAGTTACTTGCTTCGTTCTGCCCGCAATATGTCTCAGTCGAAGAAAACTTTACTTATAGCTTTGACATCTAGCAGAATTGGTGTGAGTCGTGCTTATCGATTTATGGAGATTGAAGCATGTTGTCGTGCAAATGTTGGATTTTTACGCAAGGACGCGTATAATGAGTTGAACCGTGAGCGTAGGAGAATGTCCAAAATTCTGAATGCAGATGTGAACAGGTTGCTCGAGTATTTCACGGACAAAGGATTGAGCGATCCTTCCTTTTATTGGAAGGTGAAGGTCGATGAGGATGGAAGGCTGAAAAATTTGTATTTTCATGATACACGTTGCCTTGTAGACTATCAACATTTCGGTGATGTTATTTCAGTCGATGACACTTACAAGACTAACAAGTACAACTTGGTGTGTGCTCCTATTATCGGGATTAACCATCATCGTACCAATGTTTTGTTTGCTATGGCTTTCTTGTCGAATGAGAAGACGGAATCATATGAATGGTTGTTTGTAACGTTTCTTGAATCCATGCATCGTAAGGAGCCGACAATCATATTCTCTGATCAAGACCAAGCGTTAATGAATGGGCTCGACAACACGTTTCGCCAAGCATTTCACAAGTTGTGTCAGTGGCATATTAATAAAAATGCTGGGAAGCAGTTTGGTAAGTTGAACCATAATAGAGAATTTAAGAGTTTATGGTACCGTTGTATGAATGGTTGTGAAAACGAGATAGAGTTTGACTCTAGCTGGAATCGTATGATGGAGGAGTTCAACTTATTGAAAAATAGATGGTTTAAGAGCATGTACAACCTTAGGAACAGGGACGGAGCTAGGAATTAATTTCGGGGGGGCTGAAATTGTACGGGGGTTCGGGGGCGGTCCCGAGATTTTTTTTTTGGGCATTCTGTATATTTAAGGTATTTTTTTATTAAAATACGAGCATAATACTAATAATAACGAACAATATTTTCATAGATTATATAGTTTCAATATATCACAAAACTCTTTTTGGACATTCCGTATATTTAAGACATTTTTTATTAAAAGGAAAGCATAATAATAATAATAACAAACAACATGTTCATAGATTATATATTTTCTATATATTACAAATTAGTTTCAATACATTATAATTTTTTTTAGCATTTCATACATATTAGGCATTTTTTATTAAAAGATAAGTATAATAGTAATAATAACAAACAATATTTCATAGATTATCTAGTTTTAAATAACGGAATTATCCTTAAATTAAGTATATATATGAGAGAATATAATAACTCAATACTCTTTTATTAAACAAAATTATTTTATAATAGGTATAAACATATATCTATATATATTTAAAAAAAAAAAAAAAAAAACTCAAAACTTGGGAGGGGGCTCTAGCCCCCCCTAGCCCCCTAGCTCCGTTTATGCTTAGGAAGCGATGGTCATCGGCCTTTAGTGTCGAAAAATTTTGTGGTGGGCTCCATGCAACGTCTAGAAGTGAAGTAACAAAAATTGGGGACTAATCTCCAAAATAATGTTTTAAACCGCAAGTCCTTCTGTGCTAAAAATAATTATAATAACGACCGACTAAGAATAAAACAAAGTACCTGAGATGTTGAAGGTAAAGTAGACATGTAAATTGATGCCTAACAAAACAGACGGCAGAACCACGGTAGAACCTTTGACTGTGAATACAACATCGGCTTTGTTTTGAGTATATTTTTGATACGAAGGAGGATATATGTTAAAAAAAATTGAAGTATAATGTGTCAACCGATAACTATATATATACGCCAAACATAGATTTCATATATTGTTTACATCTTCTGAAAAGGATAAAGCTTATAATCATGTCAACCGATGACATAAATTCTGAAAAGGTTTTAAAAAAGCGAATATATGCTCAAGTGATTCGTTGACGAATATTTTACTTTTTCAAGAAGCCATCAACAAAAAAAATCTCATAGTACTCGCTCACGTGATGCAGGAAGGAAATAAAAGCATTATTCCAAACTTGACCCTGCATGCATGGCTAACATATATTATAATATTAACATACGCTCTAACATGTAACAAGTGAGAACATAAAGAAATTTCTAATTCTTAAATAAGGATAACGTACATAAAACTCAAAGAAAATGAAAAATAAATTAATACAATTATATAATCTAACTAACATAAGTTCATACTGCCGGTCAATTAGTAAAGTAAAAACTTGAATTGCTAGATACATCTAAAAATATCAGATGTTCGAAACGTGGCCTATGAAAATTTAAAAATACAAAGGCAGGTCTAGCCAATTTCTAGGGACACGTGTAAATATTTTGGGGGATAAGTGGTATTTCATAAAATAGTGAAGCCAAGAATCGGTGGTATTGAATTTGAAACTCGGACCGGCGGACAAAAAAATTAAACAAAAAACACTTTATTCGCATGCAATGTGTCAACATCTTAAGGGCAATGTGCAATGGACATTGGCTAGGTTAGACACTTCCACTATACAAATCATATCAGATATGCACGTGCAATATTAGATAAAGCTGCAAGTATGGTATCGTTTAAAATGTCAATTTTATTTTTGTGATTTCTATGCGAGAATTTGCTTGTCGTCAATATGATGATTCATCATATTGATCATTGATGAACATGATATATAACGATAAACTTAAATATGAAATCCTTATTTCTTTTTCTTTTCATTTTTTAAGAAAAAAGATTGAAAGTACGATTAATAGCCGGTAAATCCATGAAAATTTTTCATTTTCTAATTTATACCATGAGCATAAAATTTTACTTACAAATACATCAATTTGTAATTGATTTGTAAATTTTCCATGAATTTCAAATTCGCCTAAATTGATTTTGATTTGGCAGCCGGAATGCCAATACGGCGACCGAAATGTCAACATGGCAGTCGAACACACTCATCTCTCTCTCTCTCACACACACTCCTCTCTTTCTCTCTCTCACACGTCAGACCCTTCCCCACCCCACCCCCGATAGACCCTCCCCGGCGAGGCAAAGCTCAAGCCCTTCTCTAGCCGCGAACCTCCGGATATCACACCCTTCCACATGGCCTATTCTCCAATTGCGAACCTCCGCCACGAACCCTTATCCTTCCTCCACGGGCTCTGCCGCCTTCCCCCAGCAATCCATTCTCCTTCGTCGCCCTCCCCCACCAGACTCGCTTCCTCTGCCGTCTTCATCCACCAACAGACATCCCCCTCTGCCGCACTCCCCACAATGCTCTCCCTCCACCATCCTCCCCCACCAACAGAGTCGATGCACCAATAGCCTCAAACACTACTTTCCAGTTCTAAAAAATCAACAAAGGATTAGGGCTCGATTTATTCTCAAATCCAAAACCCAAAACCTGAATTCACCGTTGCGTCTTTCCTCTGAAGATTGCGACGCCGCCAGCCTTGCCATCGTCGATTTGTACTCCGACAATGCAGGTCTCTGCAATTTCCCAATTCTGTATTCTGACGATGCGTTTATGAGGACTACGACCTCTGTATTCCTCGATTGGCTCAGCGCCTGTGGGAAAAAATGGGAGGGTCCGACGAAGATGGGGAAATGGGAGGGTCCGGTGAAGGTAGGGGAATGGGGACGGTCCGATGGAGGTGGGGAAAGGCCGAAGGGGGGTTTGCCGGGGGTGGCGTGACGTGGGAGGATTTATGTTTTTTAATTTATATCTTATTCTTAATTAAATATAAATTATTTTTAATTATTAATGAAACGACGTCGTTTTATCTAAGAAATTGACACATCAGTTCTGATTTTGCCACGTACTTGCCACATCAGTTTTGATTTCGCCGGAGTCCTTCGTCGTGGAATAATTGCGAACAAATTATAAATTGATGTATTTAGAAGTCAAATTTTAGGGTCATGATATAAACCAGAAAATGAAAATTTCTCATGGATTTACTGGCTATTAACCCTTGAAAGTATCACCTATCCATACACATGAATCTTGCACACACAAAACATGAGTAAATTATCCATTAGTGAAGATAAGATATATAAATGACTTATATGACAAATTCACAAGCTTTCTAGCATCTACATCTTCTGAAACCCTCACAATGATTAATAATTGAGAGACGGACAACAACCAACTCTCTAAGTGTGAATGACACTCACTCACCACCTACACCCACGAAAGTAACCTTTATCAACATGCTGGTGAAAGCAACAAACAAATAAGATTGAACTACCCAACAGATTGCTCAAGAAAACAATGAAAAAATAATCGAACAAGATCACACACACTCACGAAATTGTATGATCATCTGAAACCCACAAAATTAATCTCCAATATGTTGAAGAATATCAATGAAATCAGCAACCAAAAACGTTTTCCTCCTTCTCCTTAAATAGGCAAACCCTATTAAGAGTTATATTTTGAATAAAACTCCAATGAAGATGATATAACCAATCTATAATTGTAATCCCTCAATATTTCGTGCATACTAGAGATATAATGTGAGATATATCCATAAGAGACGTGATATACTCAACCAAGAATATTCTGTTGGAAAATCGTAATGCTGCTGAAAACCCGCACAGAACTGTATCAGCCAAAGTACCAGATCCACCAAAGACACTGACTGATAATTTGCTTGAAATCGTATTTGAACACTCTGAGATACTGATGATACATTGTCTACATAATGACAATCAACATGAATTGAGTATGACCAATACTCAACCGAGATTATTTCATTTCATATATCAACGACGAAACTTACACAAATTGAGCAATACATGGTGAAATTTCATTACAAAAAATACAATTTGAACCTCTAGCCATGTAGTTCCGCCTCAACGTAGAACGAGTCCTCGCCAGAAAATTTGGGGGTGTAATTGCAAAATCATTCAAAGTGTTGTTGAAATTGTGAAGTTTAACGTTATGTTGCAATTGCAAATGGTGCATTAAATTGTGTTATTAAAGTAATTAATTAATTTTGTGAACTATTGAAATTACTAAAAATTAATTCTTACTAGTCAAAAAGAACAAAAACTAATTTTCGCATACGTGCGTGTATACATTGATAACACTCATGTTTCCATGGTTTTTATTGTTCATATGATGATAATTTTATAGGAAATTGAGTGTTGGATGATTGTTTTGTGCTTAATTTGCTTTATCTTGTGAAACATGATTCTTACTCGAACTTTGAAGGAATTTGCAGATTTATTGAGTTCGAATTTGGAACAATGTTCCTAAATAGAAGTTGTAGATCGTCTTGATACGAGTTCGTGAGCGCAAACGGATCATAAATCGGAGTTCGGACGATAAATTTATGGCCGAAACAAAAACATCGCGCGCAGCAGTCAAAATCCGGCGACCTAAACGGCGACCGCCGAAAATGGGCATTTTAAAGAAGCAATTCGGCGACCTAAACGGCGACCGCCGAGTTGGTCGCCGAAATTTCTGTTTCAGATTTTCACTGCGAGTGTTAAATTCGGCGCGCGCCGAATTTGGTCAATTTTTAGCACAAAAACGGCGGTCAACTCGGCGACCGCCGAATTTGGCGGGTTTGCGAGATTTTCTGATTTTTAGAGTTCTTCTGGGTTCCAAACACTGTATTTTACCCTGATACTTTAAATAGGTCTTGTTTTGACCTATCTAGGGTTCCTTTTTCAGTCCAAAACTTTATTTTCTCAGTTTCATAGCTTTAGATTATTATTGCTTTCCAGTTTTTACAGCTTGGATTGGATTTCCATAAGATTGAAGATTCAAGCCGCTACAATTGTTTTATTCAGAGTTTTATTTAATTCAGTTCTTTCAATTGTGTTCTTTTTAATTATGTTTATGATTTATTTTAGTATGTTTGGCTAGTTCTTTAATCTGAACCTAGGATTTGTACATAGCTGATTAATTATGTGTGTATGATTTATTGATATCAATTTGCCCTCCAACTTGTGATTCATGATTCCTGGTGCTTAATTTCTTGTGAATTATTTGGCCAATAATTTACATGTCTAGCTGTTCAGTTTGAGTCTTGAATGCGATAATTGTTCAGCCGATTCAGGAATGCATGTTATAGAAGTAGCCTTGACACTTGAATGGGATAGGTGAAACTATAGGGAGCTATTCTTTGTGTACGCTTGGGAGTTAATTTATTCCTTGCAGTCTTGAATGTGAAGGGGGGTAAATTAATCTACTTTCATAGGTGTTCGTTAGAGAAGCTTGTGAATAGTTATGTGATCTCTCATCAGGGTTGGATTAAATTGGTAATTGAATCAATAGATTAAATGCATGTAATTAATTAGTAAAAGTACATTCCTAGGGTCAGAGTCTTTTATTATTTGAGTTTTTACCTTATTTTATTTGTTGTTATTTGAATTTAGTGCTAATCAAATCTTCCTACTTTCTGTTGCCTGTCTACTGTTATAGTCTGTTTAGGAGATAGCTAGAGTTATTTCGTTGTGTCAGTCCCTGTGGATACGATACTCGGTTACTGATTATTTGCTACAATTGCACCGTGTTAGTTGCGGTATTTGTTGCTAAGAAATTAGTGATCAACTTTTTGGCGCCGTTGTCGGGGACTGATAAGAAGTTACTTTAATATTTCCGATAGGACTTAGTAGTACTTCAGGCGTTTACTGTTTCTTTTTATTTTTATTTTTTTTCTAATTCTCATTTTTTTTTCCAGGCACTGCATACGATGGCTACTAATGAACAGATTCGTGCTCTACAGGAGCAGCTGCAACAGCTGTTGGACGCTCAAGCTGTTAAAGAGGCTCAGAAACAACCAGCCATAAATGAAGCGTTCATTCCGCAGTATGTGTATCAGGAGCCTCCACGAGTGAACGTTAACAACTTTGAGCTGAAAACGGGTTTGATCACGATGGTCCAACAGAGCCAATATGGTGGACAAGCGAATGAAGACCCTAATGCGCACCTGGCGCATTTCCTGGAGCTGTGTAGCACGGTAAAGATGAATGGTGTCCCTGATTACATTATCCGTCTTCGTCTTTTTCCCTTCTCACTGCGGGATAAGGCGAAGTCGTGGTATCATACGCTGCAGCTGGGAGAGAATATCGTATGGGAGGATTTGGCTCATGCATTCCTACGCAAGTTCCATCCTCCTGGCCTGACCCTAAAATTAAAGATGGACATTGTGCAGTTCCAGCAGTTTGAGGGAGAAAAGCTGGCAGATACATGGGAGAGGTATCAAGAGAAGTTGAGAAAGTGTCCGAGCCATGGATTTGATGAAGGCACGCTCATTATCATGTTCTACAATGCTTGTGGAGAGCGTACAAGAATGCATTTGGACACAGCTGCAGGAGGTTCTTTGCTTCAGAAAGGCAGTTCAGAGGCTTGGAACATCATAGAAAGTATGGCTGCTACAAGCTATCAATGGCCAGTAGAAAGAGTACAATTGAAAAGGGTGGCAGCTGCTTCCAGCTCTGATCCTATGGCAGCAATGGTTACTCAACAGGCAGCGATGGCTACGCAGCTGGCAGAGCTGACTACTAAGATCAGTGAGTTGAATCGAGGTCAGCCAGGAATGTATGGCAGAGGTCAGCAATATCAGCAGGACCAGCAGCAGTTCTAGCCAGGAGGACGACCGCAACCGAATCTTTCTTATGGCAACCCAAACAATGCTTTGCAGCCTCCACCTGGGTTTTCTGTGTCTAATGGGGGAGTTATCAATGAGCCGAAGAAAGTATCACTGGAGGATATGATGCAGCAGATGTTAACAGAGATGTCTAGAATAAAGACAACTGTTAATACAAGGATGACCAATTTGGAGTCTCAAGTGGGTCATATTGGAAATAATTTTTCAGCACTCTCCAAGAAAGTGCAGATGTTGGAGACTCAAGTTTGTCAGATGGCCAACCAAGCAGCTGCGCAGCACAAGTCGAGCCAATTCCCGAGCAACACTATTGCCAATCCAAAGGGCCAATGCAATGCTATTTTCGATGGCACTCTATCTCCAAAAGATAGGAGAATGGGCAAGGAGAATGAACAACCAAGTAAGGAACCATACAAATCTCCTATTCCACTTAGGGAATACATCCCAAAAGCTCCATTCCCCCGTAGGCTGATGAAGAGGGAGGTGCTTGAAGAGCAATGTGCTGTGAAGCCGAGCAAAAAGTATAACGCAATTCAATTGAGAAGCGGGACAGAACAGCGGGATCATCCAGAGCAGCGGGACGGCAAGGATGCCAAGGAAATCAAGCTGGAGATCTCCCATTGCAAGAATGAGAAAAAAGTTGTCAATCCCGAGGAGACAGAGCATAGATGTATAGTGGATGAACTAGAGAGACTACTTGAAGAATCGGACCGACGTGCACAGCCTCAAATTCTCTTGCAATTGCAGGATCCCAAGGATAAAGAAGAAAAGGCAATTGTTCACACCAACAAGATGGGGGATGAGGATAAGAAAATCTCGCAGGCGAAAGCTGTGTGCACTGAGCTGCCAATGAAGCTACTTTCGAAGAAGAAAGATCCGGGTAGCTTCACCATTGAGTGCGAGATTGGAGGAGAGCTCTTTCCCGAGGCTCTTTGCGATTTAGGGGCTAGTGTCAATGTGATGCCCATCTCTGTTTTCAAGCGGTTGGGAATTGGAGATCTCAAGCCGACCTCGATGGAGATTCAAATGGCGGATAGATCAAGAGTAAAGCCGAGAGGAAAGCTTGAAGACATCTTTGTGAAGGTTGACAAGCTCGTCTTCCCTACGAATTTCTTGGTTCTCGATATTCCTGAATATGCAAATCCGCTGTTGATTCTTGGTCGATCATTCTTAGCTACGGGGAGGGCTATGATAGATGTGCCCAATGGAAGCGTCGTCTTTCACGCAGCTGATGCACATGAGTCCTCTGTCTCTGTTCGTGTCAGGCGATCTGTCACGCCCGCTGCGTTTGATGTTAATTGAGACCATGAGGTATCGTCGAGCTCTAGACGTTAAATTAAGCACTTGTTGGGAGGTAACCCAACTGTTTTTCTTTGTTTTGTTTTTCTTTCTTTTAGTTTCGTTTTGTTTCTTTTTGTTTCTTGGTTTTGTTTGGGAGTTCAGTGCAGTGTTGAGCTTGGAAGATGCGGGAAATCGCGCCTTGTCCATACTACCACCTTGGAGCATGTGTTTCTGTGAGTAGTGACACACATATCATCATCCCTCCAAACTTATTTTCGAACTTATGTTCTGTAATAAGTTTGGGGGAGGGGGTGAGAGTAGATATGTGTATCACTTTTATCTTTTTGTTGGCTTTATTGCTTGGTTGGTGGTGTGTGTTTATTTTGTTTTTGAGTTGATTAATGCTCCATTAGATTTCTGGTGAGATGCCAATGATGATTTCTGTGAAAAAAAAATTGAATTTGATTTTCTTTGATAATTTGAGCATAATTGGAACTAATTTGCATAATTCTAGAATGATTTTAACCTTGACTTTTGGACGTTGAATAAACCTGTGAGATTTTGAGCCATAGCTGTTTATTATACACAGTTTATTCTTTGTTGTGAGTTTTGTCATGCATGTGGTGATCTTCTAGAACTTGCCATGGTTTCTGTGTCGAAGTTGCTGTTGTGCCCAGGATTATGAGATGACTTTAGGCCATCTTTTGTTAGCCACAATTTTTCCCAAACACTATCCTTGAAAAAAAATTTATCCTTTGTTACCCTCTTTGAGCCTATTTAGCTTTTATTCTTTAGCCGGATGATAGGGGGTGATGAAGTATATGGGGATCTTTGTGTGGTGAATATTCATAGTGGGTTGTGAAAAAGAAGGGATGATATTGTACTACTATTTACTCTTATAAGCTCTAGAAAGTTGTGAAAAGAGAAAAAAAAATTGTTGAAAAAAAAAAGAGAAAAAAAAAGAGATGAAGAAAAGGTGAAGTCGAGTGTATATTGAGAAATTTGTTAGAGAATCGACTTTGTTTGTTGGAAATAAATGGAGAGCATAAAAGAGTGTTTAGTTCTGTTTTGTGATGAAAATCCCTTGAGCTGTGTTGATCATGTGATATAGTTGGGTGGAAGATGGAATTTATTCCATGCTTGATTAGTGAAGTCATAAGGTTGGTGTTCTTGATCTATTTGAGTCACTTAGCCGATATTTCCCTACCTAATCTAATGTCCCTACATTATAACCCGAAAAAATAAAGATCTGTTTGATCTTAGTCTTGGCACACTTTTAGCGATGGAGATTGTAGACGATTGGCAAGCTTATGGTAAGTGATCTGCATTGCATTGAATTTCGATGAGAGTATACACGTCCTATTCCATCAAATTAAGAGTTGAGTGACACACATACCTTGTGAGATTTAATTGTTTGGAATGTCAAGGTTGATTTTGCTATAGGTTGTGTTTATTGGTGAATTTTGTGCTTAATAATGAGGATTTGAGAATTCTATCATTCTTTATTATTCGTAGGCATCGATGAGCTAGATTTCTTACTCATTCGTGTTATTGATTGTGTTCTTCTCATTATTCGAGGACGAATAATGGCTTAAGTTTGGGGGAGTTGATAACACTCATGTTTCCATGGTTTTTATTGTTCATATGATGATAATTTTATAGGAAATTGAGTGTTGGATGATTGTTTTGTACTTAATTTGCTTTATCTTGTGAAACATGATTCTTACTCGAACTTTGAAGGAATTTGCAGATTCTTTATCTTGTTTTGTGTTTAATTTGCTTTATCTTGTTTTGTGCTTTATCTTGTTTTGTGCTTAATTTGCTTTATCTTGTGAAACATGATTGCATGATTCTTAGAGAAGCTTGTGAATAGTTATGTGATCTCTCATCAGGGTTGGATTAAATTGGTAATTGAATCAATAGATTAAATGCATGTAATTAATTAGTAAAAGTACATCCCTAGGGTCAGAGTCTTTTATTATTTGAGTTTTTACCTTATTTTATTTGTTGTTATTTGAATTTAGTGCTAATCAAATCTTCCTACTTTCTGTTGCCTGTCTACTGTTATAGTCTGTTTAGGAGATAGCTAGAGTTATTTCGTTGTGTCAGTCCATGTGGATACGATACTCGGTTACTGATTATTTGCTACAATTGCACCGTGTTAGTTGCGGTATTTGTTGCTAAGAAATTAGTGATCATACATTTGGAGCCAAACAGACTAATAAGTTCTATTGGTATATATAAATGCTTCAAGTTTCATGTAAACGATATCAAAGTTAAATATTGCTAGTTTAACTTTGGGTGTAGCTAGATAGGTTTTTAACTGCATGAGTGTATATGTTACTTCTAATTATCTTTCCCTGACTCTTCGGCTTCATGTACTCGCAAATTTAAAAAAGAAAAAGAAAAGAACATTGCTAGTATATATAAATATTAAATTAATAAAAATTCTCTTGTGCATCTTTGTTTGCTAGTATATATAAATATTAAAATATCAAAAATTATCTTGTACATCTTTGTTTGCACCGTGCGGACGGATGCACATACATATGGTAAAAGAATGGGGCTCAATTAATTGCTAAGCATCTGGCTTAGCTAGTAGACCCTGTGGTTTTTAATTATAAGATCGTGAGTTCGAATTCCACAAGCCGCATTTTCAGCATTTCTCCAATTTAATTTGGACTTGTTTGATTTGCTCGATTTGATATATTTTTTTATCAATTTTTTTTTTTCATTTTTTTTTGCCCAGACTCTTCTCGCCCCATTCATTTGGCAAAGTTATATTTTGATTAGGTCCTGACGAAGCCGTCGTTTGAGCTTCGCGCAAATAAAATATCCTGTGCCCACAACTAGATTAGCTAGTGGTAAGTCCAGAGTCGAATCCACAGGGAACTGAGCAGTAACTCTTCCTGCAAGGGTGTCACTAAAAAGGGTTTGTATCCTGAAGGGTTCTGACCACAACGTGCTTATGGGCAGAACATGGTTTCCAACCTAAACTGAAATACAAAGGTAGATAAATCAAATAACAAAACAATCCTGACTTGGGTTCGAATCACTAAACATGAACTAGGCACTCGATCATTGGTGCAAAGATAAATTACTATACTCGCATACCAGTGGTTATAGGCATAAGAGTTGTTGCGCCCCTATTGTCACTCGTCATGCACGCAAAAACCTCTTGCCCAATCTATCCTTTCAGTTTATGATCCCTTAGAAGGTTTAGTTAATGGAAATCAACTACCCCGGGCAACATCCACGCTCTCTGCGATGGTCTATCGCTAGTTGTGCTTTGCCCAGAATGCTTTAAGATTTAGATAGACCCACTTGACTCTTACGCAGATATTTCACCGCAGTCACGACTCCAACACCCGTTGTACTATTTTGGAGGTCGATGGTGTTTCGCCTTGTGCCCAAAGTTTACTTGTGGCCAAAACTCCCTAGTTAACTAGTGATCAATCAATTAACCAAGTTGTTACAACCCTATTGGAATCAAACCTAGTGTATCGGGAATATGCTTGTATAGTGATTATGCCCAAATTAGACCTCTCGAGTTAAGTGTTCATGCTTAGATCATCTTGCCCAAATCAGAATATAAAACTAGCCAGACATAAAGTAAATAACAAAGGCAAAAGACATGATTAAAAGCAAACTGAAAATACTTAAAGAAATAAACGAGTACTTACGACCAAAAGTGCCACAAAGAACATATGCGAAATAACCTAGAACTACGCCCACAGCCTGAGCAAGCTTGAACTCCAAGATGATTGTAAACAAAATGCACAACAGTCGGTTTTTCAGCACCCTTGGCTTCGAAAGCTCTTCGGGTATATATAGGCGCGACTAGGGCAACAGAAGGCCCAACCCATGTTGTTGCGGCCGGATCCATGCAAGGCATGGAGATGCTATCCACTTTCAGACCTAGTATCTTGAAGATTTGTTTCCTTCCGGATAAGGCGGAGGTTTAGCCTCATCGGTCTCTTTTGGATGCTGCCGCCTTCGGCCCATATCAAGCGCCTACTTCACAGTCCTGCCTCGCCCGTCTGCTGTGCTTCCGACTTCCTTCCCTGTTCTCCTCCTCTTGCCTGTCAGCTTTCGTGCGGTACTTATGGGCATAAGGGATGGTTTTGCCTCCGAATCCCCTTTGCTTCCGGCACATACCTCTTTCACGAAAGGTGACAACAGTTTTGACCCCTATAGCACCTTTTGCCCACAAGCGGGTCCTGCTAAAGAACTACGCCCTCCCAGGCGACCAAACGACACAAAACTAAAGGAAAAGACTCGATCTAGACATAAAACAGACACGAAAACAGAGCACAAACTTGGGCTCATCAGGTCCTCCTCCAGACTTGCCAACAGAATCTTATTTTTGATTATGCTAAAAAAAATGGGAAATGTGAAGAGGAAATGACACCTATTGAAGAACACTCATGCCCAGAGGAGATTAGATAGAGCATGCAGCCCCCTAACTAGAATATGTTGCTACTCTAGCTGTCAGAGCAAGCAACGCCTCCTATAAGCAAGTAAAACATCTTTTAATCAAGAGAATAAGCTCTCATAGGAGAATGGACATGGAATCAATTGGCAATAGCTAAAAAAAAGCAACTCATTGAAAGATCAAGTGAAGATATTCAATAGAATAAGTATAGAACATATGTCACAATCTTATATATATATATATCTCTTTGGCTAATGTATTATGAAGTGATCAATAAAAATCTTTCTTTTGACTCAACACTTCATGTTAACAACAAATCATTGTCAAGATTTGTTCTTCATAGTATGCTGCTGCACAAACCATAAGTTTTCCTATTCGAATAAATTAGCTGCTCTGATTAGATTTCTGTACTCATGAAAATGTTCAATATGGATTTCACTACAAAACCTTGATGATAGTTGATTCAACTCAAAATACCTAATGAATTGACTCGCAATCGTACGAGGCCATTCTAGTGAAGTAAGCTAACTCAACACATAAAACAAAAAAAATCTTAAACACTCTAAACATAGGTTAGGTCGACACTCATGCTTCGATTAACTAATACAAAATTAAAGAAAATAAATAAAATTACTTAGACGATGATTCAATCAAGTAAAATAAAGAAATAGATAAACATATAAATTAGGGTTCTAAGTTAGGATTCTAGGAAACAATAATTTAATAAGATAAACCAACAAATTTGAAATTCTAATATATTAATTCAATATCTAAAACCACAATTGAAACTACTGATATCGAAACCTACGTGTTCTATGGAGAATATCATGGGCATGAAACTTGGCAGGAAGTTCTGGTTCCCGCCGCGCAGAGGACGTCTCCGATGTGATGTTGATGTTGTGTTTGATCCACAGCGGAAGATGTATGGTGTAGGTGTTGTGGTGCGGGATCATTTGGGAGTGGTTAAACTTGTTGCTGCCAAAGCTTCAAAACCGAGCTCGAATGCGCTGTTGATGGAAATTATAGCGGTGGTCGCTGGCATCACGTGGTGTGTTGATTATGAGTTGATGCCAATCGAGCTTTTTACGGATTCCATGTTAGTGGTGAGAATTATGGCATGTCCGGAAGAGGAAGGTCAGTTTTTGCCAGATGATATTCTGGAGATTCTTTGTGTGGCCCGATCGTCTATGCTTATTAGTGTGAATCACATGTATAGAGAGGCGAATATTGTTGCACATAGTTTGGCGCAGTATGCGCGTTCTTGTCGGAGTCCAGTTTGTTGGACTGTCGACTTCCCTCGTTGGCTATCTGATTTGCTTTCGAAGGACTCTCATTAATATATGGTTCTTTTTGGATTTTAAAAAAAAACTACTGATATCGAAGTTGTAATGGTGTTCTATGCTTAGCAACTAATAACAAAATCTTACGATAAAAATGCAAGAAAACGCGATAATATTATTATTATACGCTAATCCATGAACCCTTTAAGTAGCATAACTAATTCTTATTTACTGAAGATCTTTTTTTTTTTTACTTTGGGGGGGGGGGGGGGAGAGCGATGGGGTTTGAACCCTGAACCTCACTGTTCGTAGACAGGAGTTCGCACCATTTGGTGACTCCTAGCTTGGGGACACTGAAGGTCTATTTGAAATCAAGAAAAGCAAGAGTTGTGTGCGTGTGTTAGCCTAGTGATAGGAGGTTAATGCTCAAGACCTGCGGTCCTGGGTTCAAATCCTCCATTGCGCGATCTTTAAATTTTTTTATTTACTTATCTAATTTATCAAAAAAAAAAAAGCAAGAGTTTATATTCAATTCCAATACCTTAATGATATTTACGAATAAAAGCTAATAAAAAGAAAAAAAAAATGAATAGAGTGTCGTGCATTGTCGGCTAAGGTGGTTTACAGCGGAACACCAAAGATTTATATGCATATGGTACAGGGGACGGCGGTGGCCGGCAAGTGGGCAGCTACCCAAGACACCCCAAAACCTTTAGAGACAGCGGGCGTAGGTGGCCGGCAGGCGTAGGGTTTCACATGAGTATTGAGTGTGCGTCAGTTTACTACGCAGTGTTTTTTATTTTGTCCATTCTCCTTCATTTTAAGTTTGATTTTATATTCATTTTTGCTCACGAACTTGTATCGAGATGGACTTCAATTCTTCTTCAGACCATTTAACAGAATTCATTCTCTATATTTGTCCACTTATTAATCAATTCAAGCCTAACTATCCTGAGACGCTAAAATTAGCAAATAAGCTCAAATCAATCAACTCTTGAGTGAACGTGACCAAAATATAAACCAATAGCATATCTAAATACCCAAAAAACTATAATAATAATATAAGACCAAACAATATCCAACTAATCGATGGATCAAGAAGTTATCTGCTATTGTGCATCATGTTGAAATCTAAGTTCATGTGAAAGGTTGTTAGAAGACCCAGCTAAGAGATCATCCCAGTTGGAGAAGAAGATTCGGCTGAAGATGGAGTCGCAGCTGAAGAAGAAGTTCCAGCTAAAGTGAAGATTTAAAGGAACCAACTGAAGAAAAGATCCAGCTAAGAAGGCTCAGCAGAATCACAAGACTTGGTGGATGTGCAGATCCTGATAAGAAAATAAGAAGCAACTGACCAGGTATTACAACTGACTTTCAGTGCACAATCAGTGGCCTACGTTGATCATCCGTACTTGACTGACTGCAAAAGAAAATACGAAGTTGCAAAGTTTTTCATACAAAGTTGCAGGAGTCAACAATGACATCTCAAATATAGTCCAGCAGGAAGTTTTCAACAGACAACAAATCGAAATTGAAGAAGGCTTTCTCCAACTACTCTATTCAGTTCTCTTCAATAAATACAACGAAAGATCAGAAAACGTGTGGGGTTCTGGACACTGTTATATTCTTTCTTTAAACCTTCATGGTTATTCTCACACAACAACAACAATCCAAAGAGAAACTTGTTCTTCATTGTAACATTCCAAGCTTTCACTTGTGAATCTATATACAGTTCCTAGACTAGGTCGTTCTTCATTGTAAGCATCTTTAGCCCAGATTCGAACACACTGAAATAAACCCGTCAATTCTTCATTGTATTAGTGTGTTCATTTAGTTGGAGACCCCCTTCTAAACCTCCCACCCATTGTAAAAGATAGGTGTTGAAGTTATGATAAGTCCGGCTAGTAAACTACATGTGAGTAGACTGAAAGCTAGCGGATTAACGGATGCTACTAGAAAATAACATACGAAGGCAATCAACGTAAATTGTCATTTACGGTCATGGTCGCGTAACCCGTGGATCATCTTAACATAACTAGTAGATCGATTGACTTGCAACCATAAAAGAATGAATCCTAAAGTGAAATGGATTCCTCTATTTGACGGGGTCGTGGACGTAGAAGCAGTTAGCACCTAACCACGTTAAATCCTTGTGTGCTTTACTTTATTCTTTATATTGTTATTATCTTTTATCTTAATTAAAGCATTGCATACAACCATTCTGCATGAACTTAGCAAATAAGCAATAATCACATTCTTCACCTCTTATTTATAAAAGAAGTGTTGACTTAGCCTTTTCGCTGACTAAAAGAGATTTTTCATGAAGCGAGTTTTTTCAAACCACCACATTCCACACACACATCAGTTACTAGTTCAACTGACCAGCTGAACTGCTGTCAGTAGGATTGTTAACTGATCACTTAATGTGAACAAGACTATCTGGACCATAGTCAGTCTACCAGTTAGATAAATAGAATCAAACACAACTGACTCATCAGTTGGACCCGTTCCTCTGATCAAGAAATGATAAAACTGTAATTGGTGTGTTCTTTTCCCCTGTACACCAATACGCACTCTCTCGGGACCAACCAAAAGCTTGAACGTTTGAAAGGTTGTTTGTGCAGCGTTTCCGGTACTTCTTCGAGTGGAGGTTGCAGTGTATTTATAGTCCTCAGATAAATTCATTTCGTTGGAGAGAACGACTTAAAATTTTTGGTAGTTGGTGACTTTGAAATCTTCCCATTGCGTTCCATAAGATGTCGCTTTCATATGTCAGATTCAGTACATGGTTGTTCTAACACAAATTTGTTCTGATATCCTCGTACTTGTTCTGACACAAATTTCAAATTTTGCGGGATCCGCATTTAATGCATTAGAGCGAGAGCCTTTTGTCGTAGGTTGACTTCCCTTGAATAGATGTTAATTGACATGGGCTGGAGTGACACAAGTTGCTTTTGAGTTCTCAGCCTTAGTATTATAAAGTCACCTTCAGCACGATCTTCTAATCAACATAGTTGAGTCAGTCAATTGGATCCTTCTTCAAAAATCTAGAGCTTTTATGCACTTTTGTCTCTTAACTCTTAAGCTAATATCCTATAAACAAAAGAAGCACACTCCCCAACAAATGATCTGCAATCTATAATTACATCAGCAGGACAATCATCAACAAAGAGGGATTTTGGTATAACATCGAAACGTTTATAATTTTTCCAAGAGTTTTTATTTACATTATATTTTAGCTCTTTTTTATTTTTAATACTAAATTAATGTGATATACCAGTATAAAGCTTGAACCATGACTCATTTGTTGAATGATAACTAGGGTTTGAAGTGGATACGTGGAAGGGGTAAGGGCAAAAATGTCAATTTTTTTTCTATTTATTTAACTCTTAGTCTATAAAATGATTAATGAAAGTTGTGATTAGAATCACCCATCATATAAGAATTAATTGTCTTTTGGAGAAGACAATGAATCACACCTCAATTGATAAGATGCTTCATCTATAATCAGTAGATTGGAGGTTCGAACACCTAACGATGTTAGAGTGTGTGCATGAGTGTGTTGTTCATCACTCCGAAAAAACAAAATAATAATAAAATAAAAGGTTAATTGCTTGTAAATACACGAAGTATCCAAATTTTAGTTTTTAATTAACACTATATTTTTTTGTCAATTAATACATAAATTTTGAGCTTTTTAAAATTTGGGCCGAATTAAAATTCCTGCCACATTTAATCCTATGTGGACACCGAAATTTTCTTACGTGACATTTTATATGTTTTGTTATTCAATTAATACATGAACTTTGAATTTTTTGGATTTTGACCTTAATTAAAATTAAATCTATATTTAAAATTATTTTTTCCCTTTTTCTTCTTCTCTCTTTTTGGTACACCTTTTCTACTATTTTTTTATTTCTTTACTCTTATTTTTTCATTTTCCTTTTTTTTATTTAATTTCCTTTCTTTTTTATTCTTTTTCTTCTCTTTTAAACAATAGAATATCGATAATGTATTATAAATTAGGCCACTTGCAATATACAAATTCGAAAAAAAATAATAATAAGAGAAGTTAACAAGAATAAATAAGAGACATTTGTCTTTGCAGTTCCAGTGACTTAGTTTATGCATGTATTAATTGATCAAGATAATGTTGGTTAAAAATTAAAATCTAGGTATAATTCGTGTATTTATTGACAATTATATTAACATTAAACTAAAATAAAATAAATTGGTATTTTTTTTTTTTTTTTGATTGGTATTTTTGAGAAATCCCTTTTGGACTTGTGAAATTTTCCCACATGATATAATTAACATTATATCTTACGAACCTAATGGATTTGGGACTTGAGCTTGAAGAAGCAACTCAACGAACCCAATCAAATCTTGTGTTTGAAACTTGCACACCATGGACATAAACAATGAAATTCTAAAACACAAAAGCTAGGCATGCAAAACATAATATTATTGAAGCAACAGGACTCATAAATCTAAAATCCTCCATAGACATGTAGGTTGATGTGACATTAATATGTGATCTTGGACAAGCTCACCCTCAAACCATGTTTGGTGTGAAGAATGATGGAATCACGCGGTGAAACTGGATGAGCCTCCACGAGTTTGATGTGGTAGCGATGTATGATCGCTGCCGCCACCATCTTCATCTGCACGAACGCCATCTCCTTCCCCAAGCACGTCCTCGGCCCGGCGTTGAAGGCCGGAAACTTGTACGACGCCACGTGTTTGATCTTCCCTGTGGGAGTGATCCACCTCTCCGGCTTGAAGTCCAAGCAATCTCCCCCCCACACGCTCTCCATTCTTCCTACCGAATAGAAAGAGATTATCACTCTGGCATTCTCTTTGATGTGGATTCCACACGGCAGATTATCTGGCCGCATAGGAGCTTTATGCTCCAATGGGACCGGAGGGAATAGCCGGAGAGTCTCGCACAGTGCTCCGTGGAGGTAAACCAGCCTCCGCGACTCTTGAACGTTGAACCGCCTTCTCCAATTCTCGCCCTCGATTTCTTCCCGGATCTTCGCCTCCGTCCAAGGGTGGCGAGCAATTAGCCAGAACAGCCACGTCAGAGTTGCGCTCGTCGTATCTCTACCGGCAAACATCAAATTCAATGCCGTATCCCTCAGCAATTTTCTTGAAGAATCATTATTATTCATGTGTTGAAACTCCTTTTGAAGGATGCTAACAGCCTGAACCCATCTCTTTCCTCCCCAACTAGTTGCCTCTCCACACAAGGGTAGATGAAGTCATCGAAAGCCATGGCGGCTTCTTTGAGCCTCTTCTCTCTCCCAATCCCCAGCCATTTCTGCAACCGCCACACGCCCTCGGGGAGAAGGTGGCGGTACAGCAAAGCATCAATCACGTCGTTAAACGCCTTCTCGCTCGCCACGTGAGGCATCTCCGCGCACAAGCTGCGAGGATCATGCTCCAAGACTAGCTTGCATATACTATCAAAAGTTAATCGCTGGAAAATATCCTGCAAATCGGCATCCGTCCCCGCTTGGCAGAAATGGTCGAGAACGGGCACAAGGCCGTTCTCGATCTTGTCCCAAACGGTGGTCTCCAGCAACGTGTAGAAGTCGGGATGGGTGAGCAAGGAGAGAGTGGTGCGGCGGTGAAGCTCCCACATTTGGAAGTCGGCGTTGAATATGCCGTCGCCCAAGATGTGGAAGATCTTGTTGAACTCGGGGCCCTTTGGATAGTTGGAGAAGTTTTTGCTGAAGATGTGGTGAATTGTTGAAGGATCAGCAGTCATCAGCATGTCCATGTTGCTCAACACAGGGCCTTTCCACTCGAAGGTGCCGCCGGATTCGGCGACGAGCTCTGTTATGTAGTCGTGGATTCTGTAGCAGTTTGGGAGAAGTCCCGGAAGCATCCCGACCACCGGCCAGTTGGTCGGAAGCGACGTGGCTCTCCGGCGACGAGCTGACCAGATGAAGAGGAGGATAATGGAGAGGGTGAGGAAGGTAATTTCCAAGATGGCCATGGGATTGGGAGTCGGACAGCTAGCTTCTCTCTTTTTTGTTCAGAATTGATTGTTGCGGATACCGTCTTTGTCCCTTTAGTAGAGACTAGATATGGTGCCTTTGGACAATATTGTTCATGTTGCACTAATTAATTTCGTCGGCCCAACTGTCCAAACTTACAAAAATTATAAATGTGAATTTAGATTCATATATAAATATTGTACAGTTGGTTTCCTGTACGTGAGACCGATGCGACCTATGAAACCGGTTCTCACACAAGCGTGTAAATATAATATATATGTGCTATTCTACAATTCACTCACCCTAAGTCATTGCTAATCTCCATCACTTATCATTTGTATCACTTATCATTTGTAGCGCCTGAGTTTAGCGCTTTATAAATTCTTGTGAGTAAAAATAACAATTATCGTGAAGTTAATAGTTGAGAAAAAATAACAATTTGTCGTGAAGCAATGCTTTGCAAATTCTCGCGAGTAAAAATAACTATTGTCATTCTCGTGAGTAAAAATAACAATTGTTGTGAAGTAAAGTAATATTTGACAAACATTTTTTTATATATAGATTATTATTTTTCATCAAAAGTTTTAAAATAATAATTACCTTGGAGCTGTAACCCGCGATTCATGTCCAGACCCGCACCCCAGTTCCAACTCGATCAGTCTCATGTATACATTTGGTTTCACGGAAGAATTTAATTGCCAATATTGAATGATAAGTCTTAACCTGCTAGATATTTTGCGCCTACGCCAACCAAGTGCTATAAAGTGAATCTGGAAAATGGTAGGACTCTTAAATTTTTGACGAATATATATTTTGGATCTTTGATTTGACTTTTTTTTAAGTATGTAAAATGTATTCTATATTTTTATCCATAAAAAAAGTTCTGTAGGAAATTTTATTAATTGCACAAACTTGAAGCTAAAAAATTGTGGATTTCATTCCACTACCATCAATATCTTTCAGGCAACGTCCCACATAACTAAAATTGCGTAATGACATTGTTTCCTCTATGATTTCTACAAGCAATGACGTAGAAGGGGAATTAGACATGTGATCAATATTCATTTATAAAAACCAATCATATTTAGTTACAGGTCACTCTCGGCCCCAACTTTTAATTCGAATTATGGAATAATTTCTTTGCTAATGCAAGAATATGAGTTACACATGGTAGCTTTTAGTGATATAATTTGTTAAGATCAAGATAAATTTTCAAAAAAAATTGCCCCAATTAATTAACTCTATGCGCAAAGGCAGTTTTAGATCTGTACGAAATAGGCGATCACACAGGGCCCTCGAAAAATGAGGACCTCGAATATATATATATATATATTTAAAATATATATATATATATATAGGGGGTAGGGGGACTATACAAAAAACTCCCCTTAGACTATAATATAAGGATAAATTCTAATTAACCATTATAATCTAATCATGGACGGCTTAGATTTATTTCCTGTTCGTGTATTGGAATTACTAATGAATTATTGGACCAAATGTTTTATATGGAAGCAGATTTCAAGCATAGGTTAATGTAGCATGTTACATTGTACAGTGTAGATAAATGAAATATCACAAACGTTTACTTGGTGCTATAAAACAGTTACATAAAGTATTTGAAAGATTAAATGAACAATTTTTTTTAAAATTTAATTAAGCTTTTCACATAAAAGATAAATTATTTTTATTTATATGTAAAAGCCTGTATGATTAGTCTCAATCTTGTTAGAATGAGCTTATGACCTTATATGGATCTGAAGGGACAGTGCAATTGGAGTGACTGACATGGGCCAGATTTACTACCGCTCTGCCTCTTTTTATCTTTACCACCGACTTTTATCTTTTCCCTAATTTGTATTCATATTAAACATGATTTAAACAATTCACAGTTGCCTCAACATTTTTGGTTGAATACTTTAGAGCCTCCGCTGCGGGGCTCGACGAGCAGGCGCACCCCTAGCTCGCGCGAGTCCCCTGCCATTCCAGAGTTCCCGAGGCACGAGCGGTGCGCACATAGGCGAGGCAAGCGCAGGAGGAAAGAGAAAGAGCTGTGTGTATTCCATGCTTTACTTAAAAAAATATATATTTTTTTATTTATTTTTTAATTTGAAACAGCAGTTGGAAATAGGGCTGTAAACGAGCCGAGCTGAGCCGAATACTAGCAGGCTCGAGCTCGGCTCGTTTAAATATTCGGGTGTTCGAGCTCGATTCGAGCTTTTATCTTGATGATCGAGCTCGGCTCGTCATCCACTTACTAAGCTCAGGCTCGGTTCGAGTTCGGCTCGGGTGATGCTCGATAATATCAAATTCGAGCTTGAGCTCGAGCTCGGCTCGTTAGATGTTTGTATATATGGTGTTCAAGCTCGAATTTGTTATAAATTTAAGAAAATCTTCTTAATTAATATGTTACACGAGTTCGAGTTCGAGTTCGACTCATTTAAGGCTCGTGTACTAGCTCGATTGAAGGTTCGTGAATAAGCTCGCGAACATGTTCGCGAACAATCGAATTCGAACATGTTCGCGAGCTCAACGAGCCGAGCACTGTCAGGCTCGAGCTCGACTCGATAAAAATTTCGAGCTCAAAATTAGGCTCAAGCTCGGCTCGTTTATTATTGAATCAAGCTCCGAACGAGCTTTTTTCGAGCCGAATCTCGAATAGCTTGCGAGTAGCTCTGTTCATTTACAGCCCTAGTTGGAAACAACTATTTTTATTCTATTTTATTTTATTAATTTCCCAATTTTTTCCCTATAAATACTCATGCACCTCTTTCACCATTTACACCAATTTCATATTTTCTCTTCTTTATTTTTCTCTTCTCCACAAAATGTCTTCTTCTAGCAATTCTCTTCATCTAATGCTACCTCGTCTGGCAATGAAAATCCGAATTAGGATCATTTTTTATTTTCGGATCCGGATATTAATCATGGTTTATTTTTCATGCATCTTGCCAACAATTTTATGCAAGTGGCAAGTACTATCAATTTTGATCCTTCTCCAAAAAAGAAGGCGAAGAAAGCATACGTACACTGTGATCATGACGCTGGTGGTGAACGGCTTTATCAGGATTAATTTGACCCTAATCCTGTTTACGGTGAATCCTTCTTTCAGCGTCGTTTTCGTATGCGCCGGTCTTTATTCTTGCGCATCGTAAATATGGTGAGTCCGATCCATTCTTTAAATATGGTGGAGTCTGATCCATTCTTTCAATAACGCAGAGATGCTTGTGGGTGATTGTGCTTCACACCGGTCCAAAAATGCAAGGTGACTGACTATTTGGCAACTGGCGAATGGAGCAGCCATAGATTCTTATGATGAATATCTTCGTATTGGAGAATCGACGGCGTTGGATTGCTTGAAGAAATTATGTCGAGCAATAATCCGCATATTTAGCGTGGAAATATCAACGATTGTCAAAAGCTACTTGCTATGCATGAGGCGAAGCATGGGTTCCTCGGAATGCTAGAAACCGTAGACTGCATGCACTAGAGTTAGAAGAATTATCCAGTAGCGTGTCAAAGCGCATACACTCGAGGGGATCACAGTGAGCCGACTATTATTTTTGAGGTCGTAGCATATCCCAAGATCTTTGAATTTGGCATGCCTTCTTTGGAGTAGCAAACTCGAACAATGACATCAATGCGTTGAATCAATCGACGTTGTTCAACGACATTCTTTCGGGAAATTAAGCAGCGGTGCACTTTGTGGCCAACGGTTCCCACAATACTACGCGCTACTACTTAATAGATGGAATCTACCCAGATTAGCCCATCTTCGTCAAGAGCCCTTCATTTCCTAGTGACGAGAAAAAGAGAAAGTTCAAAGTGATGCAATAAGCTGTGCGGAAGGACATAGAACGAGCTTTTGGTGTTCTTCAAGCTCGTTAGGCTATTATCAAACGTCCGACTCATTTATGAAAAAAGGAGCAACTGGACGACGTCATGTTTGTGTGCATAAATTTGCACAACATGATAATCGATGATGAATGAGAGAGTGCGACAGATTGGGAGACGGAGGCTGGTGGTGAGGGATCAAGCAGCGGTCTTCAAAATCCGACGAATACTAGAGCTCCGTCGAAATTCGGCACTTATCTGGCTTGAGATGCAACCTTTCGCAACCGTCGATTGCACACCCGCCTCGAAAATGATTTAATCAAACATATTTGGACACGATTTGATCCTCTCGAGCCATAGTTGGTAGATTTAAAAATAAATAAATTGTAATGTTGTTTTAATTTTCGTATTTTTTTTATTAATGTAATGTTTAATTTTATTTTTAATGAATTTTATGATGTTAAATTTAATATTTCATTTAACTGAAAAGTACATTAAAAAATAAAAAAATTAAGAGCCCGAATGTAGAGAGCCCCACTGTAGGAAAGAGGCTCAAAAATGGCGGGAACCATTTAAGAGCCCTTAGGGGGCTCTCGACTACGGATGCTTTTAGGAGTGTATGTCAATACCAACTCGACCATTTGGATTGATTCACTCAATTTGGCTTCGCATTGTGATTATAAGGACATTCTTATATAAGTATTAAGAACTGTGGGCTATATTCAATTACAATTTATTAAAAAAATTAAAGTTTGAACTAAATATTATTAATTATAATTAGATATAGTTTTCACATGCTCCTCGTAACATATTACTTTTTTCAGTTAGGTTAAAATTTGGTTTGAACTTTTTCTTTATAGGGAAAATTAGCTAGTTGTTTGTGGAGAGAGAAAAATCATGGGGGAAGATACCTAATTTATTAGCAATAAAATACCGCAACTAACACGGTGTAATTGTAGCACAGAAATAGTAACCAGATATCGTATCCACAGGGATTGACACAACGAAACGACTTTATCTATCTCCTAAACAGACTATAATAGTAGACAGGTAAACAAAAGTAGAAGATTCAATTATCTTAAACTAAAACACAAATAAAAAAATAAAAGTACGTAGGAGAAAATCAAATATTAAAAGCAACTGATCCTAGGGTAGTAAATTCATTAATTAAATCCACATAATAAATCTATTAATCCTATGTACCAGTTTAATCCAGTTATGATGAGAGATCACTTAATTAATCAATCACTCTCGCTAGAGCAGCAACGATCGTAGATTAGTAAATTATCTATCTCCGTTAGGTCTCAAGAAAATCTACTAACTCCCAATAGCTCATAAGAATAGCTCCCTATGATCCACCTATCTCCGCTAGGTCTCAAGGTTAAAATCATATCATACATTCCTGAATCCGCTAAACAGTTATCTCTGCTAGGTCTCAAACCGAATAGCTAAACATGCAAACTATTGATCAGATAATTCACAAGAAATTAAGCACCAGGAATTATGAATCATAAACTGGAAGGCACAAAGGTATTAACAAATAAATCACATAAATTCAATCAACTATTTACAAACCCTAGAATCAGCTAAAGGAAACTAGCCAGACATGCTTAAATAAAACATAAACATAATTAAATAGAATGCAATTGTAAAAACTGAGTTATATAAAAACCGAATGAAAAACGATTGTAGCGCTTGAATCTTCAATCTTGATCCAAGCCTTGAAAACTAGAAAACAATAAAAATCTAAAGCTAAAAACTAAAGTATGAATGCTTGGGTTCGGGGGGTTGGTGCTCTCCTCGAATAGGTCAAAAGAGAACCTATTTATAGATTTCAGATTTCCTTCGGATCACTATGGAAGTTGCCATGCACAGTGGAATTCTAAAGGTAATAGAATCGTGTGAAATAAGGCAACTCTCCAGCTGGATGCGCGCTCCGGAAAATACTCCCACTTTTGCCAACTTCGCAGCTCTCGCCAGAGGAACGATTGTCTCTCGGGAAACGGGTCGCCAGCGGAATAGGTTGCGCCAGAGAAATGACGAATTCTCTGCTATCGCCAGAGGAATGGTATTGCCAGAGGAATAGGTTGCGCCAGAGAAATGGACCTCCGCTCTGGCATTTCTCCGCTCTGGCAGCGGGGAAGCGAATCCTCTGGCATCGACTCCTCTAACCTCGACTCCTCTGACCTCGACTCCTCTGAAATGGCGACTCCTCTGGCGCCTTATGAGTCCTCTGGCGTTTCCGCGCTCGCTTCGATTTCTCTGGCGTTCGTGGATTTCGCTGCACTGAACTTTGATTTCTCTGACTCCAGAGGAATGGTGATTTCTCTGCTCTGGAAATGTCGGTTCCTCTGCTCTGGAAACCAGAACACCTGGAGAACGCCAAATTCTTCCAAATTCATTCAAAACTGCATTCTTCCATCTCGAAAGCCTAAATCTCCTGCAAAGCATAAAATACACCATAAACGCACCAATTTCCAGAAGATTATCTTAAAACATGCACAAACAAACCCTAAAAAATAGAGTAAATTAAGCATAAATCAAGTGCACACGAAGGTATTTTTTAATACACATGTTTTTTAAATTATGTACTAGAAATATCCATTTTTATTTTATTTTGCTATACTCTATATCCATCTTGATTTTTTAAACATGTTTGTTGAAAAAGATAAATTGATTGTGACATAAAAGGCGATCATTGTGATTGAAGTTATAATTGATACTATGATTATTCTTCTTTTGTCATATGGTAATGCATGCGTGTGAGTGTGAGTGTGAGTGTGCATGCCTTGAAAGTTTTCCTTCTTTTGTCAGATTGCAATTGCATGCGTGTGAATAAAGTTGAAAGTTTCCGCCTATGAACTTTTCAGTTTTTATTTGCATGCATGTATGCCTTGAACGCTCTATGATTTGCTTCATTAATTGAAGTTTCTCCCTATTAAGGTTCCCTCTTCAACCAAGGTTTAGGGCTATAATTAGAGGTGTAAAACGGTACGGGTCGGGCCAGCTCGGCCCGAATCCATCGGGCTTTCAATTTTTATCGGGTTAGGCCAGACCGGCCCGAAATTAGATTGAGAAGCAAAATCCGTCCATAATTTTCTTTTTGACATCTTATTTTTTTTGTTACGAAAATAATAAAAAATAATTTAAAGTCTATTACATACATGCTGCATGTGAAGAATATGTGATGGAATGTGCGATGTAGACATGTGTAGCCCACCTATCCTTATTAAATAAAATAAATTGTTACTATTTTTTTTTAAGTTTACAAGAGGTATTTGAATACAAGCAATTACACGCAGGCGAAACCTCAACACCACTCAACAGTGGAAAAACATCCTAATATAACAATTAACTCATTTGTTTATACACCTTAAAGCTTACACGAAACTGCAAGTGAGGCTGGTGGATGAGATTATCCTCATTTTAATTAATCGAGTTCACTAAGATAATTTATCCATTTATTTTTCAAAAAAAAGAAGAAGATAATTTATCCATTTCAATTCACAACTAGGAGACAAAAATTGTGCTGCGGAGATGTAATCCATTAATGTATCATCTTAAATTAAATTTGTATGATGATATAAAGATATTCATAGATCTTTAATTCAAATTTTAAATTGGGTCACCAAACATGACTTTTATAGTATCTAGATTTTATATGTAGAATATCAAATACATAAAAATAATATTAATTATTATTTATTAATATAATCTATCTTAATTTAAGCTATCTTGCTGTATCCTAACATGGCTACCGAAGGTCTAAATTAAATTTGTATGATGATACAAAGATATTTATAGACAAAGGAGCCCAAATCCAAAATTCAATAATTGGGGTGGAAAGCGGGTCGGACCCTGAAATGGTCATTTGATATAGTAGCAAATTATTTGAATGAAAATGGATGGGGGGCTCCGCCCCAATTTGTTTCGCATCTACTCCTCCGCCTGCGCATCCTTCTCCCTCTCCCCAATTTCTTATCCTCAAATTTACCTCATCTTCCTCAGATTCATATCTGTGTCAGTCTGCAACTATATTAGAATTTGATTTGTTCATAAATTATAGCTGTTTCAGATTGAAGATCTTCTTATTGATTTTTGCATCGACCGAGTTATTTATTAGTGCGGACTGCGGTGGGATTGGTGATCGGAGATGGCTTCGGGATCACCGGCGATTAATAAGATTGAGAGGGCACACCAGATGTACAGAGAGGGCAAGTATGCCGAAGCACTGGATTATTACACCGACGCGCTTTTCATGGCCAAGACCACGCCGCAGAAGATTGCGCTCCACAGCAACCGCGCCGCTTGTTTTCTCAAGCTCCACGACTTCAACAAGGTATCTATTGTCTACCACTTTCCGATGTTCTAATACCATGTTAGTTTATCAGCTCAACCTAGTTAGTTTTGGACGCTTAATCCGTTGGTTTTGTTTGGTAAATTGGTATTATGTATCGTTGAAGTCCCAGAATTGCCACTGCTTTTGTTATGAACGGTAGATGATAGGTTGGTGAAGGATGGAGTTTTGAGGATGCTATCAAAGACTAAGAATCATCATTTGCTCTTGAATAAATTTAGTTCCTTGGGAAACCTCTGATTTGCTGTAGTCTAGAGTATATTTTAATGCAAGATACAAAATTTGATAACCTTCTTTATTCATTGATATAGTATATCAGATGATAAATAACGAAATTATTGAGTTTAGTAGTGAATTGGTTCTCAAGTTAACTAGTATCTTATTCGGTTGGATATCTTGGGAGGAAACTTTACCTGGAAACTGCTGTACTATGCTATATATATACATATATGTGTGTGTATGTCTATATATATAAACCATTACATCTAACTAGTTATGTGCAAAATAACTGGAAAAGGAAAGATAGGATTAGCATTGTGAGTGCAGTAATGTAATTTGTTTGTCCTTATAGTTCTGATTTTTGAATTTGTGTTTCCCTCCACTATTGTTAGTACTGGATTGCTTCTGATGAAGTCAGCTATTTAAAAGGATCATACAATTCTCCCTTGATAATGGAAGTTTTCACTTGATTTAGTCAGTTTTATACTTATGACCTTATCTTCTGTATTCGTTAATTTAATGTGATAAACCAGTACAAATAAAGAGAACATAATGATTATTTTATTAAACTTAGTATAAATTAACATAATGATTATTTTATTAAACTTAGTATAAATTGGTAAAGTGTTCATTTTTCTTGCATCACTTAATTAATATTTATATTTCTCAGAGTGTGCGGGGAAACTAAAAAGGAAAGTTCAAATAACTTGTTAAGTTTTTCCTTGAACATATGCTAATCTTTAAGGTTGATACGCCATATTCTTACAGGCTGCAGAAGAATGCACCTCAGTGTTGGAACTTGATTACAATCATACTGGAGCACTGATGTTGCGTGCTCAAACTCTGGTCACCTTGAAGGAGTATCATTCGGCACTTTTTGATGTCAATCGGCTGATAGAGTTGAATCCATCATCAGAAGTATACAGAAACCTTCACACCCGTTTGAAGACACAACTGGTAGTTCCTAATTTTTCCTTATTGTGCTTTAGATGATGTTTATGGTATTGATACCTATTTTTGCTTCTATGTACTGTCATTATTTTCTTTTCATGAGAATGTCTTTTTTTAAAACATAGTACTAGTATGTTACTATGTTTTACTTAATATATGACTGGCCCAAACATTATGGCACTCTAATTAAGTTTATCTTTTATCCATTTGAATTCTTATGGAACTTTTAGACTGGTGCTGCTCTTGTTTTTCCTAGTATGGACATGAGAATTGTTTATATGCATCCCTCTTGTATCAAATGAAAAATACATATATATAGAATATAGGTATCCTATTGAATTATATCGTGGAATGGAGGGCATGAGTTTTAATACAATGGTTGGAAGATGTATTTTTCAGTGTAAAAGGGGTCCCACAAAGTGTAGTCATTCTTGTCCTTAAGTGGTGTCGGCCCACCCAAATTGAAAATTAAGGGGTGACATTTTTGTAAATGTTAAATGTGAATGAGGTTTAAGATATAAGGGATAGTTTCCAAAAAAAGGAAAGGATACAATTTTGTGGACGGACGAAAGTAGTAATAAGATTATAATTTTCGTGGATGGAGGGAGTAGTTTTTTGGTGCTCTGTATTGTATTTGCAGAAATTGATTATCCATTTTGTATTTTGTTGGGAACATTATCTTGGTCCTTTGTCAATAATTATGGTGTCTTTTGTTTAAGGAAGTCACTTGCTCCAATACCCGAAGATGAAGCAGAGTTTGAAGAAGATGATGAATATCTAGATGAAGATAAACAGGAACCATACGAGGAAGAACTGGACGATGAAAAGATTGAAGATCTTGGAAGTAGTGGAAGTGATGTGACTCGTGATGCTGCAAAAAATAACAACGGGGAATGTAATTTTGAGGATGTGAGTCTAACAGAGGAGATATTACCCAGCCAGAATATGATCAGACAACTACCATCTGATCAAACGTCCTCGGGTTGGCGGACAATTCCGAAACCGAAAGGACATTCTCAGCTAGACTACTCAAGGTGGGACAGGGTTCAAGATGACTCGAGTGAAGAAGATGATGATGATGATGAGGACGACGAAGATGATGATGATTCTCAACCTCAGTATCGATTTCGTGTTAAAACAGTTGGCGTGAAAGCAGTTAAATAGTTGTAAGGTGCCTCAACGGAGAGCTCTGTGGACTGTGGTGACTCATTTCCAGAGATCAAGTTACTTCCAGGATTGAGTAAGTTACTGGATTAGGATGCTTGGTAGTGGAACGAGCACATAGTTCCTAAGGTCGGAGAGCTGCATTCGCTGTGTCAAAACATGCTTGATTTCACGGAGACTGAATTATACACATATACTTCCATATAATGTTGCTCTCTACTGGAACTGTGAAAAAGTGCAGTTCCAAATTTTGACCCATCTTGCATGCATCTGCTGAATGCGTGCCTGCCTTGTACACACCTTCAGTCCTGAGTCGCAAAGGTCAGACTTGTGGCTTATTCTAGACAGATCGTTATATTCATTCTTTTGTTTGTATGTAAGACCACAGAAAAACAAATGTGTTGGACATATTGAGGAGTTGTGTGCATGTAAACGGAGTGTTGTTGTACAAATTTGGTATTGTTCATAATAAGATGAGATGTGATTTGGCTAATACCCATATAAGGAAGAGGACTGCTGTATCTTTATCTTCTTTTTTTCTTTCTTTTAGGGTGCGTTTCCTCTGATGAAAAATGAGAGAATGTATAAAATTTCTCTCTTTTTCGTTCATTTTCACATATTACTATGATAGAAAATTTTATCCGAACAGGATGGAATATTTGTTCGGATAGCTCATTTTCACTCATTTTCACTTCAATGTTAGATAATATTATCTTTGGATAATGGTGTGAAAATATTTTCTAACATCTCCTCATCTTACAACTAAAGTAAACGCACTCTTACGATAAACTGTGAGATAAGAAAAGGTGTAAATAGGTTTTAATATATATTTACTTGTGGTATTATATATATTTACTTGACTGAGAATCAATAGGTTTTTTCGATATAAAATGATAAGTCAAATAAGTATTATCAGCATTGATACCGATCTTGTTTCCATCAGGGTGGGATACTTTTATCACACTATTTTTTTTAATAAAAAATCTCATGTTCTTTAGGAGAGAGATACAGAGAAAATTTCATCACACCACTTTCCTATAATAATATTATCATGAATTAAAAAAAAAAAAAAAAGGAAAAATGAGATGTCCGAATTTGTTTTCATGTTAGCTTGAAGAAAATTATTCACCATCTAGAACATGCCTTTTTCCAGATAATGCACCTTTATGATGTTACATGTGTAAAGTTTCAAAGTGAAATATCAAGAGGTGGAAAAACTCCTACTTTTGCGTAGATTTTGTATAGCTGATTCATGATTGTGATGAGTGGCTGAAAACAGAAATTGGAGGTGATTAAATATGTACATGTATTGTGCAAAAATTGCAACAAGTAGTTGAAAAACTGAAAAATTATGCATAGGTTTTGCAATACAACTAATATTCCTCCACCTAGTATTTCAATTTCCACCCGTGCGTTGTAGATTTTTACATAGATAATTAATTACTCTCTTCGTTCCGTGAAGCTTGAACATTAGTATATGATAGTAAAAGTTTTCTCCTTTATTCACGTTTTCATTTTTTTCACATATCACACTTAACACACAAAATACTAACTTCTTAAAATCTGTGTTGAAAAGAAATTGCTCAAGTTTTGCAGAACGGGGGGAGTACATATTAGTTAATGCTATGTTGTGTTAAAATAATAAATAAAAATATTGTGTTATATTGTATAAAAATGCATAATTCATAATTTTTCAAATAATTTATTTTTTTATAATTGTACTATTACAAATAAGGGTGCTTTGTGAAATAATAATAAGAAATATAAACAAAATTGACAATTGTAGTATTGAATAAATCACACTAATACAAATTAGTAAATTTATAAGTTTTGAAAAAAAAAAATATAGACACGTTCATTGTACTTCATATTTATTCATTTATGTGTGATTATACTATTATTTTTTTTAAATAAACTACAAAGCTAATTAGAAATTTGTTATGCATATTATTATGATATTGGGAATCCTATTTATGAATGTCGATTATGCAAAATTCTCTTTTAGTACGATGAACAACAATGAAAAGATTACAGGCCACATATACCATCATACTTTAGTGGTAAATTTAAACTTGAAGTACTTAAAAAACCTCCACAATTACTGAATGAGCTTTTGTTTGGTGTTCATCGAAGAAGCAAACACTTCCAAGCCAATATTCATTCCTTTAATAATATGTTCAGTTTTGCATCTATGAGAGGCAAGGTTGACATACATTTTAATACAATATGTGTTCAAAACTAACATCGTATCCTATTAAATAAAAAAATAAAAAAAAACTAACATCGTATAGGTAGTTTAATACTAAAGCATGTGATAAAAATAATAATAACATATCAAGTACAATAAGTATTGTCTATAAATAAGTTTTTCAAAATTTATAGATTTACTAATTTGTATTACCATGCTTTATTCAATATTACAATTGTTAGTTTTATGGAGTATTTATTTTTAATATTATTTCATAAATCACCCCTATTTGTAACAGTACAATTATAAAAATTTAAAATTATTTGATTAATTAAAGATTATGTATTTTTATACAATATAACACAGTATTTTCTATTTGTTGTTTTATTTCGACACAACATTAATTATTATATAATTAATTATATCCATATAGAAAAATCTACAATAATTTACCCGGTGCATATGCACGAGCCTTTGAGGTAGATTGTAAAGTTAAACATGTTTGAAGTGGTCTTTAAAACGCATATGGTTGTGATGCACTTGAACAAATTGAAATGCATACACCTTACCAACATCAAAAATCAATTTTCATCCTTTTATGATCGGCGCGTTTAATAGACTCATGTATGTGATTGTCACTCCCATCATGGAATACTAACTTGTACGAGGAAAAATTGTTTGTGTTTTCGTACGAAGACATCTTATATGCACGAATAATTCGTAACTTTAGAATCAAATCATCTCCACTTTCTTCAGTGTTTTGTATATGTTTAATCAAGCTATAGAAATGGGCCATACTTTTTTTTTTTGTGACATGTAAAACAATGGATGCATATTTTCGGTGCAAGAAGTGGAAGATGATGTTGTTTAACTTGTATTAGAGTATTCATATCGGTCGACTCATCCGTAGGGACTCGAGTCAATTTTTGGATGAGTCAACCGATGTAAGCTCTCTCTTACTCTAGTCTAACTCATCCGGATGAGTAAGGCTCATCCGCCCATTATGGAAGGTGCGTGCCATGCACGCGTCACTTTTAGCCGACTCGTCCACTTTTTATATGGATTAGTCGGGCTCAACGAATGTAGGGGGTCGATCATAGCCGACTCATCCACTTTTTATATGGATGAGTCGATTTGTGACATTGACTCATAACCGACTCAATGTGGGGGCATTGACTCATCCGTGGATGAGTCTCTGACCGACTCAACGGATGTGGATGCTCTTAGCACATATATTTATAATGAATGATTTACAGGGAAAAGAAATAAATTGTTACATATAATTCTTCATGTCATTGCGTAACATATTTTTATTTCAATTTATATTTATTATATCATATGTTCTTTTATAGATATTTTTTATCATAACAATCTATAGATTTATAAAGTATAAAAATAGAGATAAATCAATCTCACAGAATTTGCTAACTCTACATAGAATTAAGACGACCCATGGAATTAGCAGAATCCGCATATTATATATAAAAAGTCTATCAAAATCTTTTAAATTCTTAATTGAATACACCCCTTAGGATCCTTCTAACTTCATTGTTAAATCCCCAAATTAAATTTGTCGTAGATGAAGTAACGTATATAAATAGATATATTGATTACACATATTAAAATTGAATAAACCCTTATTTTGCATTGATAAACACTCATTTTGCATGGTTTTTATGATTTATATTCTTTGGTATTGTGCATTGTGTGATATCTTTTGAAGTTAATTTCATACATTATTTTGTGATGTGACATTTTGGTATAGTTTTGACCAATTTGATCCAGGTGAGTGTTTTGGAGTAGTATTATTAAGGGAGAATGTTCGAGAGGCGAGAGCGTGGAGAAAAACGTCCAAAAATTGAGAAAAAGGCGAAGAACAGACAGAAAGACGGAGGCGATTGCCGAGTTCATGAAGGAACATAGAAGAAAATCGGCGATCGCCGAACATGCTGTCTAGTTTTCGGTGCCCAGCTTTGATCATCGACGATCGCCGATGTTTGCTTACGTGCGTGAAGGATTTCAGCGATCAGGACGACGATCGCCATTCCGATCGTTGATGTTTTCGTGTTTTTCTAATTTGCGCAATTTTATTTGTATTTTTGAATTTTTAAACTAAGTTTTTTCCTGTGCCTATAAATAGGTCTCATTATTGACCTATTTAGAGGACAACTTTCATATTTTCTTTTTCCTAGACTTAGAATTTTATTGCTTTCATAGATTAGGTTTCTTTTCCTTCAAGATTCAAGCTGTCATTATTTCTGGGTTTTATCAATTTCATTTATTTTTATTGTTTTATTCTCTATTATGTTTTTATTTTCTTTTTTGATGTCTAACTAGTTTTCTCTTCTAATTCCAGAGTTTGTATATAGTTGATTGAATTTATGTGATTGATTTATTGATACCTTTTTGCATTTGAGATTCTGATTTACAATTCCTGGTGCTTGTTTCTTGTGGATTATATGTCCAATAATTTACATGTCTAGTTAATCAGTTTGAGACCTAGCGGAGATAATTGTTTAGCGGATTGTGGATTGCGAATATTTGAGACTATAATATGTGTTGGTATCATTTTCTTATGTTTTAGATATGAAAATTAAGTGCAAAATAGGAAAAAAAAAAATTAGATTATCAGTGGGTCGGACCCGGACCGACCCGCCAGGTTTGTTGGACCGAAATTTCTAAAAAGTTGAACCGACCCGGACCGATCCTTGTGTGTAAACTGACTTGGGATTGGACCGAACCCGAGCAATGGGTCCGGTTCGGTTCGGGTCCAACCCGTCGATATTCTAATTATTTTTTTTCCTATTTTGCACTTAATTTTCATATCTAAAACATAAGAAATACGATACCAACACATATCATAGTCTCAAATATTCGCAATCCGCAATCACAATAAAAAACATAAATTAAAATCAATCTAATACATAATAATCCAAGCATTGAAGTTCATAAAAAGAAATGTGAAATCTTCAATCCAAGCCTAAGTTGCATTGGTGTTCATCATTTGTACTTAGCTTTGTTGAGTTTGAGAACTCATCCCTTGAGTTTGACTCACACTCTCCTCACTTTCATTAATGGAAAGGTTCCTCAAACCTACATAATAATATTTAAAATTTCAAATTAATAAACATCGAATAACATAAGTAATACATATATAAATAATGAAAAAAATACTTTAAAATGTTACCTTATTCATGCTTTTGTATGTCTTCAATGGTGATATTTTCTTTTGTCTTCCTTAGCCAATGTTGAGTGCATATGAGGGACTCGACAATTGTAGCAGATAAAGAACTCCTAAAAGGGTCGAGAACTCTTTCTCCAGTGCTAAAAGCTGATTCTGAGGCCACTGTAGAGATTGGGACAACCAACAGATCTCGAGCTAGATGGCAAAGAACAGGAAAGCGGTGTTGGTTAATCTTCCACCACATCAAAATATCAAAGCTCTCATTGTCTGTAGACATAACAAGCTCATTGCAATAGACATCCAACTTATCAATTGTAGAGAATGATCCAACTTGAACCTTTCGCCTTTTGAATCTCTCAAGCATGACCCGTTTTTTTTAGCTTTGAGATGATTCCTTTTGCTTTGTAGATTGAGATTGTGTGGCTGCGGTGGTTGCAGGTTGATGAATTTCCTTGTATGCATCATACAACTCATGCAAGCTAGCCAAAACCTCTTTGCCCACTTTCTTTCCAAGTACTTCACCCCACTCTTGAACTAGTACATACTCAAGAAATTCAAACTTGTACCTAGGATCAACAATCACACAAGAAATTATGTGATTCGTTTTATATGGATCTCCCCAATAGTTATCATACTTCTTTCTCATTGTGGCTCCCATGGATTTGACTACTTCATCATTACTTATCATCCAACCATTTAACATAGTACTAACACAAGTAATCTCATGCACAAATTCATTACATGTAACATAATTTTTGCTCGAGACTCTAATTGTCAACTCATAGAAAGCAAGGAGAAGATCAGACATTCTTCTCCCATTAATCCAATCCTTACCCAATGGAACACCATCATGATGAGCAAGATCAATCCCAAAGTAGGGATCTTTCACACTATAAGCCTTAAATGTCTTCTCAAACTTGCAAGCCACACTCAACATTAGATAAGTTGAGTTCCATCTAGTAGGTGTATCTAGGCATAAAAGACTTTTAGTGGAGATGTTTTCTTCAATACAACATTCCCTAAACTTGACCAACCTTAAGGGAGATTGCCTAACATACATCACCGCATCTCTAATCCTCTTAACAGAAATGCCTATTTCTTTCAACCCATCCAAACTACTAAAGCAATTATATGAGCAACACATTGCATATGTAGGAATTTACCCTTCAATAGGCAACAACCCTTCGCAGATAACTTATTTTTCAAAAAAGACATGCAAGTATCATTTGATGAAGCATTATCAACAGTCACATCAAATACCCTAGTGTTGGATTTTACACCAAGAAATCGAATCAATTGAACACAACAACAAGAAAAACAAATGCAAAACAAAGTAAAAACACTATCAAATACGTGGTTCGATCCAGTTTGGATCTACATCCATGGGCCAAGAGAAGGTGATCTTTATTGAGTATTCAAACTATGATTACAACCGCAAATCGAAGAACTCAAATCAGACTTAGAACTCGAGCTCTCGATTTACAATACACACACAAACTGTGAATCTCGACTTAGGAAGAAGAAGACTGTAGCTACATGCAAGGTTGTTATAAACCAACTAAAAGCCAGCTGCAATCTGAGCCGCTTGATGATAATCAACGGCTACGACTTAATCCGGCAACTTAAAGTTTTGTTTGCAACTAAACCCCTCCGCATCAATATAATTGCCACAGAAGTTCTTCCTCCTAAAATCGAAATGAGCTGAAACATTTCTAAGGCATTGATCGTCACACCTAGCAATCCCCCACTCACGCAAACAAGCATCAAGTTGCCTACCCAAATCATCACCCCTATGACTCTCTATTGTGCAAAAATTGATTGTCCTTTTGTTCAGCTTCCACTCTTTATCAATAAAGTGAGCAGTAATACACATGTAATTCAATCGTTGAATATAAGTCCAAGTGTATGTAGTAATACAAACACTTTGACCACTTTCAACGAAAAAATTACATAGCTTATGTTTTTCATCAAGATATAACTGAAAACAATCCATTGAGATTATCCACCTAGAGATAAGCCTAAACTTAGGCTGCAAGGTCCTAACGAATTTCTTAAACCCTTCACCTTCAACGGTCTTAAAAGGCAATTCATCCTTAATTATCATATCAATTAACTTTGTTGTTGTTTAGGACCGACTCCTTGAGGCTTCTTTTTGCATTTTCTAAAGTGTTTCATCATAGTAGACGTACCATTTTTTGAGGTATTTGCACAGTAATCCTGTTTGTAGTAGTTGCAATAAGCTCTTTCTGCTCCATTTTCATCCGTAAATCGGTTGAAGTGAAGCCAAATCACAGTAGTTTTTTTCCTGGTTCTTGTTTCTTTTGATGCAACATCCTCGTCCTCGGGTGGAGTAATAGCTTCACCTTCTGCTTCTACCGGCATATTAGTTCCTGATGTCGACATTTTATCACCTACAAATTTCATATTCACCCACATTAATGAAAAATCATATATACACAAACTGACTACTGACATGATGTACATTGACTTTAAAGAATCACAAAATACATAATATAAATAATTAACCAATTTAGCCTCGGACTGACAATACAATATCTACATTCAATAATAACCAATTCAGCCTCAAACTGATAATACAATATCTACATAAATAATCGATATCTAACAACTAAATAATTGATATCTACATAACAACTAAATAATTAACCAATTCAGCCTCAATAATAACCAATATCTATATTATGAAATATACAAGACAAGATTCAACTAGATGATATAATTGCATTTGCATGGAATCGCATACTTCACTTTCTGCTAAACACCAATTAATTAAATTGCACTTGCAGGGTGAAAACATCAGCTCTGCTATATCGAAGAGCTAATGAGCATGATTTTGCTATTAAACAACAATAATTAAAATATATATACATGTAGGGTGAACAACTAAAAAAAGTAATACGAATTTGGTAATCGATTCAGCCTCAATAATAACCAATATCTATATTATGAAATATACAAGGCAAGATTCATAATATACAATCACTTGAAGTTCACATACACGAGACAAGATTCATATTTCATAATATACACATACATAAATACACAAACACACAAGATTCATAAACTGAATATCAAGCTCAGCGGCGAGGACTTACCGAAGTCGGCCGTTGGGCGAGGCGGCGAGAACTGCCTGCTGGCTGTTGCGGGTTTGGGCTCGGTGGAGCGCGAGAATGGAGAACGGAACGAACTGGGTCACTAGAGACAGAGAGCCGAGAGGAAGAGGGTGCTTCGCGGGACTGTTCGGCATGAGGCTGGGAAGCGGTCCGGTTCGGTACAAGCGGGGCAGCGCCGCGGAAGGTTTGAGTGGGTGGGGTGGCACTTGGCAGCGGCGGCTAGGGTTAGACGGGTTTGAAAGTTTGAGTTCAATGCAATATGACTCACTCTTTCGGTTTCCAGATTTTTGAGCACTCTATTTACTAAAAATTTGAATATTAATTTTATTAATATTATTATAAATACTCCCTCCGTCCCATTAAAGTTGGCCACATTCTTTTCGGCACGGAGATTAAGAAAGGGATAGTTAGTGGAGATTAAGGGTGGTCCCCTCAAATTTGATGTACTTTTTGAAACTTAATTAAATTGTTAATTTCAACTAACTTAACAACCACCTTTTTCACTTTTTATAAATTTAATTTATTTTATTTATTAAATTAAAACCAATATTTTCAGTTTTATTTTATTCACTCATTACATTTAATTAAATTAAACAAAATTATTTTATTTAGTTGTATTCACGTGTAATTTTCAGTTTTATTTTATCAATCATTTAATTTATTCAATCTACCCATTATATTTAAGGAAATCAATATTTTAAACAATGAGAAAACTGAAACATAAACACTTGCAATGAAAAAAGCGGCTGTTAGATAAACTAATTTAATAATGCACACATTTTGGACTGTTAGATAAACTAAAAAGGCGGCAGTACATAATTTTGTTTTGCCACCAAAAATTTTCGGTGCACTAACACAACTAAAAAGGCGGCAGAACATCTATAAAAACAAGGGCTGATTCATTTTTACAAATTCAGCCGATTCCAAAAATCCTAGAAAAACACATCTACCAATGAGACCTCTTAAGGATCTCTGTAACCAAGATCGAAATAAGATTGTGCAATATCTTCTTGCCAACTTGAAGAATGGCAAGCCTCGGTACGGAGCCATGAAGGAGGCGGCATCCCTCTTCAACACATCACAACGTACGATTACTCGTCTTTGGGCGGCTGCAAAAAAACAAAAGGAGAATGGTCAAGAAATTTATCTAGCCAATGCCAAACTAGGTGCAACAAGAAGAAAAAGAATACAAGTCGACATAGAGCTCATACAAAGTCTGGAGCTGCAAAAAAGATCAACCATACGACGACTCGCACTCATAGAACAACTTCCAGCCAAGCGAAACAGCAAGAACAGGCCGGCTGGAACTATGGAAACAAAGCCCATACAGTCCGTGACCAAGGAAATCATGAAAGGATGCTACATAAATCAGGTATGCAAAAATGCAGCTCAAGTATGCAAAGAATGTGGATGTGATATGTATTGTATTTTCAAATAAAATGTTTTCAACTGTTCTTTCATCTTTATTACAGCTTCTACCAGCAATATATCAAAAGTGGCCTGAATTTGGAAGTAAATTGATCTATATTCAGCAAGATAATGCAAAGCCCCATATACTAGACTCAGACCCTGAATTTAGGGCAGCAGCCACAGCTCATGGATTCAACATAAGAATAGTTCAACAACCACCAAACAGTCCGGACACAAATGTGAACGACTTGGGATGGTTTAGAGCTATTCAGAGCATACAAGAAGAGCATGCATGTTACAGTTGGGATGATCTTGTGAAGGCTGTTGAGGCATCATATGCAGCACTATCTCCTCACACACTTAACAAAGTGTTCCTAAGTTTGCAATCATGCATGGTAGAGATTATGAAACAACGAGGTCATAATGCATACAAAATCCCCAACATGAGGAAAGATGCACTAATGAGAGCAGGGGAGCTGCCAAGGGATTTGGAGGTTTCTAAGAACTTGGTGGAAGAGTGCATTACTTACTTGACTGAACATGCACCTATGAATTTGGTGCAACAGATCATGGAGAAGTTAGGGTATCCCTTTGCAGAAGAAGGCCTAATCAATGACTTCCAACAGTTAGAAATTTAGGGCTGCTAGGTCTCTTTTTTTAAAAAAAACAAGGGTATGTTTTTTGTAAAGCAATGGTCTGTTTTTTTGTATAGCAAATGTCTGTTTTTTTGTATAGCAAAGGTATCTTTTTTGTAAAGAAACTCAGTTATGCATTTTGTAAAGGGCTGGACGCAAATGAATGAAAGACCAAGCAAATTAGTTATGCATTACTCATGTGTGCAGCCTAGTATGTGATGTTCAAACATAACAGAAGGCACCAGCCGGCCTTAAAGCTTCAAACAACACACATCAAACAACAAGGCACCAGCCGGCCTTAAAGCTTCAGACAACAGAGACATCAACACACGAAGGCACCAGCCGACCTTAAAGCTTCAAACAAGGCACAACATCAAAACTGAAGGCACCGGGCTGTACATCACAGCCCGATACATCAACAACAAAGATGGCACCAAGTGGCCTTAAACATAATGCAAACAAAACACCAAAAGCCAATTTCACAAAAAATCTCAGAAATACAATTCAAAATCATTTTTCATCACAGAATTTGATTCAATATTTTCATCATTTCAGCACCATGTACACCAACAACCAACAATGCAACAATTAATCCCCACTCAATCATCATACAAAATCAGATAAGACACACTAAAAGGAACATTCTCACCGAGTAAGGAAACATTTGCTTCAATGTTTGCCAACGGGTCATTTTCTTCACCGGAGGGGGCTTCGTCGGAGAGGGCTGCATCTCAGTCTCAGGCACTGGCGTCCACCCAGCGGTGTCAACGTCGTCATCGAGGGGCACAACATACTCCCCAAGAGACCACGGTGACAGTGTGTCCGCCACAACACAGCCATCAGAATCGGGTGTTTCAGGCGGAGACTGATACGGCTCCCGCTTCGCCGGAGACTCAGGGCTCGATTGAAACAACAATTTGCGTCGATTTGAGTGTAGATCGACGCCACCCGGAGAGGCGAAAGGCTCTGGTGACGCCGGAACACCAGTGGACGCAACGGGCTTCCAGGGAGAACGGCGACTACTCAGAGAGGCGAAGGACTCAGGGCTCCATTCAAACACCAATTTGCGGCGATTTGAGTGTAGATCGACGCCAGCCGGAGAGGCGAAAGGCTCCGGTGACGCCGGAACACCAGTGGACGCAACGGAATTCCAGGGAGAACGGCGACCACTCAGAGAGGCGAAGGACTCAGGGCTCCATTCAAATTTGCGTCGATTTGAGTGTAGATCGACGCCACCCGGAGAGGCGAATGGCTCCGGTGACGCCGGAACACCAGTGGATGCAGCGGGGTGCCAAGGGGGACGGCCACCGCTCAGAGATGCCGGATCTGCACTTGAGGAGGGTTTTTTCTTCATCGCGGCACCAAATCGGAACAGACCAGAGGCGACAAGCTCTGGGCGAGGAGAACCCAATGATGGGCTCGGGAGAGGAGAATCAAGGGTCGAAACCCTAGATCCGCCGGTCAAAACCCTGAATTTCCGGCGAGAGGGAGGCGCCGATAGAAACCCTAGAGAGCGAGAGGGAGACGCGGTGTGAGAGTGAGAATGAGTGAGGATATGATTGTTTAAATGAGTGTAGAAGATAGGTTTAATTAGGTGTAGATTAGTTGATTAATTATAGAGTTTAATTTGGTGTAATTTTTACCCAAAAAGGAAAGTAGCCAACTTTAGTGGGACGCCCAAAAAGGAAATGTGGCCAACTTTAATGGGACGGAGGGAGTATTAAATATATAAAATAATTAATTAATTATAAATGTATGGGCCGGTTCGGGTTCGACCGAGACCAACCAAAAAAAAATCGGTTTTATAAATTAGACCCGACCCGAACCAAACATATATAGTGGGTCGGTCCGGTTCGGACCGAACCCGTCGGTCCGGGCGGATTTGGCGGGTCCGGTTTGGGTTTGCTCACCCTAATCATAAGGAGTTATTCTTATGTGCTTCTGGGAGTTAGTAGATTTTCTTGAGACCTAATAAAGATAGACAATTTACTAATCAACTAAGCAAGAGTGTATGATTATTTTTGCGATCTCTCATCAAGACTAGATTAAATTGGTAATTAGGATTAATATGTTAACTGTGTGAATTTGATTAACAACATTACATCCCTAGGATCAGTATTTTGTTTATCTGATTTGTTTCTTTTTATTTATTTATTTTATTTGAGTCTAGTATTTATATTTTCCACTTTATATTTGTATTTTTGCCTGAATATTGCTAGAATTATGATTAATTAGAGTATTTTCACTTATCAGACCTTATAGATATGATACTCGATTGCTACATATGCTACAATTGCACCATGTTAGTTGCAGAATTTTGTTACTATTAAATTAGTGATCAATAGATTATGGTATAATTAATATTATATATATATATTATAAATAATATAGCTATACAAATATTACAAATGATTGACCGATAACTTGTAATTTCTAAATATGTTTTTCTTACACTTTTCTTATATAATTGTACTTCTATATAAAAATGTTGGGCTTTTTTCATAAAATAGCATAAAATTAACTATTAACATTCAAGGATAATTGCAACCTTTCACTTTAATTTAAACTTAGAATTAATATTTTTTTATAATAACTAACATTTTTAGTTACAACTTATAAATGTGAATACTTTTGAATTGAAAAGATTTCACTTTTCTCTCAAGTGGAGCTACTGTAGACTTTTCTCTCCTCCGCGTGCTGCTTTGCGTGACATCCGGTTCCGCCGACCCCGAGGCGATCTGCTGCTCTCCTCCGCGTGCTCCTCCGCGTGCTGCTTTGCGTGACATCCGGTTCTCCGAGCAGCAGCAGCAGAGAGGCGATCGCACGTCAACGGCGGCGATTGGGGAGCGGAGTCGAGGCGGCGATTGGGCAGCAGCAGCGATCCAGCAGCAGTATCGCCGATCCAGCAGAGAGATCCAGCCTCATCGCCGATTCGCCACATCGCCGATCCAGCAGCAGTTGAGAGAGCTCGCCGATCTACGGTCTGCCGCCACCACCGACGACCGGCGAAGATCACGCGTTCGGTGCAGCACAGCAGCGTCGGCCTCCTGGTAGAAGAGGAGCAGCAGCAGCGCGGCTCTCCGGTGAGAAATCGCAGTCAACGCTGCGCCCCGCCTTCTCCGGTTGCGCGTAGCCACGCTCGCCATCTCTCTCCGGTCTGCCGCTGCCACCAGATCGACGAAGATCAGTCATCCGGTGCAGCAAGCAGCATCAGCAGTTGCGGCTTCCAGGAGTTCGATGGCTTCAGCAGCGTCCGACGAAGAGTTCTGCGCGGCTCGTCCGTCCAGACGACCCAGGTTGTGGGTGTTGGCTGGTGTTTCTGGTGGCCCAGCCACCCGGCGTTCGCCACCTCTGCCTCCGCCCTGCAGCCATTGGTGAAGGTCCGCTCCCTTCAGGAAAATGGATTTCTTTGCTGAGATCGCCGGCACGCCGTTGAACGACCAACCGATGCCGCCAACGTCGACGAGCAAGTCATCGACGCCAACCATGCAAATCAACCAACAACCGATAATGGTTGATAAGTCAGGGCTGAATCTGCCGAAAGTTTCCAATAATTTCTCTAGTCATAGCCATGGAGAATGTCACGACAAAGAGAAATTTGCTGCTGAATCTACTAAGGGTGTGGCTGAGGAATCTACGCCGACGACATCCAATACTAGGGTTCCGAATTTGATCAATGAAAACAATACTAAGAATGCATCAGCGACGGAGCTTCATCGGCCGAGCACCACTTCTTTTGCTTCGCTTCTGAGGAGACCCCGACAAATTGAACGTACGCCGGATGTGCTTGTTCATCGCTTCACTTCGCTGCAACCGGATTTCTCTGGTGAAATACCAACGCTTAAGGTGCCAAAAGAGCATCTGCTGCCCAAGATAAATCAATTTGAGCATGCTTTAATTGGTCGTCTTCTTCTTAGGAAAGGAGAGAAGCCGCGTCTCCTCACGGATCTTAAACGTGATCTTCAGGTGGCTTGGAATTTTGACAATGATTGGCAAATCATCCCCATGGGAAAGAGCTTCTACACTATTAAATTTAATACCGCTGAAGACAAGGCGTTAGTTCAGAAAAGCACCTCTTGGGAGTTACCTTTCGGAACCATGCGAATTCGCGAATGGGTAAGATTCTTCGATCCCTATAAAGAAATTTCCTCACTTTGTGAAGTTTGGATGCGCATTTATTATTTGCCCTTAGAATTTTGGACTCTGGATGTCATTACGGGTATTGGAAGGGCGATGGGATCGCCTATTAAAGTTGATGGGGCTTCTGCACGTGGTGCTGCTGGTCATTATGCTAGAATTTTGTTGGAAATTGATCTCTCGCGTCCTCTTCCGGAGGCTTTGCTGGTTGAAGGGGAAGAACGTTCCTTTCACGTCGAATTTGAATTCGAACAACTCCCGGCCTTCTGCTCTAAGTGTAAGATCACTGGACATTCTATTGATAACTGCAATAGAATGAAGAACAATTACAAGGAGGACAGCAGGAAGGGGAAGGCCAAAGACATGCCGCTGGGTAAAGACAATGAAATAATTAATAAGGGAGCTGCCAAGGATGTTAGGGCATCTAACTGGAAGCCTAAATCTTGGGACCAGAATAGGACTGCCCAAGCTCACAGACCGCAGATTATCACTGAAAATCAGTTTGGGGTTTTGGAACAGGTGGCTGTCGAAGAAGAGCAGATTATAAATCAGTTGGGGGTTTTGGAACAGGTTGCTGTTGAAGAAGAGCAGATTCAGACACCGCGGGGAACAAAGAACCACAATCAGTCGTTGGCTTTAATTGATAGGAATATTGATTTTGAGGATGTCAATGGAGATAGATTGACATCGGGTCCGGATATCTTACAGGCGATCACTATGCCGGTTATGGAAGAGAGAGATTGGGGAGACGAGTCTGATGGGCAGTCGGATGTTGGCAATACACTGCCTGAAGCAAATTCACAACAGATCGTTATTTTTGAAAGTTCGGACAATCAGGATAAAAATTGGGAGAAACAGGAAAGGATGATGGAAAGCGCTATCAAAGCTCAGCGGATAGTGGAAACTTTCAGGAATTGTGAGGCGGAGGCGCAGGTGAAAAAAAGGGGGAGACCGCCGAAAGATTTGGCGGCAAAGAAACCGATGATTCGTGGGGAAGATAGTATCAAGAGTCGTCTCCGAAAGTCGGTGGAGCAGCAACCTAACCAACAGGCTGAAGATTTCATCAAAAATAAACTTTACAAAGCTTGGGAAGCAGGAGATAAACCTCGAGATTTCATTATTACGTCAGGGAGCTCGAAGAATGATAGAGCCCTGAATAATGTGGCGGCCAAGAGTTGGGCAGCTGAAGTGGAATCGGGTGAAAACCCGAACACGAATTCTCAGTCTTTATGATGAATGTCCTCGTATGGAATGTCCGGGGCCTTACGGACGAGTCCAAACGAGTTTTAAAGGAGCATTGCGACTCCTTCTCCCCTGTGATTGTTGGGATTATTGAGCCTAAGACGAATCTCAAGAAGACTTATTCAAGATTTTGGCGTTCTCTGAATCTTATTCCTTGTTTTCAAAATTCAAGACACAACATGAGTTCGAATATTTGGGTTTTTTCTCATCCTTCTGTTATTCATGATGTGATTTTCTCCTCGGAGCAGGTGGTTATCATGAACTGCAGATGGTCGACGTGGAATTTTAAAATCGCGGTGGTGCATGGCGTTAACACGTATGCTGGCAGACGTCGTTTGTGGTTGGATCTTCTGGATCATATTGATGGTAATGTTGTCTTTATTGGCGATTTTAATGCGGTGAAAGGCGCCCATGAAAGAAGTAGTGACTGTATGCCTAACTCTACTTCTTGTGCGGAGTTCTGTGATTTCATTGAAGCCTCCGGTTTCATTGAGGCGCCTATGGTTGGTCTGCATTATACGTGGTCTGGTCGTAGATTTATGCCAACCCATGTGGAGTCTCGTCTGGATAGAGCGATTTTTGCTGACTCTTTTGCGAATCTCTGGAGTTCAGTTTTTGTTCAAGCTCTTCCACGTATTACCTCGGATCATTCGCCGCTTGTTCTTCATTGCATGGTGGATGCTCCTCCTCGCCATCGTTTCTTTAAGTTCCTTAACATGTGGACCTTACATCCGGATTTTCTCAATACGGTGGAAGGGTCCTGGCATATGGATACCGAGATTGGTTGCCCGATTTTTAAAGTTATGCATAAATTAAAGCGTCTTCGGCAGGTTCTTCGCGAGTGGAATCGGAATGTTTTTGGAAATGTGGATTCTTGTATCATGAATACTCAACAAGAGCTTTTGGAGATTCAAGATCAGATTGCCAGGGATGGTTACACGGAGGATCTCTTTGATAAAGAAGTGGAGGCCCAAGCTAAGATCAACGTTGTGCTTTCCAGGCAGAGCTCGCTTTTACAGCAAAAAAGTCGGGTGTCTTGGATTCAAGACGGAGACAGGAACACGAAGTTCTTTCATGCAATGCTTAGGTTTCGTCGTAAACCTAACATCGTTTCTCACATGGAGATCAATGGTGTTATGAATTATGATCAGACGGCTATTGGAGATCATATCGTGGATTTTTTCTCTTCTTTGTTTTCGACTAGCAGCCATTCTAATACTGATATTACGGCAGTGGATGCGGTTATTGAGGAGATGGTTGAAAATCGTTATAATAATTCGCTCATTCGTTTGCCGGATGAAGAGGAAATTTCTGCTGTGGTTTTTCAGATGGAGCCGAACAGCTCACCAGGGCCAGATGGTTTCTCGGGTAAGTTCTTTCAGCATTGTTGGTCGATTATTAAAGTGGATATTTGGTGTGCTGTTCAAGCTTTTTTCAGGAATTCTTATCTCCCTCAAGGCTGTAATTCTAATACCTTGGTGTTGATCCCTAAGAAAGATGTCGTCAATTCGGTCTCGGATCTGAGACCGATTGTTTTGTCCAACTTTCTTTACAAGATTATTACTAAGGTGTTGGCGTCTAGACTGAGTCAGGTTGCTGCTGTTTATGTTTCCCGTCATCAGTTTGGTTTTATTAGCGGCCGTTCCATTCACGATTGTATTCTGATTGGGTCGGAAGGAGTGAACTGTATGCATCGTACGAGCCGTGGTCAAAATATGGCTTGCAAGATTGACATCAAAAAAGCTTTTGATACTCTTAACTGGGACTTTCTGCTTAACGTTCTTCGTGTTGCTGGCTATGATCCAAAGTTCATTACTTGGATTGAGATTCTGCTTCATTCGGCTAGGATTTCTATTCTGTACAATGGTCAGCTTAAAGGCTATTTTGCGTGTTCAAGGGGTGTTCGTCAGGGCGATCCTCTTTCTCCGATTCTTTTTGGAATCGCCGAGGATGTTCTTGGTAGGCACTTTGCAAATTGTGTTAGCGCGGGCACCCTTACACCGATGCAAATGAGACAGGGAATTAATTTTCCCACTCATCTTTTATATGCGGATGATATTCTGGTTTTCTGTCATGCCACGGTCACGAACGCTAATACCATTCAGAAAATTATGGAGTATTATGGTCAAATTTCTGATCAAATTGTTAGCCAGGATAAGTCGCAAATTTTTTTTACTAGCAAAGTTCCATCTCAGACCTGCAGGGCTATACGGAGCATATTGAGGTTTTCTCAAGGCAATTTTCCGATTTCTTACCTTGGGGTTCCTATCTTTAAGGGCCGTGTGCGTGCTTCATATCTTCGACCGATACATGATCGTGTGATCAACAAGTTCGCGAGATGGAAGGGATTACAGTTGTCGATGGCTGGGAGGATGTGCCTGATCAGGTCGGTTATCCAAAGCTCCCTCACGCACTCCATGATGGTTTATAGATGGCCGACAGCTCTTATTAAGGAGCTCGATGCGTGCTGCCATAATTTTCTTTGGACTGGCAACATCAAGCAAACGCCGTCTTGTTCTGTGAGTTGGAAAAGGGTCTGCTCGATTAAGGAGGAGGGCGGTCTCGGGGTAAGGTCGTTCGAGCTCATGAATAAGAGCTATCTCATGAAAATGGCGTGGAAGGTGGTTGGTGGGCGTGAGTTCGGATATGATTTAATTAGAGATAGATATCTCGATCGCTTTGGGCGTAGTAAATCTCTGGTGGCTGCTTCTACTATCTGGATGAGCTTACGTGAGGAAATTGATGGTTTGGTGGCGGATTCGTACTCATATATTGGTGATGGCGCTTCTACTTCGTTCTGGTATGACGACTGGCTTGGGTATAATCTTTTGAATAAATGCGGTATTCCACATTTCATGCTTCCGTTTCTTACTCAATCGGTGGCAGATTACTTCTATGATGGGGTCTGGCATTTCACGCAAGCCTTTGTTAATGCTTTTCCTGAGATAGTGTGTGATATTTTGCTCACTCCTCTGGGCACTGACGGAGATGTGCATTTCTGGAAACCCTCGTTGCACGGGAATGTCACTACTGCGCTGGCCTTCAACAAGCATTGTCATCATTTTCCGAAGGTGTCTTGGGGTTCTTGGCTTTGGGAATCCTTTGTTCCGATTTGACGTTCCTTGATATGTTGGCGTCTTCTTCATAATAGAATGCCGACTTATGATCGCCTTATCCGCTACGGCATGATCACGCCTAACGTTTGTTTGCTTTGCTTAAAAGGAAGTGAGTCTCAGGATCACCTTTTCTGGAATTGTGAGCGTGTGAAGAATATTTGGGTTACGTTCCTTGGGTGGTTCAATTTCAATCAAGGGTTGCAAGAGAGTGATATTCATAGTTTTTTGGTGGTAGCTTGGCAGTATAAACTTAGTCCCCTCATCGGTAATTTCTGGAAAGCGAGTATCATCACGGTCATCTGGGCCATTTGGATGCAGAGAAACAATTGTATCTTTGATAATCAAAAGTTCGAAGCACGTCGTGTCATCCACACTGTGAAAGTTGCTTTCAAAGAGATTGATAATAACTTTGCTAAATTAGGCTACATGTGGAATTCTTGGTCGGATTATCTGATTCTCCGGGCAGTGGGTGTTAATACCAGGAGTGCTCCTCCTCCGGAGTTTGTGGAGGTACATTGGTGGCCACCGGTGGCGCCGTGGATCAAAGTGAATACTGATGGTTCAGCGACGGGAACTCCGGGCACTATTGCTGCAGGTGGGGTGTTTAGAGATAACTGGAATGTGGTGCGTGGTTGTTTTCACTTCAAAGGTGGCTCGGGTTTTGCCTTTGAAGCAGAGCTACTGGCAGTTATCTCGGCGATTCAAATTGCTCACAATCGTGGATGGCACAGACTTTGGATTGAAGCCGATTCCACCTACGTGATACTCATTCTTAATTCTCGTTCTTTGAATGTGTCTTGGCGTTTTAAGGCGGCGTGGAATAGGATTTTAAAGATGTTAGATGATTTCTCGCTGCAGGTTTCTCACATCTTTAGAGAAGGAAACAAAGCGGCCGATTTAATGGCTAACCAACAACGTTCGGAAGGGTGGTGGCCGCACGAGATTGAGGAGATTAGGGCTGCGGTTCGTCTTGACATGGCTTCGCATAGCCATCTGCGTCAGAAACGGTAGTTGGGGCTGATGTGTGGCTGTTTGGTTCTAACCGCCCGTTTAGTTTTTTTTCGTGGGGTGAGAGCCGGGATAGTTTGGGGACGATGGTTAGGCCGGAGTTCCGGAAACTTTCCCTTCCGCTCTTCCCTACTTTCGTTTTGTGTTTAGACGAGTACTCTTTTTCCTTTTCACGGTTTTTCCCTCTGGGTTTTCAGTGAAAAGGTTTTAATGAGGTTCGGCCCTTAGTCTGCTCCTTCTGTGCTTTCAAGGGTTTTTTTTAGGTTTTTTCTTTCCTTTTTTTTATATAAAATCGTCATTTAATATAAATGTGAATACTTTTACTATTAACACAATAATTAAATGTGAATAGTTGTGTATTGGTGCCTTCCTATTATTTAATGAGAACCCAACTACAATAGCTATTTTGAAAATTTTAACTTATTGTGTTGTTCTTTTCTCGGAAGTTGAATGTCCACCAACTTTCAATATTTTTGCTATAAAATACTTCAAATAAAGCAAAACGCTGATCTCATACGTTAAAAACAACAATAAATCTATGCAGCCATATTATGGCCACCCACATATTAATATGATAAATTTTTTTTGATTTATTTAATTTATTTTTTAAAATAAAAATAGAATTTAGTTATTTTACTATATTCTCTATATTGTACTTATTTTTTTTTATTTTTTTTGCATTTTTTGTCTTTAATTTATTTTTTAATAAACATAAAAAAGTTACTAAAAAATAATTACAATGTAGAGAATATGATAAAAATAACTAAATCCTATTTTTATTTTAAAAAATAAATTAAATTAATTAAATTATTTTTTATTTAGGTAAATTATGGGTAGCCACAATGTGACTATTTAGCATTACTCAAAAAACAAACTAACAATTTCAATACTACTCCCTCTGTCCCACGAATCTTGATACGAAAATTAAAGAATTGTAGATTAGTGTTTTAAGTGTGTAGGTAATAAAGTATAAAAGTGATAAAGTGGGAGATAGAAGGTAATAAACGTTAATTATTACCTTATTTGAAAATGTGTCAAGATTCGTGGAACAGCTCAAAAAGAAATACGTGTCAAGATTCGTGGGACGGATGAAGTAGTATTTTTTTTATTTTTTTTGATAACTTAACAATTTTATTCCAAATATTTATAAGCTTATGTATAACTCAAATACTAAATACTTTAACAATTAAATAAAAAATATTAAAATTTGCATATTATAAACTTGAATTCAAAAAATTCGATCTTATGCACGCAAATACTGTACATAATGAAAAAGACAATAAATATATTTAAAAAAATAAAACAAATAAGACCGGTTTGAGGAGGGAAAACCCAAAATTTGAAACCCAGACAAAGCCACCGCATTCCACGTATTCTCGCACCTAATACGCATTGACATTCCTCTCTTACACTACAACCTATTTTCCTAATTATTAATTCCCAAATTTCGCACATTTCTTAATTTTTTCCAACATCGAACTCTCCGACGTCGTCAAACAGCTCCGCCGTTCCTCCCCTTCCGCCCTATTTTTCTAGTCTTAATCAGTCGAAATTTAGGGTTGTTTGGTGGTGGTGGCACATGGCGAACGGTGGAGAGGACGGTGGCGGCGGTCGGGCCGTAGGGCCGGATTTCGATTTGCCCGACGAGATATTATCTGTGATACCCACGGACCCCTACGATCAGCTGGATCTGGCGCGTAAGATCACGTCCATGGCGATCGCGTCGCGCGTCACGAAGCTCGAAACGGAGGCCGGAAGGTTCCGCCAGAAGCTTAACGAGAAGGACCGCCTTATTCAGCAGCTCGAGGATAAGGTCGCCCAACTCGAGGCCGCCTATCAGGACGCCGAATTCCGCTTGAAAATTACGCGCGAAGATAATGTATGCTTTTTATTCTATTCTTTTTCCGCATTGTTTTAGAAAATAGAAAAAGAGAGAAAAAGAAGAAGATTTTTTCCCTTGCTGTTTTTGAATTGGTGATTTAGGGCTTTTCTCTCAATTTGTGTTGCAGATGAAGCTATTGAAGGAAAGAGATTCATTGGCTATGACAACAAAGAAGCTCAGTCGTGATTTGGCGAAGGTAATAACATTTCTCTTTTACAGGAGGAATTCATAAATTTTGACTCTCTCTCTATCTTTCTTTTCAATTTTTATTCGGACAAATGGAAAATAAATATATATATATATATATATATATATATATATATATATATATATATATATATATATATATATATATATTGGTTGTGTTCATTATCATTTCGGTGAGAACACGAGTTGTAGTTGTTATTGCTTCGCAGTTACTGTTCTTTTATCCCTATATGTCAGGGAAAAACTCTAATTTCCTTACCAGCGTGTAAATTAGGTCATTGAGTCTTTACAGTATGCTATAGTGAGCAACAAGTGCAAGAAAAGTCTAGAATCTTTAGTAATTTGATTCATTGATTGTCGCACATCGAAGAATAAAACGCCTTTTGTAACTCTTATACGATTCACTGAGTTAAATATCAGGAAGTCTTGATTTTCTAGCTTACAACTATGACTTGCCCCAAGGCGAAAAGTATTGCCATTTCTTGTTCCTTTGGCTGGATTTGATATAAAATGACATGTAAGCACTAATATTCAAGTTTGTAGGCTGGCAAAACTGCATGAATTGTAGTATAAGACAATGATAATTCTGAAAGTTGAAATTTACTTGGTGTTTAGCCGCATAAGAGTCTTCTCAATTTTGTTTAGTGTGAAAGACATGCTTGCTTTCAGATTCTGTTTTAGGCGCCTCGTACTTCATTTTGTCTGTAAATCTGAGTGACATTATAGAGTGTCTTTCTTTTTTTCTTTAATGTACACATCATGATGTAAAATGGCTTATCTTACCTTATTAACATTATTTTTTGGTTAACAACAATTTTCTTTTGAGTTGAGGTGATTTAGTTTGGGCTTCTTATTAGTTGGCGTTATGATCTTAGGGTGTTGGTTTAATTTGCAAATACCCATTTATTTTGTTGTATAACTTGTATTCATTATATTCCCATTTTTAGTCAAACAAACCACATTAAGATCAATGCACATTTTGTTCTTCCTTTGCGTTATAGTTTTAAGTGAAAAGATAATTGGAACTAAGTTATTTCTGAAATTGATTATATGTCACTTGTCCAATTCCAAGATAGTTGATACCTGATGTAACAGCTAGATTACGGGTTCAGTCTTCTTTGTGACTTGTGTCGTGTCTTCTCGGCTTTTCTTTTACTCCTACTTAACATTCTAATTTCTGATCTTTTGACAGCTAGAGACATTTAAGAGGCAACTCATGCAGTCACTGAATGAAGAAAATTCACCAGTATGGTTCACTAGCATTTTGATGTTCTTTTTCCTTATCGATGTTGATTCTTTCCTACTTAATATTTAATCTCATCTTTAATAGCTAATGTTATTTACTCACTAAGTTTTAATTGTTCTAACATCAGTCAGAAACTGTTGATATTGGAACTTATGATCAATCAGTGCCCAAGGCTTACTCCACAAATGGTAATGCTGATCAATTCTGTGTAATTGAATGTCCCATTTGTTTTACAGTTAAGATTTTGTTTCTGTTTTTGCTGCTGTAATATGCTATTGTTGATTTTTTGTTAACTATTGCTCTATAGATGATTCAAATGGCTATACATCTTATAGTGGTTCTACCGACAATGCAAGCACAAATGATGAAGGTACTTGAAGTTGGATATTGAGTCCTTATTGATATTCTGTATATATGATTGAAGTACTGATTTCGTGGATTTCTTTTGTTGCAGTTTCCAAGCAAGCTGGGCAAAAGTTCTCTCTCACACCCTATATAACTCCCCGCCTCACTCCTACTGGAACTCCAATGATTTCCACTAGTGCATCCCCGAGAAGGTACTCAGCTGCTACCTCTCCTCAGAAAACCTCTGGTACTACTTCTCCTTCTGCAAATTATGAGGGAAAAGGATCCTATTCGTCTTGGTACCCTTCCAGCCAGCAATCGTCAGCAGCTAACTCTCCTCCTCGGGGACGTCCATTGCCAGGTCTGTAAAAGCTTGAAATATCCTAGTTTGGTTTTATACCTGTTTGATATGACTTGCATATTTCTTCTTCCCATCAAGTCCTCAACATGCTTAGTTATTTTAATTTGAATAGGTCGCGCTCCTCGAATTGATGGTAAAGAGTTCTTCCGTCAAGCAAGGTAAGTTTGAGATCACTATCATAATGATGATTTTGTGGCTGAATATCTTCGCTTTATGTCATGGTGGGTTTATTTGTTAAATGCAGGAGTCGGTTGTCACTTGAGCAATTCAGCGCATTTTTGGCAAATATAAAGGAATTAAATGCGCAAAGGCAGTCACGGGAGGAGGCACTGAAAAAAGCAGAAGAGATTTTCGGGACAGACAATAAGGATCTGTATTTGTCATTTCAAGGGTTGCTAAACCGCAATACGCACTAGAAAGGGGTGTCGTGCTCGTTGGTTTGTGCTCAGTTCTTTTCCCTTTCCTCTTGGGAGATGTATCGTCCAATTTTAGCAGGTACTGTTGTTCCAGATTATAAACAAACTTCACATCCCTTTTTTTCTTCTATTTTGTGCAAGGACACATGTAGTTGTAAATAATGGCATTTTTGGTTCCGCTTTCATCTGTCTGCTGCTATTTGATGTCAATTTCATTAAATTAAGGGTCCTCTACTATTAAGGATTGATAATATATGTGATTGAGTACATTTTTATCTTTATTACAAGGATTTCTATAATCCTGGCCCTTTTATCAAAATAGGATATCCAAATCCATCTTAAAGTGAATATTTTAGCCTATAAAATTTTATCTATTTGAGCTATCTTCAATAGTATGCAATCTCAACGACTGAAGTAATTGCTAATTAAATTCAACATTCCAATATTGTTTTAAATTAGTTCCAACTTGGAAAGACTCCCCAATAATGTCACAATCTTTCGATTTGTCATAAATTAGTTGAGGACTTTTGAAACTCGTGTTTGGAATGTCCTCTATGTCGTCAAGATAAAAATTTCTTTCTCACATTAATAACAGATTTAGTGAGAGAAACAGAAAGCATGAAGAGAGGGAATTTTGATGTTATCTTGTTCATGGCAATACAACAGTAAGAGGTTGAAATGGAAGCTTACGTGGATCAGAGCTAAAAGAGAGAAAAAAACGAAACTAATTAACAAAACTAATCCAAACTACCTCTTAAGGCGGTGGTGGTCTGTGGATAGCGTGTGTTGTTTCTTAGACTTCCATGATACCAAGAAACAAACAAAATCTAGTGAAGATATTTGTAAGGATAATTTAGATTATAGACCACGACCCTTAAAACTCTTATAGCATCTTGCATGTAACAACTGACTTAATTTACTACACAAATATAGTAATCTTCCAATCAGGCCTTTGTAGAAAATACAATTCATCACTATTGCTATTGCTGGTCATTAGACGACAATGCCTGTTTGAAGACAGAGTGGTCAGAAGCAGACTGCTGCAAGAGCAGAAAATTTTAAATACCCCTGTTTGAAGCTTGTTTTAATGACAAAATAATTTGAAATTACAAGAAACCGTTGAAAGCTTAATAAATTTTAGACATACATTTGTCTTCCTTGATGATTATAATTACAAAATCGCCACCAAATCAATTTGAAATTGGGAGTTGTTTTAATATAGTATAGATTTCTTCCGACCTCTTTATTTTTATTTTTATTTTTATTTTTTATTTTTTTTGTTGAGACGTAATAAACAAGTGAACACCCTAATCTTAATTTGAATACAGATATTATGTGGAATTTGCAGTGAATTACATTTTAAATTCGTAAATTCGAGGCCCATGTCACTTTGCTGCTCTGTATGAAAGCAACTTTATATATCTAGTTTTTATTACAATCTTGAGGAAGAGCCCCGGTTCACATGTGCGTTCGTTCTATTTAAAATTCGATTATAATTAATAAATTTTATTAAAAAGTAATTAAAATTAATAAATTATAATTAAGGTGAATGTATCCATATATTCGTATACATTTTCTGCGCGCCTATCCAAAAACAAATTCCTAAGGAAGTTCTTCAACTCAAAATTACAATTTACAATGTTTCGGCGCATTTTGCAGCTACTGCATAACAATTTTTCGTAAATTTATTCTTTTAAGAATGTAGTTTGAAAATAATCCAAAAGGTATATGAATTCTTGATCCATAGATTTGATAAAGTGAAATGAAAAATGTGTATCAGCTGTACTATAAAAGTTAAGATGCCCAAGAGTCTTCAAGTGGGCTGCAAAAACTGCAAAGCTGATTTGATTTCTTTTGTTTATTCTTACACTGGTATCCGCTTCTCTTTTGATTTAATAAAAAGTTGTATTCATTTTTAAACATCTTTTCTTTTTTTCTTTTTTTTCTTTCTTTTTTAATTATTATTATTATTATTATTATTATATGTGGGTCGGGACTAAACAAAATCTGGATACAGTCTTAACTTGAAGAACTCGTGACACTTGTTCAAAATTGAAGACATGCATTAACCGATTCACTTAATTTTGTTGATTAAAAGTAAGTAGTTAATCTAAGATATGAAATTGCATGCATGTGAAGCAAAGAAAAGGTTGGATCCTGTTTTGACTGAGGGGATTGGGTTGCCTTCCTCATTCCACGGCAAAGAATTATATGTGTACATTAAAAGTTTGACAAATCCATGGCCACCATGTATGCACATTAATTTAGTTTGTAGAGAAAGAGAGAGAGAGATTAATCACGGAATCTGGTATGATATGTATATAGAAAAAGTAGGTAAGCTAGGCAAAGGAAATTGGAATTGTATGATATAAATGTAGATGTGCAGGCAACATGCAGGAACATGATCATGTTCCCGCACCATATATTCAAAGAGAAATTGGCACCTGCCTGATTTACTTGTTTTCTTTGCAGATCTACTGGGAATCATATCACATACCCCACTTCTCGAATCTCACTAAAGTATGCATCCATATCATCTACTTCATTTTTATTTCCCATCTCAACTTGATTGCAACTTAGTTTGCGTCACATCGCAACCCACCTTTAATTAATACATATAGTACTCCTTGCGTCCCACGAATCTTGACACGTTTGATTTGGCACGGGAATTAAGGAGTTGTAAATTAGTATTTTAAGGGCATGTTTGATTTTGAGTTTTACAGCATATTAGTTAAGTTAATACAGAGTAGTAAAGAGTTTGGTATTCTATACCAATTATGCGGACGACCCTGCGATATGTGAAGGCCCTGAGCTAAAAATCCGGATTACGCAGGATAATTAATATCGCCTCCCCACTCGGATTACGCAGGATAATTAATACGGCCATGCATTATGTCCATTTTTAAGCTTATCTAACGTAGAAATATGGATACCAAACGAAAATCATGATTAATTAACCAAAATAGCAAACAACCAACCAATATTAGTAACACATATTTATCCACGCTAATAATCTAGTTTACTAACTATCCTGACTAATCCATTACCCAAAACCAAACACGTTGTGTGTAGTTAATAAAGTATAAAAGTGATAAAGTAGGAAAAAGAAGCTAATAAAAGTGATAAAGTAGGAGAGAAAAAATAATAAAAGTAATAAAGTATGAGGAAGGTAATAATTATTACCTTATTTGGAAATGTGTCAAGATTCGTGTCAAGATTAATGGGACAAAGAAAAACGTGTCAAGATTCGTAGGACAAAGAGAGTATAACACAACAACTAGCTATATATATATCGTTCAATTAAACGCCTTCAAATTTATTGTTTAGTGACATAATTTAAATTCGTATTATTATCCGAGAGAAATAGTTTTGCTTGCCGCGACCACAACCAAACTCCTCTTGAAAAATAAGTACTTCCTCCGTCCATGAAAAAGAGTCCTACTTACCCCATTTTTTTTTGTCCATGAAAAAGAGTTTCATTTAACTTTTTGAACCATCACATAATACATTTTCTCTTACATTTAACTATAAATTGTACTTGTATTCCACTTTTTAATTAAAAATGTACTTTTATTCTACTCCCTCCGTCCCACTTGAAATGTCTTGTTTTCATTTTTGGGCTGTCCCACTTGAAATGTCTTGTTTCCTTTTATGGAAAAAGTTATTCTCAAAAAGTAGGAATTTTGGGGTCCACAATCACCTTTTTTAACTCTACACCACACTATTTAATAATCTAATTAACATATTCCTAAATAACCGTGCCGAAAAGAAACAAGACATTTTTAGTGGGACGGAGGGAGTACTTTTTTGTACTAATAATACCCCTACAAATTATACATTTAGTTCACTTACACCTACAATTTAACAACTTTCTTAAAATCCGAGCCAAACCCCAAATGAATTTTTTTTTTCATGAACAGAGGGAGTAGTAGAAATCTCCATTACAAAAACCCTAATTCTTCTCGATCGGGGCAACCAAATTTATTTTTAATATTCATCGTGTAACAGAATAACGGCCATTGTAACGGAAGTGGCCTTAAATAAACTCTTTAATTTGTTGATATCCAATCATCAAATTAACAACTAATTAAGGACAACTTAACGAATTTAATACATGGCATCAACACAACACATCACATGAATGTAGGATAAAAAAGGATGCAGTTTGATGTTACACACCTCTAATAATCATTAAGAGATGATGAGGCATATTAAATCTTTTGACCATATTCTGTGATGTGAGTGAGAGAGAGCTAGAGAGAGAACCGTGCGTAAAATTCTGATTCTCTAATACTAAGATGTTTCTTAGGCATGCTTTTTGTGGAGAATTGCCACAAAAAACAAGCAAGTAGTTACCCTTGTATAAGAAGTAACTGTATATATATATGTATTCGCTGACATGAAACCACCACATAATATTCCTTTTTCTATTTCTCGATATATATATATAGGCATAAACAAATTCAAATCAAATAATATTATATTTTGTCGTCGAAAAGCAACAGATAAACACGAAATCGAACCACCAGACACCAGAATCCTTCTTTTGGTCCTAAATTCTTGTTTTGACTATATTTGTTTTAAGATATTGATAGTTAATTCCACTTTGTAGTTTACTCCCTTCAACTATTATTTTGTATTAATTCTGCATTCTTCCATGCCGAATTTTAGCCCCTTCTACCTACTCTTTATTTAATTATTCACCCGAATGTTATTTCAGTTATCATATCTGAATCAAATGTTTTTTAGTATCGAATGTAATGTATGAGCTATATATTACAATTAGGGATGACAATCGGATACAACGGGTACGGATAGTGACTATCCATACCCATACCCACGAACTAAATAGATAGTGGTTTTTAATCACGAAACTATTCATGAATATCAAATGGTATTCAAACCCGCTACCCGCGGATATCCGCTACCCATCGGGTATCCGTCAACCCGCTATCCGTCGGGTATCCGCCACTCGCTATCCGTCGGATACCCCCACCCACTATCCATCAGATACCCGCGAAACAGAATTTAAATATAAATTTATAACAAATTTAATACAAAAAAAAAATCAACACAAATAACATAGTTCAAATCCACATCCTTCATCCATGTTGAAATCCACAAATAACAAAGTTTAAATCCAAATTCATCAATTAAAATATAAAATTCCAATGACTGAATTAGTGTTTGGGCCTTAGGTTTAGATTCTGTTAGGGCCTTTTTTAAGATATAATATGCTGGCCCATATCTCAAATGTATATTCAAAGCCCATATTTTTAGGATTTTTTTGTGGGTATTTGAAGCGTATTTCACGGATAATTGACAGATATTTTCGCGGGTAAACGGGTTTCGCGGGTATGGATAGTAAGTATCCAAACCCATACTCACGAATTAAATGGATAGTGAATTGAAACCATGAAACTATCTGTGAATATCAAATGCATCTCAAACCCACCCTAATAGGTTCGGATTTTCGCGGATATTCGTTACCCGCGGGTAAATTGCCATCCCTAGTTACAATTGGATTAGATAATGAGCGCAAATTTAATTTTTGTAGGTCTTGTATGCATACATATATGTTCATAATTTTATGGCAAATACTCGCATGCGACTAGCTCTCGTGTATATAAGATCAGTCGCATAGGATAAGTATAACAAATATTTTCATTGAAGAATACCAGAACAATGTTGCGGTCAGTGGGTAGAGCATTGAATTTCCTACAGGGTTCGAATCCTATTGCATGCACTATTTCTATGCTTTTTCATGTTTTAATAAAGTAAAAGAATACTTTAAGGTATTGATTTATAAATGTAGAAATACTAGGTTCAATTTATAGTTGGGGCGTTTTTATATATATATATATATATATATATATATATATATATATATACTCCTTCTGTCCGCGATATCGTTTCTACATTGTGGACGACGCGAGTTTTAAGAAAAGTGATGGACAGTAGTAGATAATAGTAGATATTGTAGTGAGTGAGTTTGAATCCCCCACAATAAAGACATTTTTTGATGAAAATATAAGGTTAGTGGAATAAAGTGCTATGTGGACCCTACAACTATAAATAAAAGTGGAAACGATATCGCGGACGAACCGAAATGACAAATGTGGAAATGATATCGCGGACATATGGAGTATATATATATATATATATATATATATATATATATATATATACACACACACTTTTATTTTTTCACAAAACTTTTGATACTATTTATAAAATCAAATAAAACTTTTCTTAGCAGCAAATAAGATTTTTCATAAAATTAAATAAGACTTTAAAACATTTTATTTGTAAATGAGACTTTGTTAAATATAAATTAGATTTTTTATAAAATCAAATAAGACTTTTATTTAAAGTAAATAAGATTTTATGACATTTTATTTGTAAATGAGACTTTGCTTAAACGTTGCTGAATTATAAAATGTGATTATACCCAGATCGTTGGATTACCTGCACAATCGTGTGTAGTGATGAAAGGGACAGTGCCAAGGACGTAAAAAAGGATCGAGTGTAGTATTTTTTTTTAAACGTATATATCCTGCCTTACAATAAGTGGGTAGGAAACTATTTATAGGATACATGAAAAGAGGGGTAAAATGGTAAATTCCTATCCGAGGGACGTAATGTGCATGTAAAATAATGACTCCGGTGGAGAGAGTGAGTCAGAATCTGTCGGCTTTTGGACTTTTGTGGCATCGATGCAAGCCGGCAGAGATGTTGTAAACCACGGCTGGAGATCCTTCTTGACTCATATTTGACTTCGATACAGCCCTGTCAACTAGAGACATCCATACCTGTAATGCAAACCTAGAAATATTCAAGTTCAGCCGTGTTAACTAGGGACGTCTATACCACCTGTGTTTATCACTTTTGATTTCTTTTTGAATGGCGAATTTACACGGTTGTCGACTGCTTCCCTAGCTCATAAAGGCGATATCCTTATACGGATCCAACTTCATATTCCACTCGCCATTATACGCGTATAACGATCTCAGCCATTCACATACTTTACTCCTCATCAAATGTAAATAAAACTTTTCATAAAATCAAAGAAGATTTGACCTTTTATTCATAAATGAGACTTTATTTGAATGTAAATCAAATAAAACTTTTCTTAAGAGCAAATAAGACTTTTCTTAATAAAAAATAAGACTTTAAGACTTTTTATTCGTAAATGAGATTTATGCTTAAATGTAAATAATATTTTTCATAAAATCAAGGGTAAATATCACTTTATGTTCCATCGTTTGGCCGAATTATCGATTATGTCACAACTTTTCAATAATATCTAATTGGTACCCAATCTATCAACATTTTTTTAATTGTGTCCCGTAAAAATTTTCCGGCGCATGGAAGTTGACGTGGAACGCCAGAGTTTGATTACGTGGACTTATTAATCCACTTGGAATTGCCAAATTAATTATATTTTAATAAAAAACTTAACATAATCCATATCACTTCATCCTCTTCCCCTGCGCCAGAAGGACCACATCATCCCCTTCTCCGCCTCGCCGCCGACCTCCACTCTTGCAACGCTGCCGCCACCACCATCATCACCGTCAAGCCTACCGTCAGCGCCGCAGAAACACCAAAGGCCGTCTACCATCTCAAGCCTACAGTCGACTGTTCTCTTCTCCTCACCTTATTTCTTCACTCTCGACGAAACACCACAGGTCGTCTACTATCTCCAGCGGAATCCCGCATTCTCCGCCATCGCAGTGTTTCCGACGATGAGAACAATCGGCCACCTCCTCCCCAATACTCATCAACACAAAGAATTTTGTTTATAAATCCTTATATTTCGATTTCTCTTCATTCTTCGATTTCTGTTTCAAAAATTATCTATTGTGTAATAGTTGAAGTAAATCATGAATAGAGAAGGGAGCAAGAGAAAATCTTGATAGAATTTTGATGGGTATACGATTTTGCTATAATTCTTGTAAGGGAATTTTGCTATGGTCCTCGACATCCCCAACTCCCTCATCCGCCCCCAACCTCCCTGACGTCTTCCACTACCATGTAGCCCTCTTCCCCTGCACCAGAATGGGTCACCTCATCCCCTTCCTCTGCCTTGCCGCTGACCTCCACTCCCACAGAGCTGCCTCTCGCCGCTTCCCCTGCCCCGTGCTTTCTTCCCTCTCGCCGCCTCTCTCCATTGCCGTCGTTGATTTCCCTATCCTCCGAGAACATCAAATTGATGTTAGGGTTCGAAATCATCGCACGATTGGAACAGAGGAAGGGTATTTCGCGGCGGCGGATGAATACCTGAGAGGAGAGGCCACTGCGTTGAACGTGTATTTCGTGGCGGCGAAGGGTGGCGGCGACAAGCTTGGAGCGGCGGCCAGCGTAGGTGCCCTTGCCCGACGAAGAGTTCTTCACTTTTCCCAAACTTTAGAATTTTTAAGTTTTGATTTGGGTTTTTTTTCTTCACACTGGTTAGTATTGTTTTAGTGCCACATAATCATATCTTTTTTTTTTAAGTTTATTATAGCTAGCCAATCCAACTGTTTTAATATTTCCACGTCACAGTTTCCGGCGTGCCACGTCAACTTTCGTGTGCCGAAAATTTTTTAGGGGACACAATTGAAAAAATGTTGGTAGGTTGGGTACCGATTAGATATTATTAAAAAGTTGGGACATAATTGATAATTCGACCAAACGATATGACATAAAGTGGCATTTACCCTAAAATCAATATAAGACTTTTGTTAAGAGCAAATAAAACTTTTCTTAATGGTTAAGACTTTTTATTAGTAAATGAGACTTTTGCTTGAATGTAAAATAAAGGGTTAATTGGATGTAAATCCAAGCATTATAGTCAAAATTTGGTTTTTCCCGTACTCTATAAAATTAGTGTTAAAATACATAAACTTTCATCATTTTTGGAATTTCCCCCGAAATTAAATTTCGACCAAATCAAATCTGACTTGGCACCCAAATTTTAATATGTGGCATAATTAATTTTAATATTTTGGCTCATGACATGGAATTATATGTCCTCTTTCCAGGGAAGTCCTCTCATCTTTTCAGGGAAGTCCTCCTCTTTTTTTTTTACCATGTTTGTTTTTATTTTTTGTTATGCTTGGGTATGGTTTGGGGCATTCGGTTCCCCTTGCTTGATTGACTGCTGGTCTCGGGTGCATCACTCTTGTTAAGGTCGGTTCACATGTTGATTCTGGTGTTGTGTTGGCTCGTGTTGTTGTCCTTGTCTCTCTTGGTTTCGCGCTACCTGCGTTGTGTTATTAATTTAATGTTTTGGGTGCAACACCTTGGTGAGCAATCTTTGACGTGATTTGTCCGATAGGTGCTATGGGGAGTATTTTCATTGCATTTGCCTAATATCTTTTCTCTGGTTTGAAATGTTTGGTTGGTTGTTGAGTTTTTAATAGCTCTGGTCTCTACTCCTCTGATGTTTGCATTCAAAATATGTTGTTCATCATGTGCATGGGAAACCACGCGAGAATATTTTGGACCACCTCCAAAAGTGTTGATCTCGTGAAGTTGATCTTCTGTTGAGAGCAAAAATGATTTGACCTTTTTATTTGAAATGAGATGGATTGTAAAGGCAATTGCATTAGAAAACTCACCCATATCGGAGAATTGAGTCTAAAATGATTGGACTGTTTCAGTTTGTTGTTGCATTTTAAAGTCTTAACTATGCACACTTCCCGGGGACTGTTGATATCTTGCGAGACTTGGATGGGTGGGTGTTGTGTTTGGAGAGTAGAATCGCATTTGTTCCCCTTGGCTGTGGTGGTTGCTGCTTGGGCTATAGCTTTTGGTCTTGTTTAGGGGGGTTGTTTTCCCCGTCTTTGGTTTTTGGTGCGAGTTTGTGTGTGCTTTGTGCTTTTGTGTGCTTCTTTTTCGTGCTTACTTTTTGGCATTTGGTGTTTTGCAACTGGTTGGTAGGTCTTGGGCGTGCATTGGTCCCGGTTTTGCCTGTCTTCCGTTGGTTGTTTCCTTTTTGTTTCGCTGTTCTTTCCTCTCCGGGCCGCTCTGTTTTGGCTCTTGCTGTTCTTTTGTTGTCTTCTCTTGTTTCTGGTTTGTGTAGGTCGGGCTTTCTAGGGGCGATGGTTCGGCCGGAGCCTCTGAGGTGGTCCTTTTCCCTCTCGCCACCACTTCTTTTTCTGTTTTGTTTTGTCTTTCTTAGACGGGCTCTCTTTTGAGGCCCGGCCCTCAGTTGTGCTTGTGCTCTCATGGGTTTAGGTTTTATTCATTTATAATAAAATTTCTTTTTCAGCAGACATGGAATTATAGGGCTGATTAAACAAATTCTATTTTATCTTCACTATATACTTAACTCTAATCAAATTGTTCTAGAGGCCGTAAGTAAGCAAAAATGAATTAAGGGGAAATTCCAAAAATGATGAAAGTTTATGTATTTTAACACTAATTTTATAGAGTATGGGAAAAACCAGATTTTGATTATAATGTTTGGATTTACAGCCAATCAACCCTTTATAAAATCAAATAATATTTTTCTTAAAAATAAATAAGATCTTTTATTCGTAAATAAGACTTTATTTAAATGTGAATATGATTTATCATAAGAGTAAATAAGTTTTTTCAGAGAGTAAATAAGATTTTTCTTAATAGCAAATAAGACTTTTTATAAAATCAAATATGACTTTTTCTCAAAAGCAAATAAATTTTTTACTTGTAAATGAGACTTTTGTTAACATGTGAATCAAACTTTTCATAAAATCAAATAAGACTTTCTTAAATGTAAATAAAACTTTTTTCTTAACAATATATAAGATTATTCTTAATAAAAAAAGACTTTATTGGAAAATAAAACTTTTATATAATCAAATATGATTTTATAAATAGATCGCGATTTCTAAGGTAGTCATACAAAATAGTGAAAATTAATAGATGTCCACAAACATAGTTTAAATAAATTGTAGCAAAAATTAAGTGTTTTGGACGAAATTACCCCGATCCTTTTTACATATAAAAAAACACCGCTAGCTCTTTCCCTCACTTTTGCACTTCATCTATCTCTAAAATCCCAGTTCGCCGCCACGCCTCCACCGCTCAAAAGTATCTCTCTTGATGCGTTTTATCCAATAAGCCCGTCTATTTCCGATTTTCTTTATCACTGCTGTCAACCTAATGTTCTTCCATAATCCAGCGAAATATGAATTCGAGAAGTTGCAAAAGTTCAAGGAGTTCAAGATAT